>NC_133622.1:127512546-127846979 GCF_048593235.1 Sminthopsis crassicaudata | reverse complement strand
GCACATTCACGCATTCCACTGTATATGATTCCTGTTAAGAATCCTTTGATCAGATTTAGATATATAGAAGATAATGCATCTTGTACTGAAAGTCCAATTGAAGCAAATAGGAGAGAATTAACATAAACTATAAAGTTCCCAATTGAAGAGAAAACAAGATCAACACTAGACTCAATAGAATTGGAAATAGAGAGGAACAAGTATCCAAAGGAATGGATTTTCCCAAAGGGAAAACCTTGAACTATTGCCTGAACATTCACTCATTCCACTGTATAGGATTCCTATTAAGAATCCTTTGATCAGCTTAAGATATACAGAAGAAAATGCATCTTGTACTGAAAGTCCAATTGAAGCAAATAGGAGAGAATTAACATCAACTATAAAGTTCAAAATTGAAAAGGAAATATCAGGAATATTATACTCAATATAATGGGAAATAGAGAGGAACAAGTATCCAAAGGAATGGATTTTCCCAAAGGCAAGAACTGGAACTATTGCCTGCACATTCACTCATTCCACTGTATAGGATTCCTGTTAAGAATCCTTTGATCAGCTTTACATATAAAGAATATGATGGATTTTGCCAAAAAAGTTAAATTGAAGCAAATAGGAGAGATTTAACATCAACTATAAAGTTCCCAGTTGAAGAGGAAACAAGAGGAACAATAGACTCAATAGAATTGCAAATAGATAGGAACAAGTATCCAAAGGAATGGATTTTCCCAAAGGGAATAACTGGAACTATTCCCTGCACATTCACTCATTCCATTGTATAGGATTCCTGTTAAGAATCCTTTGATCAGCTTTAGATATACAGAAGACAATGCATCTTGTACTGAAAGTCCAATTGAAGCAAATAGGAGAGAAATAACATCAACTATAAAGTTCCCAATTGAAAAGGAAACATCAGGAACATTATACTCAATAGAATGGGAAATAAAGAGGAACAAGTATTCAAAGGAATGGATTTTCCCTAAGGGAATAACTGGAACTATTGCCTGCACATTCACTCATTCCACTGTATAGGATTCCTGTTAAGAATCCTTTAATCAGCTTTAGATATAAAGACGATGATGGATTTTGCCCAAAAAGTTAAATTGAAGCAAATAGGAGAGATTTAACATGAACTATAAAATTCCCAATTGAATAGAAAATAAGAGGAACACTAGACTCAATAGATTTGGAAATAGAGAGGCACAAGTATCCAAAGGAGTGGACTTCCCAAAGGAAATAACTGGAACTATTGCCTGCACATTCACACATTCCACCTTATAGGACTCCTGTTAGGAATCCTTTGATCAGCTTTAGATATACAGAAGATAATGCATCTTGTACTGAGAGTCCAATTGAAGCAAATAGGGGAGAATTAACATCAACTATAAAGTTCCCAATTGAAAAGGAAACATCAAGAACATTAGATTCAATAGAATGGGAAATAGAGAGGAACAAGTATCCAAAGGAATGGATTTTCCCACAGGCAATAACTGGAACTATTCCCTGCACGTTCACTCATTCCACTGTATAGGATTCCTGTTAAGAATCCTTTGATAAGCTTTAGATATACAGAAGATGATGGATTTTGCCCAAAAGTTAAATTGTAGCAAATAGGAGAGATTTAACATCATCTATAAAGTTTCCAAGTTAAGAGGAAACAAGAGGAACAATAGACTCAATAGAATTGGAAATAGAGAGTAACAAGTATCCAAAGGAATTGATTTTCCCAAAGGGAATAACTGGAATTATTCCCCGCACATTCACGCATTCCACTGTATAGGATTCCTGTTCAGAATCCTTTAATCAGCCTTAGGTATAAAGAAGATGATGGATTTTGCCCAAAAAGTTCCATTGAAACAAATAGGAGAGAATTAACATCAACTATAAAGTTCCCAATTGAAAAGGAAACATGAGGAACATTAGATTCAATAGAATGGGAAATAGAGAGGAACACGTATCCAAAGGAATGGATTTTCCCAAAGGGAATAACTGGAACTAGCGCCTGCACATTCACTCACTCCACTGTATAGGATTCCTGTTAAGAATCCTTTGATCAGCTTTAGATATAAAGAAGATGATGGATTTTGCCCAAAAAGTTCCATTGAAGCAAATAGGAGAGATTTAACATCAACTAAAAAGTTCCCAATTGAAGAGTAAACAAGAGGAACACTAGACTCAATAGAATTGGAAATAGAGAGGAACAAGTATCCAAAGGAATGGATTTTCCCAAAGGGAATAACTGGAACTATTCCCTGCACATTCACGCATTCCACTGTATAGTATTCCTTTTAAGAATCATTTAATCAGCTTTAGCTTTAAAGAAGATGATGGATTTTGCCCATAAAGTTCCATTTAAGCAAGGAGAGATTTAACATCAAGTATAAAGTTCCCAATTGAAGAGGAAACACAGGAACAATATACTCAATAGAATTGGAAATAGAGAGGAACAAGTATCCAAAGGAATGGATTTTCCCAAAGGGAATAACTGGAACTATTCCCTGCACATTCACGCATTCCACTGTATAGGATTCCTGTTAAGAATCCTTTGATCAGCTTTAGATATACAGAACATAATGCATCTTGTACTGAAAGTCCAATTGAAGCAAATAGGAGAAAATTAACATCAACTATAAAGTTCCAAATTGAAAAGCAAACATCACGAACATTAGACTCAATAGAAAGGGAAATAGAGAGGAACAAGTATCCAAAGGAATGGATTTTCGAAAGGGAATAACTGGAATTATTGCCTGCACATTCACGCATTCCACTCTATAGGATTCCTGTTAAGAATCTTTTGATCAGCTTTAGGTATAAAGAAGATGATGGATTTTGCCCAAAAAGTTCCATTGAAGCAAATAGGAGAGAATTAACATCAACTATAAAGTTCCCAATTGAAGAGGAAACAAGAGGAACAATAAACTCAATAGAATTGGAAATAGAGAGGAACAAGTATCCAAAGGAATGGATTTTCCCAAAGGAAATAACTGGAACTATTGCCTGCACATTCACGCATTCCACTGTATATGATTCCTGTTAAGAATCCTTTGATCAGATTTAGATATATAGAAGATAATGCATCTTGTACTGAAAGTCCAATTGAAGCAAATAGGAGAGAATTAACATAAACTATAAAGTTCCCAATTGAAGAGAAAACAAGATCAACACTAGACTCAATAGAATTGGAAATAGAGAGGAACAAGTATCCAAAGGAATGGATTTTCCCAAAGGGAAAACCTTGAACTATTGCCTGAACATTCACTCATTCCACTGTATAGGATTCCTATTAAGAATCCTTTGATCAGCTTAAGATATACAGAAGAAAATGCATCTTGTACTGAAAGTCCAATTGAAGCAAATAGGAGAGAATTAACATCAACTATAAAGTTCAAAATTGAAAAGGAAATATCAGGAATATTATACTCAATATAATGGGAAATAGAGAGGAACAAGTATCCAAAGGAATGGATTTTCCCAAAGGCAAGAACTGGAACTATTGCCTGCACATTCACTCATTCCACTGTATAGGATTCCTGTTAAGAATCCTTTGATCAGCTTTACATATAAAGAATATGATGGATTTTGCCAAAAAAGTTAAATTGAAGCAAATAGGAGAGATTTAACATCAACTATAAAGTTCCCAGTTGAAGAGGAAACAAGAGGAACAATAGACTCAATAGAATTGCAAATAGATAGGAACAAGTATCCAAAGGAATGGATTTTCCCAAAGGGAATAACTGGAACTATTCCCTGCACATTCACTCATTCCATTGTATAGGATTCCTGTTAAGAATCCTTTGATCAGCTTTAGATATACAGAAGACAATGCATCTTGTACTGAAAGTCCAATTGAAGCAAATAGGAGAGAAATAACATCAACTATAAAGTTCCCAATTGAAAAGGAAACATCAGGAACATTATACTCAATAGAATGGGAAATAAAGAGGAACAAGTATTCAAAGGAATGGATTTTCCCTAAGGGAATAACTGGAACTATTGCCTGCACATTCACTCATTCCACTGTATAGGATTCCTGTTAAGAATCCTTTAATCAGCTTTAGATATAAAGACGATGATGGATTTTGCCCAAAAAGTTAAATTGAAGCAAATAGGAGAGATTTAACATGAACTATAAAATTCCCAATTGAATAGAAAATAAGAGGAACACTAGACTCAATAGATTTGGAAATAGAGAGGCACAAGTATCCAAAGGAGTGGACTTCCCAAAGGAAATAACTGGAACTATTGCCTGCACATTCACACATTCCACCTTATAGGACTCCTGTTAGGAATCCTTTGATCAGCTTTAGATATACAGAAGATAATGCATCTTGTACTGAGAGTCCAATTGAAGCAAATAGGGGAGAATTAACATCAACTATAAAGTTCCCAATTGAAAAGGAAACATCAAGAACATTAGATTCAATAGAATGGGAAATAGAGAGGAACAAGTATCCAAAGGAATGGATTTTCCCACAGGCAATAACTGGAACTATTCCCTGCACGTTCACTCATTCCACTGTATAGGATTCCTGTTAAGAATCCTTTGATAAGCTTTAGATATACAGAAGATGATGGATTTTGCCCAAAAGTTAAATTGTAGCAAATAGGAGAGATTTAACATTATCTATAAAGTTTCCAAGTTAAGAGGAAACAAGAGGAACAATAGACTCAATAGAATTGGAAATAGAGAGTAACAAGTATCCAAAGGAATTGATTTTCCCAAAGGGAATAACTGGAATTATTCCCCGCACATTCACGCATTCCACTGTATAGGATTCCTGTTCAGAATCCTTTAATCAGCCTTAGGTATAAAGAAGATGATGGATTTTGCCCAAAAAGTTCCATTGAAACAAATAGGAGAGAATTAACATCAACTATAAAGTTCCCAATTGAAAAGGAAACATGAGGAACATTAGATTCAATAGAATGGGAAATAGAGAGGAACACGTATCCAAAGGAATGGATTTTCCCAAAGGGAATAACTGGAACTAGCGCCTGCACATTCACTCACTCCACTGTATAGGATTCCTGTTAAGAATCCTTTGATCAGCTTTAGATATAAAGAAGATGATGGATTTTGCCCAAAAAGTTCCATTGAAGCAAATAGGAGAGATTTAACATCAACTAAAAAGTTCCCAATTGAAGAGTAAACAAGAGGAACACTAGACTCAATAGAATTGGAAATAGAGAGGAACAAGTATCCAAAGGAATGGATTTTCCCAAAGGGAATAACTGGAACTATTCCCTGCACATTCACGCATTCCACTGTATAGTATTCCTTTTAAGAATCATTTAATCAGCTTTAGCTTTAAAGAAGATGATGGATTTTGCCCATAAAGTTCCATTTAAGCAAGGAGAGATTTAACATCAAGTATAAAGTTCCCAATTGAAGAGGAAACACAGGAACAATATACTCAATAGAATTGGAAATAGAGAGGAACAAGTATCCAAAGGAATGGATTTTCCCAAAGGGAATAACTGGAACTATTCCCTGCACATTCACGCATTCCACTGTATAGGATTCCTGTTAAGAATCCTTTGATCAGCTTTAGATATACAGAACATAATGCATCTTGTACTGAAAGTCCAATTGAAGCAAATAGGAGAAAATTAACATCAACTATAAAGTTCCAAATTGAAAAGCAAACATCACGAACATTAGACTCAATAGAAAGGGAAATAGAGAGGAACAAGTATCCAAAGGAATGGATTTTCGAAAGGGAATAACTGGAATTATTGCCTGCACATTCACGCATTCCACTCTATAGGATTCCTGTTAAGAATCTTTTGATCAGCTTTAGGTATAAAGAAGATGATGGATTTTGCCCAAAAAGTTCCATTGAAGCAAATAGGAGAGAATTAACATCAACTATAAAGTTCCCAATTGAAGAGGAAACAAGAGGAACAATAAACTCAATAGAATTGGAAATAGAGAGGAACAAGTATCCAAAGGAATGGATTTTCCCAAAGGAAATAACTGGAACTATTGCCTGCACATTCACGCATTCCACTGTATATGATTCCTGTTAAGAATCCTTTGATCAGATTTAGATATATAGAAGATAATGCATCTTGTACTGAAAGTCCAATTGAAGCAAATAGGAGAGAATTAACATAAACTATAAAGTTCCCAATTGAAGAGAAAACAAGATCAACACTAGACTCAATAGAATTGGAAATAGAGAGGAACAAGTATCCAAAGGAATGGATTTTCCCAAAGGGAAAACCTTGAACTATTGCCTGAACATTCACTCATTCCACTGTATAGGATTCCTATTAAGAATCCTTTGATCAGCTTAAGATATACAGAAGAAAATGCATCTTGTACTGAAAGTCCAATTGAAGCAAATAGGAGAGAATTAACATCAACTATAAAGTTCAAAATTGAAAAGGAAATATCAGGAATATTATACTCAATATAATGGGAAATAGAGAGGAACAAGTATCCAAAGGAATGGATTTTCCCAAAGGCAAGAACTGGAACTATTGCCTGCACATTCACTCATTCCACTGTATAGGATTCCTGTTAAGAATCCTTTGATCAGCTTTACATATAAAGAATATGATGGATTTTGCCAAAAAAGTTAAATTGAAGCAAATAGGAGAGATTTAACATCAACTATAAAGTTCCCAGTTGAAGAGGAAACAAGAGGAACAATAGACTCAATAGAATTGCAAATAGATAGGAACAAGTATCCAAAGGAATGGATTTTCCCAAAGGGAATAACTGGAACTATTCCCTGCACATTCACTCATTCCATTGTATAGGATTCCTGTTAAGAATCCTTTGATCAGCTTTAGATATACAGAAGACAATGCATCTTGTACTGAAAGTCCAATTGAAGCAAATAGGAGAGAAATAACATCAACTATAAAGTTCCCAATTGAAAAGGAAACATCAGGAACATTATACTCAATAGAATGGGAAATAAAGAGGAACAAGTATTCAAAGGAATGGATTTTCCCTAAGGGAATAACTGGAACTATTGCCTGCACATTCACTCATTCCACTGTATAGGATTCCTGTTAAGAATCCTTTAATCAGCTTTAGATATAAAGACGATGATGGATTTTGCCCAAAAAGTTAAATTGAAGCAAATAGGAGAGATTTAACATGAACTATAAAATTCCCAATTGAATAGAAAATAAGAGGAACACTAGACTCAATAGATTTGGAAATAGAGAGGCACAAGTATCCAAAGGAGTGGACTTCCCAAAGGAAATAACTGGAACTATTGCCTGCACATTCACACATTCCACCTTATAGGACTCCTGTTAGGAATCCTTTGATCAGCTTTAGATATACAGAAGATAATGCATCTTGTACTGAGAGTCCAATTGAAGCAAATAGGGGAGAATTAACATCAACTATAAAGTTCCCAATTGAAAAGGAAACATCAAGAACATTAGATTCAATAGAATGGGAAATAGAGAGGAACAAGTATCCAAAGGAATGGATTTTCCCACAGGCAATAACTGGAACTATTCCCTGCACGTTCACTCATTCCACTGTATAGGATTCCTGTTAAGAATCCTTTGATAAGCTTTAGATATACAGAAGATGATGGATTTTGCCCAAAAGTTAAATTGTAGCAAATAGGAGAGATTTAACATTATCTATAAAGTTTCCAAGTTAAGAGGAAACAAGAGGAACAATAGACTCAATAGAATTGGAAATAGAGAGTAACAAGTATCCAAAGGAATTGATTTTCCCAAAGGGAATAACTGGAATTATTCCCCGCACATTCACGCATTCCACTGTATAGGATTCCTGTTCAGAATCCTTTAATCAGCCTTAGGTATAAAGAAGATGATGGATTTTGCCCAAAAAGTTCCATTGAAACAAATAGGAGAGAATTAACATCAACTATAAAGTTCCCAATTGAAAAGGAAACATGAGGAACATTAGATTCAATAGAATGGGAAATAGAGAGGAACACGTATCCAAAGGAATGGATTTTCCCAAAGGGAATAACTGGAACTAGCGCCTGCACATTCACTCACTCCACTGTATAGGATTCCTGTTAAGAATCCTTTGATCAGCTTTAGATATAAAGAAGATGATGGATTTTGCCCAAAAAGTTCCATTGAAGCAAATAGGAGAGATTTAACATCAACTAAAAAGTTCCCAATTGAAGAGTAAACAAGAGGAACACTAGACTCAATAGAATTGGAAATAGAGAGGAACAAGTATCCAAAGGAATGGATTTTCCCAAAGGGAATAACTGGAACTATTCCCTGCACATTCACGCATTCCACTGTATAGTATTCCTTTTAAGAATCATTTAATCAGCTTTAGCTTTAAAGAAGATGATGGATTTTGCCCATAAAGTTCCATTTAAGCAAGGAGAGATTTAACATCAAGTATAAAGTTCCCAATTGAAGAGGAAACACAGGAACAATATACTCAATAGAATTGGAAATAGAGAGGAACAAGTATCCAAAGGAATGGATTTTCCCAAAGGGAATAACTGGAACTATTCCCTGCACATTCACGCATTCCACTGTATAGGATTCCTGTTAAGAATCCTTTGATCAGCTTTAGATATACAGAACATAATGCATCTTGTACTGAAAGTCCAATTGAAGCAAATAGGAGAAAATTAACATCAACTATAAAGTTCCAAATTGAAAAGCAAACATCACGAACATTAGACTCAATAGAAAGGGAAATAGAGAGGAACAAGTATCCAAAGGAATGGATTTTCGAAAGGGAATAACTGGAATTATTGCCTGCACATTCACGCATTCCACTCTATAGGATTCCTGTTAAGAATCTTTTGATCAGCTTTAGGTATAAAGAAGATGATGGATTTTGCCCAAAAAGTTCCATTGAAGCAAATAGGAGAGAATTAACATCAACTATAAAGTTCCCAATTGAAGAGGAAACAAGAGGAACAATAAACTCAATAGAATTGGAAATAGAGAGGAACAAGTATCCAAAGGAATGGATTTTCCCAAAGGAAATAACTGGAACTATTGCCTGCACATTCACGCATTCCACTGTATATGATTCCTGTTAAGAATCCTTTGATCAGATTTAGATATATAGAAGATAATGCATCTTGTACTGAAAGTCCAATTGAAGCAAATAGGAGAGAATTAACATAAACTATAAAGTTCCCAATTGAAGAGAAAACAAGATCAACACTAGACTCAATAGAATTGGAAATAGAGAGGAACAAGTATCCAAAGGAATGGATTTTCCCAAAGGGAAAACCTTGAACTATTGCCTGAACATTCACTCATTCCACTGTATAGGATTCCTATTAAGAATCCTTTGATCAGCTTAAGATATACAGAAGAAAATGCATCTTGTACTGAAAGTCCAATTGAAGCAAATAGGAGAGAATTAACATCAACTATAAAGTTCAAAATTGAAAAGGAAATATCAGGAATATTATACTCAATATAATGGGAAATAGAGAGGAACAAGTATCCAAAGGAATGGATTTTCCCAAAGGCAAGAACTGGAACTATTGCCTGCACATTCACTCATTCCACTGTATAGGATTCCTGTTAAGAATCCTTTGATCAGCTTTACATATAAAGAATATGATGGATTTTGCCAAAAAAGTTAAATTGAAGCAAATAGGAGAGATTTAACATCAACTATAAAGTTCCCAGTTGAAGAGGAAACAAGAGGAACAATAGACTCAATAGAATTGCAAATAGATAGGAACAAGTATCCAAAGGAATGGATTTTCCCAAAGGGAATAACTGGAACTATTCCCTGCACATTCACTCATTCCATTGTATAGGATTCCTGTTAAGAATCCTTTGATCAGCTTTAGATATACAGAAGACAATGCATCTTGTACTGAAAGTCCAATTGAAGCAAATAGGAGAGAAATAACATCAACTATAAAGTTCCCAATTGAAAAGGAAACATCAGGAACATTATACTCAATAGAATGGGAAATAAAGAGGAACAAGTATTCAAAGGAATGGATTTTCCCTAAGGGAATAACTGGAACTATTGCCTGCACATTCACTCATTCCACTGTATAGGATTCCTGTTAAGAATCCTTTAATCAGCTTTAGATATAAAGACGATGATGGATTTTGCCCAAAAAGTTAAATTGAAGCAAATAGGAGAGATTTAACATGAACTATAAAATTCCCAATTGAATAGAAAATAAGAGGAACACTAGACTCAATAGATTTGGAAATAGAGAGGCACAAGTATCCAAAGGAGTGGACTTCCCAAAGGAAATAACTGGAACTATTGCCTGCACATTCACACATTCCACCTTATAGGACTCCTGTTAGGAATCCTTTGATCAGCTTTAGATGTACAGAAGATAATGCATCTTGTACAGAAAGTCCAATTGAAGCAAATAGGAGAGAATTAATATCAGCTATCACGTTCCCAATTGAAAAGGAAATAACGGGAACACTAGACTTAATAGAATGGGAAATAGAGAGGAACAAGTATCCAAAGGACTGGATTTTCCCAAAGGAAATTACTGGAACTATTGCATACACATTCTCTCATTCCACTGTATAAGACTCTTGTTAAGAATCCTTTGATCATCTCTAAGTTAAATATTGGGGAAGGGGTTCAGGGGGGTCAAGGGAAAAAGCATAATCCGGGGATAATATGATGGCAGGAAATACAGAATTAGTAATTTTAACTGTAAATGTGAATGGGTTGAACGCTCCCATCTAACGGAGACGGATAGCACCCTGGATCAAAAATCAGAACCCTACAATATATTGTTTAGAGGAAACACACTTAAAGCAGAGAGATACATATAGAGTAAACGTAAAAGGTTGGATCAGAATCTATTATGCTTCAGGTAAAGCCAAAAAAGCAGGGGTAGCTATCCTTATCTCAGATCAAGCAAAAGCAGAACTTGATCTAATTAAAAGAAATAAGGAAGGAAACTATAACCTGCTGAAAGGTAGCATAAATAATGAAGCCATATAAATACTAAACATATATGCACCAAGTGGTATAGCATCTAACTTTCTAAAGGAAAAGTTAAGAGAGTTGCAAGAAGAAATAGACAGTAAAACTATAATAGTGGGAGATCTCAAGCGTGCACTCCCAGATTTAGACAAATCAAACCACAAAACAAACAAGAAAGAAATTAAAAAGTAAATAGAACATTAGACCTTTGGAGAAAACTGAATGGCAATAGAAAGAAATATACTTTCTTCTCAGCAGTTCATGGATCCTATACAAAAATTGATCACATAAAGATCTCAAAATTAAATGTAGGAAGGCAGAAATAATAAATTCCTTCTTCTCAGACCACAATGCAATAAAATTCAGTAAAAAGTTAGGGATAAGTTGACCAAAAAGTAATTGGAAACTGAATAATCTCATCTTAAAGAATGACTGGGTGAAAGAGCAAATTATAGAAACAATTAATAATTTCACCCAAGATAATGACAATGATGAGACATCATACCAAAATGTGTGGGATGCAGCTAAAGCAGTAATAAGGGGAAATTTTATATCTTTAGAGACTTATTTGAAGAAAATAGAGAAAGAGAAGATTAACGAATTGGGCTTGTAACTTAAAAGGCTAGAAAAAGACCAAATTAAAACCCCCCAACCAAAAATTAAACTTGAAATACAAAAATTAAAAGGAGAAATCAATAATATTGAAAGTAAAAAAACTATTGAATTAATAAATAAAACCAAGAGTTGGTTTTATGGAAAAGCCAATAAAATAGATAAACCTTTGGTAAATGTGATCAGAAAAAAGAAAGAGGAAAATCAAATTGTTAGTCTTACAAATGAAAAGGGGGATCTTTCCACCAATGAAGAGGAAATTAGAGAAATAATAAGGAGTTACTTTGCCCAACTTTATGCCAATAAATTTGATAACTTAAGTGAAATGGATGACTTCCTCCAAAAATATAGGCTCCCTAGATTAACAGAGGAGGAGATAAATTTCTTAAATAGTCCCATTTCAGAAAAAGAAAAAGAACAAGCTATTAATCAACTCCCCAGGAAAAAATCCCCAGGGCCAGATGGATTTACATGTGAATTCTACCAAACATTTAAAGAACAATTAGCCCCAATGTTACATAAATTATTTGAAAAAATAGGGGATGAAGGAGTCCTACCAAACTCCTTTTATGACACAGACATGGTAATGATACCTAAACCAGGTAGATTGAAAACTGAGAAAGAAAATTATAGACCAATCTCCTTAATGAATATTGATGCTAAAATCTTAAATAAGATATTAGCAAAAAGACTTCAGAAAATCATCTCCAGGATAATACACTATGATCAAGTAGGATTCATACCAGGAATGCAGGGCTGGTTTAATATTAGGAAAACTATTAATATAATTGACCATATTAATAATCAAATTAATAAGAACCATATGATCATCTCAACAGATGTAGAAAAAGCATTTGACAAAATCCAACATCCATTCCTACTAAAAACTCTTGAGAGTATAGGAATAAATGGACTATTCCTTAGAATAATCAGGAGCATATATTTAACACCTTCAGGAAGCATAATATGCAATAGAAATAAACTGCAACCTTTCCCAGTAAGATCAGGAGTGACACAAGGTTGCCGACTATCACCATTACTCTTCAATATAGTACTAGAAACGCTAGCCTCGGCAATAAGAGCCGAGAAAGAGATTCAAGGAATTAGAGTAGGAAATGAGGAAATTAAACTATCACTTTTTGCAGATGACATGATGGTATACTTAGAGAACCCCAAAGACTCTGCTAAAAAGCTACTAGAAATAATTCAAAATTTCAGCAAAGTGGCAGCATACAAAATAAATCCACATAAATCCTCGGCATTCTTATATATCACTAACAAAATGCAACAGCAAGAGATACAAAGAGAAATTCCATTCCAAACAAATGTTGAGAGTATAAAGTATTTGGGAATCCATCTACCAAAGAAAAGTCAGGAATTATATGAGAAAAGTTACAAAACACTTGCCACAAAAATAAAGTCAGATTTAAATAATTGGAAAGACATTCAGTGCTCTTGGATAGGCCGAGCGAATATAATAAAGATGACAATACTCCCCAAACTAATCTATTTATTTAGTGCTATACCAATCAGACTCCCAAGAAACTATTTCAATGACCTAGAAAAAATAACAACAAAATTCATATGGAAGAATAAAAGGTCGAGAATTGCAAGGGAACTAATGAAAAAAAAAAAAAACTCAGAGGAAGGTGGTCTAAGTGTACCTGATCTAAAGCTATATTATATAGCAGCAGTCACCAAAACCATTTGGTATTGGCTAAGAAATAGACCAGTAGATCAGTGGAACAGATTAGATACAAAGGACAAAAAAGGGTACATCTATAGCAATCTAATCTTTGACAAACCCAAAGATACCAACATTAGGGATAAAAATTCATTATTCGGAAAAACTGTTGGGAAAACTGGAAATTAGTATGGCAGAAATTAAATATGGATCCCCACTTAACACCATATACCAAGATAAGATCAAAATGGGTCCATGATTTAGGCATAAAGAGGGAGATAATAAATAGATTAGAGGAACAGAGGATAATCTACCTCTCAGACTTGTGGAGGAGGAAGGCATTTATGACCAGAGGAGAACTAGAGATCATTATTGATCACAAAATAGAAGATTTTGATTACATCAAACTAAAAAGTTTCTGTACAAATAATACTAATGCAAACAAGATTAGAAGGGAAGTAACAAATTGGGAAAATATTTTTAAAAGTAAAGGTTCTGACAAAGGTCTCATTTCCAAAATATATAGAGAACTGACCCTGATTTATAGGAAACCAAACCATTCTCCAATTGATAAATGGTCAAGGGATATGAACAGACAATTCTCAGATGATGAAATTGAAACTATTTCCACTCATATGAAAGAGTGTTCCAAATCACTATTGATCAGACAAATGCAAATTAAGACAACTCTGAGATACCAAGACACACCTGTCAGATTGGCTAAGATGACAGGAACAAATAATGATGAATGTTGGAGGGGATGTGGAAAAACTGGGACATTGATACATTGTTGGTGGAGTTGTGAATGAATCCAGCCATTTTGGAGAGCAATTTGGAACTATGCCCAAAAAGTTGTCAAACTGTGCATACCCTTTGACCCAGCAGCGCTACTACTGGGATTATATCCCAAAGAAATACTAAAGATTGGAAAGGGACCTGTATGTGCCAAAATGTTTGTGGCAGCTCTTTTTGCTGTAGCTAGAAACTGGAAGATGAATGCATGTCCATCAGTTGGAGAATGGTTGGGTAAATTATGGTACATGAAGGTTATGGAATATTATTGCTCTGTAAGAAATGACCAGCAGGAGGAATACAGAGAGGCCTGGAGAGACTTAAATCAACTGATGCTGAGTGAAATGAGCAGAACCAGAAGATCACTGTACACTTCAACAACAATACTGTATGAGGATGTATTCTGATGGACGTGGAAATCTTCAACATAAAGAAAAGCCAACTCACTTCCAGTTGATCAATGATGGACAGAAATAACTACACCCAGAGAAGGAACACTGGGAAGTGAATGTAAATTGTTAGCACTATTGTCTATCTACCCAGGTTACTTATACCTTCGGAAGCTAATAATTAATGTGCAACAAGAAAATGGTATTTACACACATATATTGTGTCTAGGTTATATTGTAACACATGTAAAATGTATGGGATTACCTGTCATCAGGGCGAGGGAATGGAGGGAAGGAGGGGATAATTTGGAAAAATGAATTTAAAAAAAAAAATTAAGATTTTTGCATTGATGTTCATTAGGTGATGTTCATTAGGGAGATTGGTCTACAATTTTTTTATGACCTGCTTATGGGAGCAGTGAAGTATTTCCAAGCTTCCTCTACAGACAACAGGAAGTGGCAGTGAACAACAGTAGGACAGCCACTGGCTGTGCTGGAATTAGCAGTTATGCTGAAATAAGCAGCAATAGAAAGGCAGCTACTAGGACTTTGCTGGAACCAACTACTGCAGCTGTGCTTGGAATCATACTGAGTCACTCTGGGTGTTGGGTAGGTGTGGCCAGGTCTAGAGAGACCCTAGTGTTTTGGAATTATAGTCTTTACTTCCTGTGTTTATAGCTTTTATGCTGATCTACTGGCTTGCTGCTAGGGCAAAGTAGGTCATACTGTGAAAAATTCTGCCCTGCAGATTTTCTGCTGAGACCACACCCCGTCCCTCCTTGTGGTCTGTTTCCTGTGCTCTCACTGCCAACTTGCCTGAAGGCTGCACCTGAAGTATCCTTGTTCTGTTTGCACCAGCAAGCAAAAACAGACCTTTTCTGGAAATTTTTGAGAATATCTTCTGTTGGTAATGTATTGTAATCCCAATATTCATGAGTTCTGACAGTCAAGCATTAATTCCAAGGCTGAATATTGTTAAAATAGATTGAGGGCAAAGGAGAGTTTAGGAAGATATCTGTGTCCTCTCTGCCATCTTGTCTCTGCCATTGGCTCCTCCCTGTTTCAGATACTTCTTTCTCAAATTATGTTCCTCACTTCAATCATCATCATCATTATAATCATCATACAAATTTAGGAATTGAACTGTGGTTTCATTGGTAAAGGAACTTCCAAGTGAGAAACCGCTATTTACTAATGCAGCTCAACACTATCTCTGAAATATATAGTTTTAAAAGAGATGCTGGGGGCAGTAGGATATTAAGACTTTCCTGGTGTCATTTGGCAAATAAATGTCAGAAGGGGACGTTGAATCTGACTATTCATTAATAGAGTGCCAGGCCTGAATTCATGAAGACTTGTATATCCCCTCAAATTCAAATCTGACTTCAGATATTTATTAGTTGTAAACTCCCTCAATCATATTTTCTCATCTGTAAAATAAATGGAAGAGAAAATGGCAAACCATCCTAGTATCTTCTCCCTTCTCTCTGGTATCTCTAGTATCTAGTATCTTCTAAGGCCCACTGTCTCTTTATTAGACCAATCCTGTTTGTATCAACATCATAATCTTAATAATAATATATAATTCTGGAGAGCAATTTGGAACTATGCTCAAAAAGTTATCAAACTGTGTATATCCTTTGATATAGCAGTGTTTCTACTGGCCTTATATCCCAGAGATATTAAAGAAGGGAAAGGGACCTGTATGTGCAAAAATGTTTGTGGCAACCCTTTTCATAGTGGGTAGAAACTGGAAATTGAAGTGATGCCCATGAATTGGAGAATGGCTGAATAAATTGTGGTATATGAATATTATGGAATATTATTGTTCTGTAAGAAATGACCAGCAGGATGATTTCAGAAAGGCCTGAAGAGACTTATATGAACTGATGCTGAGTGAAATGAGCAGAAGTAAGAGATCATTATATACTTCAACAACAATATTATATGATGGTCAATTCTGATGGACATGGCCATCTTCAACAATGAGATGAACCAAATCAGTTCCAGTTGTTCAGTAATGAAGAGAACCCAGTGAAAGAACTGTGGGAAATGAGGGTGATCCACCACATAGCATTTCTACTCCTTCTCTTATTGTCCAGTTGCATGTGAATGCTCACAAGGCATTCACTACTTTTGTGAATACCCTTGTTAATGCCCACTCTGCATTCACTACTACCAATCTCTCCTAATTCCCAGGCCTTCAGAGAAGTTAGCGTCTTTTGTAGTGCTTACAAGAATTTTACCAAGCTTACCTCTGTCTGAGGTCTTCAGAGATCTCTGGCCATCATTTCATAGGAAAGATGGTTTAAATACACGACAGAGTGCTTGAGAACAGCTATGTGCAAGCTCAAGATCTTTTTTTCACGTGTTCACATCCTGTTTCTAGCTAACCTCTTGCTGACTTTCAGTAAACTCCTGATGAACTCAAGGTCAAAGAGGATCTGCTTCCTTGTCCCCACAGCTTAAATTGGGTCTATGAAGTCAAACACACAGCCAATTAGAGAAGGAGACACTTCTCATTGATGATGCAATCTCAATTCGACCAGAGTTCCTGCCCATAAGGTGGTCTCTGTTTACTCACAGCAAATCACATCCGGGGGTCTCAGGCTTTCTTTGACCATTTACTACCTGACTATAGAGTGCCTGATTCCTCTGACCCTTGCAATTTCCTTCTCTTGTAAAGTGTGGGGACCACTCATCACATCAAGCTGACTTTAGCATCAACAATAGCTTGACTAATCAATGAGATTACAGAATGTATATAACATAACAAAGGCAAACAAAAGTAAAACAATAACAACTAAGCCAAACAGTGGCCAAAACCAAGCATGCAGCATGGTGTTCAACCCATTCAATAAAGTCATGCTCAAGGAGGTGGGATGTCAAAGAAGTGGGATGTCAAAGTCTGTAGTTTCAATTGTATACATCTTTTAGTAAAGAAAGGCACAGAGGAAGATGTATACAAGAAAATTCATGTCCTGTAGCACTGCCTCACTAACTTTGGCAGGTGGAGGTGTTGGTTTTTCACCCACTAATTTAGAGACATTGTCTATAAGTGGAAAACAGGGTGAAGTCTCTCCCCAGGCCACCATATGAACAGTGAGTAGCCATGGGAGAAACACACAAGCTCATTGTCCAATTAGATCAGTCTGTAGGTATTGCACATCACCCAAGACAGTCCAATTGAGCTACTACACTAGTGCTGTATCTGCTGTGTCTGGTGTCATGGTCATGAAGGACATGGATGCCATCAGTGTCTGGAAGGCTGCTAACCTCTGGCCGATCCCTCTGGGCTGTCGTCCAGTCCTTTTCTTCTTGTTTCCCCAAGTCACTGATGTGTCTGGTTGCGATTCATTTCTCTGCTGTTGGGTCTGCCCCTGGAATAACAAGAACATATCCGGACTCCAAACCTTGACCCAACCCAGCCCTTTCAGATACCATCTAAGCCCTTCTACATCACTGTGGAGAAAGGGTTCTTGTCCTTGTCAGCCAGTCTGTTGTTTAGCCACACATTCTGCATGTGTCAGAAGCACATTGCTGGGGTAAAATCCAAAGAATTTAAAAATTGCAGGCAATTACATGTAGCTATTGCCACATCTCGTACAAATCCCACAATTCTCTTCTCTGGCATGGACAGGAATATCTTGGGGATTTAAATAGTCTGTCCAATGATGATATGGGATGCCAGTGAATGTGCAATGCCAAATTCAATGCAAAAGGACCTACAGGCAGAAGATGTATAAGCTGGTACATTACCTATCTAAAGTGCATGTGAGATTCCTACAATGGAAAGATGGCTGACTGCTTCTCCTGATTGGAATGAAGCCATAAGGAACTGAGAATGTATATCCATGGTTTTATATCCATGGTTACATGGATTCTCTGCCTCTTAACTCTCTTAACATGAGTGATGTCCATTTACCATAGAGCAGCATAGGAATGTGAAAAGGCAAGTTATACATCCTTTTGCTGTGCTTCTAGCTTCCTCTTTAGTTATCACAATTTGCAAATGTAAAGCTCTAGCAGCCTGATGATAAAAGATAGGATCTGAAAGTCCACTATGAAAATGGACATGCAGGATATAATACTTACCTTAGTGCCTTCTCACTTGCACTTGAACTTCTTTAAAGAGCTTGTGATATATTTTAAAAACTACAAATTTTACTTAGGCTGTGGCAATTCTTTGTACCACATCTACTGAATAAGCCATATTAAACATTATATTTACATACCCATGTGCAAGGCTTGGAGCTGTGGACAATAAATTTTTCCACTCTGGGAACACACATCAATGTTCCACAACACACATCAATTTTGCATTGGCATAAGAGGTATATATTTTGCCAGGTCTTGTACCGGAAAATTGTAGTACTCTCTTAATGGCTTTTATTGAAATTCTATCCACAAGCACTGGGTAAGAAATAAAAGTAATAAAATTTTGTTCTGATTGTGCTGGGAGGTTCATATTTTCATCTCTTTTAGAGTCTCTTGAGCTTTTTTTACAAGCTGGCATGGCGAGTCTAAAGCACTGTCTTCTCTTAATGGTGGTTACAACATAACTTTTGGAGATGCTATTCTTACAGGAGTAAGGTCAGCAGCCACATTCACATTGACACACACTAGGGCTATTCTTCATACCCTATTGTAAAAGGCTCTGGACCTGAACCTCCTGGGGGAGAGTTGAGACGCCTTTGTGTCAGGACCCGCCCGAACCCGGATCTGTCACCATGGCAACTGACAAGGTAGGATCTGGGTTGGTGCAGGAGAGGCACAGTAAGGACTGGCTCCACCTTCGGGGAAGAATTGGGGAGGAGTCCAAACTCTAAAGGGGAAATATGCAAAAAAGACAAATGGGCTATAAAAGAGCAAACAGGGAAGGGCTGGGTGAGACACTACTGACTTGTAACATCAATAAACATCACTGTGTTCTATCCAACTCTGCTCTCAGTCTGGTGATTCCCTCCTCCCGTCTCCACTAGGAGGGCTGGAGACGTCCAAAGCCCCGTTGAGTCGGGGAAGCTGGAAGAGGCAGTCACTATTGGGGTTTCTTGTGAACGGTCCCGGCCCCTAAGACCCTAAGACTACTGTGCTTCGAGGGCGTAGAATAGTGAAGACAGCACGAAGCCCAGCCTATGTGTCCAGGTGGGGCGTGGATGTCTGCAGCAGGTGACGTGAGAAGCCCCTGCGCTCAAACTGGAAGTGTCTGCCAGAAACCGCGGTCCCTAGTTCAAAGGTTCCGCTTCTCTGGGACTTCCTGGAGCTGAGTTCCACTCCCTCCAGCTAAGCTAGGCAGTGTGTGTTGCCTTGGGCCGTATCCACCCACTTGTCAGTCTCTTAACTATTCTCAGGAGGTAGCTGAGGCCACACCCCATGGTGCAGAGATCTGTGCCTGAGTCACCCCCAGGGTCCGGGGAAAATCTAATCTGAGTTTTAAAATATTTTGGCTTTCTCTTCTGAACTGCTAAATAATTAGCAGAGAAGAGCTAACAGCCTGTGCCAGATTCCTTTACCTCAGTGGCTTCTCTGATCCCAGAGCCCTTCCCAGCGCAATGGGCACAGTGTGCCCCTACCCCACCGTCTGTGCTGGTCTTTCTTATTCCTCCCCTGAGAACTGACCTTTCTTGTTGAAACTCCAGATTCTCTTCAGCTGGTAAGTCGTGCTTCCAGTCCTTGTGGTATCTATCAGTCCTGAACTAATTTTGAGACTTAATTTATCTAATTGGTTGTGAGGGAGTGAGGATGTTGACTGAGTCGTGTGTTTCTTCTCCGCCATCTTGGCTCCTTTCTTCTCCGCCATCTTGGCTCCCGATCAAGGGATTCTTAACAGGAATCCTTTACAGTGGAATGAGTGAATGTGCAGGAAATAGTTCCAGTTATTTCCATAGGGAAGATCCATTCCTTCGGATACTTGTTCCTCTCTATTTCCCATTCTATTGAGGCTAGTGTTCCTGATGTTTCCTTGTCAATTAGGAACTTTATAGTTGATGTTAATTAAATCCTATTTGCTTCAACTGGACTTTCTGTACAAGATGCATTATCTTCTATATATCTAAAGCTGATCAAGGGATTCTTAAAAGGAATCCTTTACAGTGGAATGAGTGAATGTGCAGGCAATAGTTCCAGTTATTTACTTTAGGAAAATCCATTCCTGTGGATACTTGTTGCTCTTTATTTCCCACTCTATTGACTCTAGTTTTCCCTTTGTTTCCTTTCAATTAGGAACTTTATAGTTGATGTTAATTAAATCCTATTTGCTTCAACTGGACTTTCTGTACAAGATGCATTATCTTCTGTATATCTAAAGCTGATCAAGGGATTCTTAACAGGAATCCTTTACAGTGGAATGAGTGAATGTGCAGGCAATAGTTCCAGTTATTTCCTTTGGAAAAATCCCTTCTTTTTGACACTTGTTCCTCTTTATTTCCCATTCTATTGAGGCTAGAGTGCCTGATGTTTCCTTTTCAATTAGGAACTTTATAGTTGATGTTAATTAAATCCTATTTGCTTCAACTGGACTTTCTGTACAAGATGCATTATCTTCTGTATATCTAAAGCTGATCAAGGGATTCTTAACAGGAATCCTTTACAGTGGAATGAGTGAATGTGCAGGCAATAGTTCCAGTTATTTCCTTTAAGAAAATCCATTCCTGTGGATACTTGTTGCTCTTTATTTCCCATTCTATGGACTCTAGTTTTCCCTTTGTTTCCTTTCAATTAGGAACTTTATAGTTGATGTTAATTCTCTCCTATTTGCTTCAACTGGACTTTCTGTACAAGATGCATTATCTTCTGTATATCTAAAGCTGATCTAGGGATTCTTAACAGGAATCCCTTACAGTGGAATGAGTGAATGTGCAAGCAATAGTTCCAGTTATTTCCTTTATGAAAATCCTTTCCTGTGCATACTTGTTGATCTCTATTTCCCATTCTATTGAGTCTAGTTTTCCCTTTGTTTCCTTTTCAATTAGGAACTTTATAGTTGATGTTAATTAAATACTATTTGCTTCAACTGGACTTTCTGTACAAGATGCATTATCTTCTGTATATCTAAAGCTGATCAAGGGATTCTTAACAGGAATCCTTTACAGTGGAATGAGTGAATGTGCAGGCAATAGTTCCAGTTATTTTCATAGGGAAGATCCATTCCTTCCGATACTTGCTCCTCTCTAATTTCCATTCTATTGAGGCTAGTGTGCCTGATGGTTCCTTTTCAATTAGGAACTTTATAGTTGATGATAATTCTCTCCTATTTGCTTCAACTGGACTTTCTGTACAAGATGCATTATCTTCTGTATATCTAAAGCTGATCAAGGGATTCTTAACAGGAATCCTTTACAGTGGAATGAGTGAATGTGCAGGCAATAGTTCCCGTTATTTCCTTTAGGAAAATCCATCCCTGTGGATACTTGTTCCTCTCTATTTCCCATTCTATTATGTCTAGTTTTCCCTTTGTTTCCTTTTCAATTAGGAACTTTATAGTTGATGATAATTCTCTCCTATTTGCTTCAACTGGACTTTCTGTACAAGATGCATTATCTTCTGTATATCTAAAGCTGATCAAGGGATTCTTAACAGAAATCCTTTACAGTGGAATGAGTGAATATGCAGGCAATAGTTCCAGTTATTTCCTTTAGGAAAATCCATCCCTGTGGATACTTGTTCCTCTCTATTTCCCATCGTATTGAGTCTAGTTTACCCTTTGTTTCCTTTTCAATTAGGAACTTTATAGTTGATGTTAATTCTCTCCTATTTGCTTCAACTGGACTTTCTGTACAAGATGCATTATCTTCTGTATATCTAAAGCTGATCAAGGGATTCTTAACAGGAATCCTTTACATTGGAATGAGTGAATGTGCAGGGAATAGTTCCAGTTATTTCCTTAGGGAAAATCCATTCCTGTGGATCCTTGTTGGTCTCTATTTCCCATTCTATTGAGGCTAGTGGGCCTGATGTTTCCTTTTCAATTAGGAACTTTATAGTTGATGATAATTCTGTCCTGTTTGCTTCAACTGGACTTTCTGTACAAGATGCATTATCTTCTGTATATCTAAAGCTGATCAAGGGATTCTTAACAGGAATCCTTTACAGTGGAATGAGTGAATGTGCAGGTAATAGTTCACGTTATTTCCTTCGGGAAAATCCATTCCTTCGGATACTTGTTGCTCTCTATTTCCCATTCTCTTGAATCTAGTTTTCCCTTTGTTTCCTTTTCAATTAGGAACTTTATAGTTAATATTAATTAAATCCTATTTGCTACAACTGGACTTTCAGTACAAGATTCATTATTTTCTGTATATCTAAAGCTGATCAAGGGATTCTTAACAGGAATCCTTTACAGTGGAATGAGTGAATGTGCAGGCAATAGTTCCAGTTATTTCCTTAGGGAAAATCCATTCCTTCGGATACTTGTTCCTCTCTATTTCCCATTCAATAGAGGCTAGTGTCCTTGATGTTTCCTTTTCAATTAGGAACTTTATAGTTGATGTTAATTCTCTCCTAATTGCTTCAAATGGACTTTCTGTACAAGATGCATTATCTTCTGTATATCTAAAGCTGATCAAGGGATTATTAACAGATATCCTTTACAGTGGAATGAGAGAATGTGCAGACAATAGTTCCAGTTATATAGTTAGGGAAAATCCATGCCTTCCCATACTTGTTCCTCTCTATTTCCCATTCAATAGAGGCTAGTGTCCTTGATGTTTCCTTTTCAATTAGGAACTTTATACTTGATGTTAATTCTGTCCTGTTTGCTTCAACTGGACTTTCTGTACAAGATGCATTATCTTCTGTATATCTAAGGCTGATCAAGGGATTCTTAACAGGAATCCTTTACAGTGGAATGAGTGAATGTGCAGGGAGTAGTTCCAGTTATTTCCTTAGGGAAAATACATTCCTTCGGATAATTGTTCCTCTCTATTTCCCATTCCATTGAGGCTAGTGTGCCTGATGTTTCCTTTTCAATTAGGAACTTTATAGTTGATGATAATTCTTTCCTACTTGCTTCCACTGGACTTTCTGTACAAGATGCATTATCTTCGGTATATCTAAAGCTGATCAAGGGATTCTTAACAGGAATCCTTTACAGTGGAATGAGTGAATGTGCAGGTAATAGTTCACGTTATTTCCTTAGGGAAAATCCATTCCTTCCGATACTTGTTGCTCTCTATTTCCCATTCTATTGAATCTAGTTTTCCCTTTGTTTCCTTTTCATTTAGGAACATTATAGTTGATATTAATTAAATCCTATTTGCTACAACTGGACTTTCTGTACAAGATGCATTATCTTCTGTATATCTAAAGCTGATCAAGGGATTCTTAACAGGAATCCTTTACAGTGGAATGAGTGAATGTGCAGGCAATAGTTCCAGTTATTTCCTTTAGGAAAATCCATTCCTCTGGATCCTTTTTGGTCTCTATTTCCCATTCTATTGAGGCTAGTGTGCCTGATGTTTCCTTTTGAATTAGGAACTTTATAGTTGATATTAATTCTCTCCTATTTGCTTCAACTGGACTTTCTGTACAAGAAGCATTATCTTTTGTATATCTAAAGCTGATCAAGGGATTCTTAACATGGAATCCTTTAGAGTGGAATGAATGAATGTGAAGGCAATAGTTCCAGTTATTTCCTTTAGGAAAATCCATTCCCGTGGTTCCTTGTTGGTCTCTATTTCCCATTCCATTGAGGCTAGTGTGCCTGATGTTTCCTTTTCAATTAGGAACTTTATAGTTGATGTTAATTCTCTCCTATTTGCTTCAACTGGACTTTCTGTACAAGATGCATTATCTTCTGTATATCTAAAGCTGATCAAGGGATTCTTAACAGGAAGCCTTTCCAGTGGAATGAGTGAATTTGCAGGGAATAGTTCCAGTTATTTCCTTAGGGAAAATCCATTCCTTCGGATACTTGTTCCTCTCTATTTCCCATTCAATAGAGGCTAGTGTCCTTGATGTTTCCTTTTCAATTAGGAACTTTATAGTTGATGTTAATTCTCTCCTATTTGCTTCAACTGGACTTTCTGTACAAGATGCATTTTCTTCTGTATATCTAAAGCTGATCAAGGGATTCTTAACAGGAATCCTTTACAGTGGAATGAGAGAATGTGCAGACAATAGTTCCAGTTATTTCCTTAGGGAAAATCCCTTCCTTCGGATACTTGTTCCTCTCTATTTCCCATTCAATAGAGGCTAGTGTCCTTGATGTTTCCTTTTCAATTAGGAACTTTATAGTTGATGATAATTCTCTCCTGTTTCCTTCAACTGGACTTTCTGTACAAGATGCATTATCTTCTGTATATCTAAAGCTGATCAAGGGATTCTTAACAGGAATCCTTTACATTGGAATGAGTGAATGTGCAGGCAATGGTTCCACTTATTTCCTTTAGGAAAATCCATTCCTGTGGATACTTGTTGTTCTCTATTTCCCAATCTTTTGAGGCTAGTGTGCCTGATGTTTCCTTTTTAATTAGGAACTTTATAGTTGATGTTAATTAAATACTATTTGCTTCAACTGGACTTTCTGTACAAGATGCATTATCTTCTGTATATCTAAAGATGATCAAGGGATTCTTAACAGGAATCCTTTACAGTGGAATGAGTGAATGTGTAGGCAATAGTTCCAGTTATTTCCTTTAGGAAAATCCCTTCCTGTGGATACTTGTTCAACTCTATTTCCCATTCTATTGAGTCTATTTTTCCCTTTGTTTCCTTTTCAATTAGGACCTTTATAGTTGATGTTTATTAAATCCCATTTGCATCAACTGGACTTTCTGTACAAGATGCATTATCTTCTGTATATCTAAAGCTGATCAAGGGATTCTTAACAGGAATCCTTTAGAGTGGAATGAGTGAATGTGCAGGCAATAGTTCCAGTTATTTCCTTTAGGAAAATCCATTCCTATGGATACTTGTTGCTCTCTATTTCACATTCTATTGAATCTAGTTTTCCCTTTGTTTCCTTTTCAATTAGGAATTTTATAGTTGATGTTAATTCTCTCCTATTTGCTTCAACTGGACTTTCTGTACAAGAAGCATTATCTTCTGTATATCTAAAGCTGATGAAGGGATTCTTAACCGGAATCATTTAGAGTGGAATGAGTGAATGTGCAGGCAATAGTTCCAGTTATTTCCTTAGGGAAATTCCATTCCTGTGGATCCTTGTTGGTCTCTATTTCCCATTCTCTTGAGGCTAGTGGCCTGATGTTTCCTTTTCAATTAGGAACTTTATAGTTGATGTTAATTCTCTCCTATTTGCTTCAACTGGACTTTCTGTGCAAGATGCATTATCTTCTGTATATCTAAAGCTGATCAAGGGATTCTTAACAGGAATCCTTTACAGTGGAATGAGTGAATGTGCAGGCAATAGTTCCAGTTATTTCCTTAGGGAAAATCCATTCCTGTGGATCCTTGTTGGTCTCTATTTCCCATTCTCTTGAGGCTAGTGTGCCTGATGTTTCCTTTTCAATTAGGAACTTTATAGTTGATATTAATTAAATCCTATTTGCTACAACTGGACTTTCTGTTCAAGATGCATTATCTTCTGTATATCTAAAGCTGATCAAGGGATTCTTACCAGGAATCCTTTACAGTGGAATGAGTGAATGTGCAGGCAATAGTTCCAGATATTTCCTTTAGGAAAATCCATCCCTGTGGATACTTGTTCCTCTCTATTTCCCATTCTATTGAGTCCAGTTTTCCCTTTGTTTCCTTTTCAATTAGGAACTTTATAGTTGATGTTAATTCTCTCCTATTTGCTTCAACTGGACTTTCTGTACAAGATGCATTATCTTCTGTATATCTAAAGCTGATCAAGGGATTCTTAACAGGAATCCTTTACAGTGGAATGAGTGAATGTGCAGGCAATAGTTCCTGTTATTTCCTTAGGGAAAAACCATTCCTTCGGATACTTGTTCCTCTCTATTTCCCAATCTATTGAGTCTAGTGTGCCTGATGTTTCCTTTTCAATTAGGAACTTTATAGTTGATGTTAATTAAATACTATTTGCTTCAACTGGACTTTCTGTACAAGATGCATTATCTTCTTTATATCTAAAGCTGATCAAGGGATTCTTACCAGGAATCCTTTACAGTGGAATGAGTGAATGTGCAGGCAATAGTTCCAGATATTTCCTTTAGGAAAATCCATCCCTGTGGATACTTGTTCCTCTCTATTTCCCATTCTATTGAGTCTAGTTTTCCCTTTGTTTCCTTTTCAATTAGGAACTTTATAGTTGATGTTAATTAAATCCCATTTGCTTCAACTGGACTTTCTGTACAAGATGCATTATCTTCTGTATATCTAAAGCTGATCAAGGGATTCTTAACAGGAATCCTTTACAGTGGAATGAGTGAATGTGCAGGGAATAGTTCCAGTTATTTCCTTAGGGAAATTCTATTCCTTCGGATACTTGTTCCTCTCTGTTTCCCATTCTATTGAGGCTAGTGTGCCTGCTGTTTCCTTTTCAATTAGGAACTTTATAGTTGATGATAATTCTCTCCTATTTGCTTCAACTGTACTTTCTGTACAAGATGCATTATCTTCTGTATATCTAAAGCTGATCAAGGGATTCCTAACAGGAAACATTTACAGTGGAATGAGTAAATGTGCAGGGAATAGTTCCAGTTATTTCCTTAGGGAAAATCCATTCCTTCCGATACTTGTTCCTCTCTATTTCCCATTCCATAGAGGCTAGTGTCCTTGATGTTTCCTTTTCAATTAGGAACTCTATAGTTGATGAAAATTCTCACCTATTTGCTTGAACTGGACTTTCTGTACAAGATTCATTATCTTCTGTATATCTAAAGCTGATCAAGGGATTCTTAACAGGAATCCTTTACAGTGGAATGAGTGAATGTGCAGGCAATAGTTCCAGTTATTTCCTTAGGGAAAATCCATTCCTGTGGATCCTTGTTGGTCTCTATTTCCCATTCTATTGAGGCTAGTGTGCCTGATGTTTCCTTTTCAATTAGGAAATTTATAGTTGATGTTAATTCTCTCCTATTTGCTTCAACTGGACTTTCTGTACAAGATGCATTATCTTCTGTATATCTAAAGCTGATCAAGGGATTCTTAACAGGAAGCCTTTCCAGTGGAATGAGTGAATTTGCAGGGAATAGTTCCAGTTATTTCCTTAGGGAAAATCCATTCCTTCGGATACTTGTTCCTCTCTATTTCCCATTCAATAGAGGCTAGTGTCCTTGATGTTTCCTTTTCAATTAGGAACTTTATAGTTGATGATAATTCTCTCCTGTTTCCTTCAACTGGACTTTCTGTACAAGATGCAGTATCTTCTGTATATCTAAAGCTGATCAAGGGATTCTTAACAGGAATCCTTTACAGTGGAATGAGTGAATGTGCAGGCAATAGTTCCAGTTATTTCCTTAGGTAAAATCCATTCCTTCGGACACTTGTTCCTCTCTATTTCCCAATCTATTGAGGCTAGTGTGCCTGATGTTTCCTTTTCAATTAGGAACTTTATAATTGATGTTAATTAAATACTATTTGCTTCAACTGGACTTTCTGTATAAGATGCATTATCTTCTGTATATCTAAAGATGATCAAGTGATTCTTAACAGGAAACATTTACAGTGGAATGAGTGAATGTGCACGGAATAGTTCCAGTTATTTCCTTAGGGAAAATCCATTCCTTCGGATACTTGTTCCTCTCTATTTCCCATTCCATTGAGGCTAGTGTTCCTGATGTTTCCTTTTCAATTAGGAACTTTATAGTTGATGTTAATTAAATCTCATTTGCTTCAATTGGACTTTCTGTACAAGATGCATTATCTTCTGTATATCTAAAGCTGATCAAGGGATTCTTAACAGGAATCCTTTAGAGTGGAATGAGTGAATGTGCAGGCAATAGTTCCAGTTATTTCCTTTAGGAAAATCCATTCCTGTGGATACTTGTTGTTCTCTATTTCCCATTCTATTGAGTCTAGTTTTCCTTTGTTTCCTTTTCAATTAGGAACTTTATAGTTGATGTTAATTCTCTCCTATTTGCTACAACTGGACTTTCTGTACAAAATGCATTATCTTCTGTATATCTAAAGCTGATCAAGGGATTCTTAACGGGAAACCTTTACAGTGGAATGAGTGAATGTACAGGCAATAGTTCCAGTTATTTCCTTAGCGAAAATCCATTCCTTCGGATACTTGTTGCTCTCTATTTTCCATTCTATTGAGTCTAGTTTTCCCTTTGTTTCCTTTTCAATTAGGAACTTTATATTTGATGATAATTCTCTCCTATTTTCTTCAACTGGAATTTCTGTACACGATGCATTATCTTCTGTGTATCTAAAGCTGATCAAGGGATTCTTAACAGGAATCCTTTAGAGTGGAATGTGTGAATGTGCAGGCAATAGTTCCAGTTATGTCCTTTAGGAAAATCCATGCCTTCGGATACTTGTTCCTCTCTATTTCCCATTCTATTGAGGCTGGTTTGCCTGAGGTTTCCTTTTCAATTAGGAACTTTATAGTTGATGATAATTCTCTCCTATTTGCTTCAACTGTACTTTCTGTACAAGATGCATTATCTTCTGTATATCTAAAGCTGATCAAGGGATTCCTAACAGGAAACACTTACAGTGGAATGAGTGAATGTGCAGGGAATAGTTCCAGTTATTTCCTTAGGGAAAATCCATTCCTTCCGATACTTGTTCCTCTCTATTTCCCATTCCATAGAGGCTAGTGTCCTTGATGTTTCCTTTTCAATTAGGAACTCTATAGTTGATGAAAATTCTCACCTATTTGCTTGAACTGGACTTTCTATACAAGATTCATTATCTTCTGTATATCTAAAGCTGATCAAGGGATTCTTAACAGGAATCCTTTACAGTGGAATGAGTGAATGTGCAGGCAATAGTTCCAGTTATTTCCTTAGGGAAAATCCATTCCTGTGGATCCTTGTTGGTCTCTATTTCCCATTCTATTGAGGCTAGTGTGCCTGATGTTTCCTTTTCAATTAGGAACTTTATAGTTGATGTTAATTCTCTCCTATTTGCTTCAACTGGACTTTCTGTACAAGATGCATTATCTTCTGTATATCTAAAGCTGATCAAGGGATTCTTAACAGGAAGCCTTTCCAGTGGAATGAGTGAATTTGCAGGGAATAGTTCCAGTTATTTCCTTAGGGAAAATCCATTCCTTCGGATACTTGTTCCTCTCTATTTCCCATTCAATAGAGGCTAGTGTCCTTGATGTTTCCTTTTCAATTAGGAACTTTATAGTTGATGTTAATTCTCTCCTATTTGCTTCAACTGGACTTTCGGTACAAGATGCATTTTCTTCTGTATATCTAAAGATGATCAAGGGATTCTTAACAGGAATCCTTTACAGTGGAATGAGTGAATGTGCAGGCAATAGTTCCAGTTATTTCCTTTAGGAAAATCCCTTCCTGTGGATACTTGTTCCACTCTATTTCCCATTCTATTGAGTCTATTTTTCCCTTTGTTTCCTTTTCAATTAGGACCTTTATAGTTGATGTTTATTAAATCCCATTTGCATCAACTGGACTTTCTGTACAAGATGCATTATCTTCTGTATATCTGAAGCTGATCAAGGGATTCTTAAAAGGAATCCTTTACAGTGGAATGAGTGAATGTGCAGGCAATAGTTCCCGTTATTTCCTATAGGAAAATCCATCCCTGTGGATACTTGTTCCTCTCTATTTCCCATTCTATTATGTCTAGTTTTCCCTTTGTTTCCTTTTCAATTAGGAACTTTATAGTTGATGATAATTCTCTCCTATTTGCTTCAACTGGACTTTCTGTACAGGATGCATTATCTTCTGTATATCTAAAGCTGATCAAGGGATTCTTAACAGAAATCCTTTACAGTGGAATGAGTGAATATGCAGGCAATAGTTCCAGTTATTTCCTTTAGGAAAATCCATCCCTGTGGATACTTGTTCCTCTCTATTTCCCATCGTATTGAGTCTAGTTTACCCTTTGTTTCCTTTTCAATTAGGAACTTTATAGTTGATGTTAATTCTCTCCTATTTGCTTCAACTGGACTTTCTGTACAAGATGCATTATCTTCTGTATATCTAAAGCTGATCAAGGGATTCTTAACAGGAATCCTTTACATTGGAATGAGTGAATGTGCAGGGAATAGTTCAAGTTATTTCCTAAGGGAAAATCCATTCCTGTGGATCCTTGTTGGTCTCTATTTCCCATTCTATTGAGGCTAGTGGGCCTGATGTTTCCTTTTCAATTAGGAACTTTATAGTTGATGATAATTCTGTCCTGTTTGCTTCAACTGGACTTTCTGTACAAGATGCATTATCTTCTGTATATCTAAAGCTGATCAAGGGATTCTTAACAGGAATCCTTTACAGTGGAATGAGTGAATGTGCAGGTAATAGTTCACGTTATTTCCTTCGGGAAAATCCATTCCTTCGGATACTTGTTCCTCTCTATTTCCCATTCTCTTGAATCTAGTTTTCCCTTTGTTTCCTTTTCAATTAGGAACTTTATAGTTGATGTTAATTCTCTCCTATTTGCTTCAACTGGACTTTCTGTACAAGATGCATTTTCTTCTGTATATCTAAAGCTGATCAAGGGATTCTTAACAGGAATCCTTTACAGTGGAATGAGAGAATGTGCAGACAATAGTTCCAGTTATTTCCTTAGGGAAAATCCCTTCCTTCGGATACTTGTTCCTCTCTATTTCCCATTCAATAGAGGCTAGTGTCCTTGATGTTTCCTTTTCAATTAGGAACTTTATAGTTGATGATAATTCTCTCCTGTTTCCTTCAACTGGACTTTCTGTACAAGATGCATTATCTTCTGTATATCTAAAGCTGATCAAGGGATTCTTAACAGGAATCCTTTACATTGGAATGAGTGAATGTGCAGGCAATGGTTCCACTTATTTCCTTAGGTAAAATCCATTCCTTCAGATACTTGTTCCTCTCTATTTCCCAATCTATTGAGGCTAGTGTGCCTGATGTTTCCTTTTCAATTAGGAACTTTATAGTTGATGATAATTAAATACTATTTGCTTCAACTGGACTTTCTGTATAAGATGCATTATCTTCTGTATATCTAAAGATGATCAAGTGATTCTTAACAGGAAACATTTACAGTGGAATGAGTGAATGTGCAGGGAATAGTTCCAGTTATTTCCTTAGGGAAAATCCATTCCTTCGGATACTTGTTCCTCTCTATTTCCCATTCCATTGAGGCTAGTGTTCCTGATGTTTCCTTTTCAATTAGGAACTTTATAGTTGATGTTAATTAAATCCCATTTGCTTCAATTGGACTTTCTGTACAAGATGCATTATCTTCTGTATATCTAAAGCTGATCAAGGGATTCTTAACAGGAATCCTTTAGAGTGGAATGAGTGAATGTGCATGCAATAGTTCCAGTTATTTCCTTTAGGAAAATCCATTCCTGTGGATACTTGTTGTTCTCTATTTCCCAATCTTTTGAGGCTAGTGTGCCTGATGTTTCCTTTTTAATTAGGAACTTTATAGTTGATGTTAATTAAATACTATTTGCTTCAACTGGACTTTCTGTACAAGATGCATTATCTTCTGTATATCTAAAGATGATCAAGGGATTCTTAACAGGAATCCTTTACAGTGGAATGAGTGAATGTGTAGGCAATAGTTCCAGTTATTTCCTTTAGGAAAATCCCTTCCTGTGGATACTTGTTCAACTCTATTTCCCATTCTATTGAGTCTATTTTTCCCTTTGTTTCCTTTTCAATTAGGACCTTTATAGTTGATGTTTATTAAATCCCATTTGCATCAACTGGACTTTCTGTACAAGATGCATTATCTTCTGTATATCTAAAGCTGATCAAGGGATTCTTAACAGGAATCCTTTAGAGTGGAATGAGTGAATGTGCAGGCAATAGTTCCAGTTATTTCCTTTAGGAAAATCCATTCCTATGGATACTTGTTGCTCTCTATTTCCCATTGTATTGAATCTAGTTTTCCCTTTGTTTCCTTTTCAATTAGGAATTTTATAGTTGATGTTAATTCTCTCCTATTTGCTTCAACTGGACTTTCTGTACAAGAAGCATTATCTTCTGTATATCTAAAGCTGATGAAGGGATTCTTAACCGGAATCATTTAGAGTGGAATGAGTGAATGTGCAGGCAATAGTTCCAGTTATTTCCTTAGGGAAATTCCATTCCTGTGGATCCTTGTTGGTCTCTATTTCCCATTCTCTTGAGGCTAGTGGCCTGATGTTTCCTTTTCAATTAGGAACTTTATAGTTGATGTTAATTCTCTCCTATTTGCTTCAACTGGACTTTCTGTGCAAGATGCATTATCTTCTGTATATCTAAAGCTGATCAAGGGATTCTTAACAGGAATCCTTTACAGTGGAATGAGTGAATGTGCAGGCAATAGTTCCAGTTATTTCCTTAGGGAAAATCCATTCCTGTGGATCCTTGTTGGTCTCTATTTCCCATTCTCTTGAGGCTAGTGTGCCTGATGTTTCCTTTTCAATTAGGAACTTTATAGTTGATATTAATTAAATCCTATTTGCTACAACTGGACTTTCTGTTCAAGATGCATTATCTTCTGTATATCTAAAGCTGATCAAGGGATTCTTACCAGGAATCCTTTACAGTGGAATGAGTGAATGTGCAGGCAATAGTTCCAGATATTTCCTTTAGGAAAATCCATCCCTGTGGATACTTGTTCCTCTCTATTTCCCATTCTATTGAGTCCAGTTTTCCCTTTGTTTCCTTTTCAATTAGGAACTTTATAGTTGATGTTAATTCTCTCCTATTTGCTTCAACTGGACTTTCTGTACAAGATGCATTATCTTCTGTATATCTAAAGCTGATCAAGGGATTCTTAACAGGAATCCTTTACAGTGGAATGAGTGAATGTGCAGGCAATAGTTCCTGTTATTTCCTTAGGGAAAAACCATTCCTTCGGATACTTGTTCCTCTCTATTTCCCAATCTATTGAGTCTAGTGTGCCTGATGTTTCCTTTTCAATTAGGAACTTTATAGTTGATGTTAATTAAATACTATTTGCTTCAACTGGACTTTCTGTACAAGATGCATTATCTTCTTTATATCTAAAGCTGATCAAGGGATTCTTAACAGGAATCCTTTACAGTGGAATGAGTGAATGTGCAGGCAATAGTTCCAGATATTTCCTTTAGGAAAATCCATCCCTGTGGATACTTGTTCCTCTCTATTTCCCATTCTATTGAGTCTAGTTTTCCCTTTGTTTCCTTTTCAATTAGGAACTTTATAGTTGATGTTAATTAAATCCCATTTGCTTCAACTGGACTTTCTGTACAAGATGCATTATCTTCTGTATATCTAAAGCTGATCAAGGGATTCTTAACAGGAATCCTTTACAGTGGAATGAGTGAATGTGCAGGGAATAGTTCCAGTTATTTCCTTAGGGAAATTCTATTCCTTCGGATACTTGTTCCTCTCTGTTTCCCATTCTATTGAGGCTAGTGTGCCTGCTGTTTCCTTTTCAATTAGGAACTTTATAGTTGATGATAATTCTCTCCTATTTGCTTCAACTGTACTTTCTGTACAAGATGCATTATCTTCTGTATATCTAAAGCTGATCAAGGGATTCCTAACAGGAAACATTTACAGTGGAATGAGTAAATGTGCAGGGAATAGTTCCAGTTATTTCCTTAGGGAAAATCCATTCCTTCCGATACTTGTTCCTCTCTATTTCCCATTCCATAGAGGCTAGTGTCCTTGATGTTTCCTTTTCAATTAGGAACTCTATAGTTGATGAAAATTCTCACCTATTTGCTTGAACTGGACTTTCTGTACAAGATTCATTATCTTCTGTATATCTAAAGCTGATCAAGGGATTCTTAACAGGAATCCTTTACAGTGGAATGAGTGAATGTGCAGGCAATAGTTCCAGTTATTTCCTTAGGGAAAATCCATTCCTGTGGATCCTTGTTGGTCTCTATTTCCCATTCTATTGAGGCTAGTGTGCCTGATGTTTCCTTTTCAATTAGGAAATTTATAGTTGATGTTAATTCTCTCCTATTTGCTTCAACTGGACTTTCTGTACAAGATGCATTATCTTCTGTATATCTAAAGCTGATCAAGGGATTCTTAAAAGGAAGCCTTTCCAGTGGAATGAGTGAATTTGCAGGGAATAGTTCCAGTTATTTCCTTAGGGAAAATCCATTCCTTCGGATACTTGTTCCTCTCTATTTCCCATTCAATAGAGGCTAGTGTCCTTGATGTTTCCTTTTCAATTAGGAACTTTATAGTTGATGATAATTCTCTCCTGTTTCCTTCAACTGGACTTTCTGTACAAGATGCAGTATCTTCTGTATATCTAAAGCTGATCAAGGGATTCTTAACAGGAATCCTTTACAGTGGAATGAGTGAATGTGCAGGCAATAGTTCCAGTTATTTCCTTAGGTAAAATCCATTCCTTCGGACACTTGTTCCTCTCTATTTCCCAATCTATTGAGGCTAGTGTGCCTGATGTTTCCTTTTCAATTAGGAACTTTATAATTGATGTTAATTAAATACTATTTGCTTCAACTGGACTTTCTGTATAAGATGCATTATCTTCTGTATATCTAAAGATGATCAAGTGATTCTTAACAGGAAACATTTACAGTGGAATGAGTGAATGTGCACGGAATAGTTCCAGTTATTTCCTTAGGGAAAATCCATTCCTTCGGATACTTGTTCCTCTCTATTTCCCATTCCATTGAGGCTAGTGTTCCTGATGTTTCCTTTTCAATTAGGAACTTTATAGTTGATGTTAATTAAATCTCATTTGCTTCAATTGGACTTTCTGTACAAGATGCATTATCTTCTGTATATCTAAAGCTGATCAAGGGATTCTTAACAGGAATCCTTTAGAGTGGAATGAGTGAATGTGCAGGCAATAGTTCCAGTTATTTCCTTTAGGAAAATCCATTCCTGTGGATACTTGTTGTTCTCTATTTCCCATTCTATTGAGTCTAGTTTTCCTTTGTTTCCTTTTCAATTAGGAACTTTATAGTTGATGTTAATTCTCTCCTATTTGCTACAACTGGACTTTCTGTACAAAATGCATTATCTTCTGTATATCTAAAGCTGATCAAGGGATTCTTAACGGGAAACCTTTACAGTGGAATGAGTGAATGTACAGGCAATAGTTCCAGTTATTTCCTTAGCGAAAATCCATTCCTTCGGATACTTGTTGCTCTCTATTTTCCATTCTATTGAGTCTAGTTTTCCCTTTGTTTCCTTTTCAATTAGGAACTTTATATTTGATGATAATTCTCTCCTATTTTCTTCAACTGGAATTTCTGTACACGATGCATTATCTTCTGTGTATCTAAAGCTGATCAAGGGATTCTTAACAGGAATCCTTTAGAGTGGAATGTGTGAATGTGCAGGCAATAGTTCCAGTTATGTCCTTTAGGAAAATCCATGCCTTCGGATACTTGTTCCTCTCTATTTCCCATTCTATTGAGGCTGGTGTGCCTGAGGTTTCCTTTTCAATTAGGAACTTTATAGTTGATGATAATTCTCTCCTATTTGCTTCAACTGTACTTTCTGTACAAGATGCATTATCTTCTGTATATCTAAAGCTGATCAAGGGATTCCTAACAGGAAACACTTACAGTGGAATGAGTGAATGTGCAGGGAATAGTTCCAGTTATTTCCTTAGGGAAAATCCATTCCTTCCGATACTTGTTCCTCTCTATTTCCCATTCCATAGAGGCTAGTGTCCTTGATGTTTCCTTTTCAATTAGGAACTCTATAGTTGATGAAAATTCTCACCTATTTGCTTGAACTGGACTTTCTATACAAGATTCATTATCTTCTGTATATCTAAAGCTGATCAAGGGATTCTTAACAGGAATCCTTTACAGTGGAATGAGTGAATGTGCAGGCAATAGTTCCAGTTATTTCCTTAGGGAAAATCCATTCCTGTGGATCCTTGTTGGTCTCTATTTCCCATTCTATTGAGGCTAGTGTGCCTGATGTTTCCTTTTCAATTAGGAACTTTATAGTTGATGTTAATTCTCTCCTATTTGCTTCAACTGGACTTTCTGTACAAGATGCATTATCTTCTGTATATCTAAAGCTGATCAAGGGATTCTTAACAGGAAGCCTTTCCAGTGGAATGAGTGAATTTGCAGGGAATAGTTCCAGTTATTTCCTTAGGGAAAATCCATTCCTTCGGATACTTGTTCCTCTCTATTTCCCATTCAATAGAGGCTAGTGTCCTTGATGTTTCCTTTTCAATTAGGAACTTTATAGTTGATGTTAATTCTCTCCTATTTGCTTCAACTGGACTTTCGGTACAAGATGCATTTTCTTCTGTATATCTAAAGATGATCAAGGGATTCTTAACAGGAATCCTTTACAGTGGAATGAGTGAATGTGCAGGCAATAGTTCCAGTTATTTCCTTTAGGAAAATCCCTTCCTGTGGATACTTGTTCCACTCTATTTCCCATTCTATTGAGTCTATTTTTCCCTTTGTTTCCTTTTCAATTAGGACCTTTATAGTTGATGTTTATTAAATCCCATTTGCATCAACTGGACTTTCTGTACAAGATGCATTATCTTCTGTATATCTGAAGCTGATCAAGGGATTCTTAACAGGAATCCTTTACAGTGGAATGAGTGAATGTGCAGGCAATAGTTCCCGTTATTTCCTTTAGGAAAATCCATCCCTGTGGATACTTGTTCCTCTCTATTTCCCATTCTATTATGTCTAGTTTTCCCTTTGTTTCCTTTTCAATTAGGAACTTTATAGTTGATGATAATTCTCTCCTATTTGCTTCAACTGGACTTTCTGTACAGGATGCATTATCTTCTGTATATCTAAAGCTGATCAAGGGATTCTTAACAGAAATCCTTTACAGTGGAATGAGTGAATATGCAGGCAATAGTTCCAGTTATTTCCTTTAGGAAAATCCATCCCTGTGGATACTTGTTCCTCTCTATTTCCCATCGTATTGAGTCTAGTTTACCCTTTGTTTCCTTTTCAATTAGGAACTTTATAGTTGATGTTAATTCTCTCCTATTTGCTTCAACTGGACTTTCTGTACAAGATGCATTATCTTCTGTATATCTAAAGCTGATCAAGGGATTCTTAACAGGAATCCTTTACATTGGAATGAGTGAATGTGCAGGGAATAGTTCAAGTTATTTCCTAAGGGAAAATCCATTCCTGTGGATCCTTGTTGGTCTCTATTTCCCATTCTATTGAGGCTAGTGGGCCTGATGTTTCCTTTTCAATTAGGAACTTTATAGTTGATGATAATTCTGTCCTGTTTGCTTCAACTGGACTTTCTGTACAAGATGCATTATCTTCTGTATATCTAAAGCTGATCAAGGGATTCTTAACAGGAATCCTTTACAGTGGAATGAGTGAATGTGCAGGTAATAGTTCACGTTATTTCCTTCGGGAAAATCCATTCCTTCGGATACTTGTTGCTCTCTATTTCCCATTCTCTTGAATCTAGTTTTCCCTTTGTTTCCTTTTCAATTAGGAACTTTATAGTTAATATTAATTAAATCCTATTTGCTACAACTGGACTTTCAGTACAAGATTCATTATTTTCTGTATATCTAAAGCTGATCAAGGGATTCTTAACAGGAATCCTTTACAGTGGAATGAGTGAATGTGCAGGCAATAGTTCCAGTTATTTCCTTAGGGAAAATCCATTCCTTCGGATACTTGTTCCTCTCTATTTCCCATTCAATAGAGGCTAGTGTCCTTGATGTTTCCTTTTCAATTAGGAACTTTATAATTGATGTTAATTCTCTCCTAATTGCTTCAAATGGACTTTCTGTACAAGATGCATTATCTTCTGTCTATCTAAAGCTGATCAAGGGATTATTAACAGATATCCTTTACAGTGGAATGAGAGAATGTGCAGACAATAGTTCCAGTTATATCCTTAGGGAAAATCCATGCCTTCCGATACTTGTTCCTCTCTATTTCCCATTCAATAGAGGCTAGTGTCCTTGATGTTTCCTTTTCAATTAGGAACTTTATACTTGATGTTAATTCTGTCCTGTTTGCTTCAACTGGACTTTCTGTACAAGATGCATTATCTTCTGTATATCTAAGGCTGATCAAGGGATTCTTAACAGGAATCCTTTACAGTGGAATGAGTGAATGTGCACGGAGTAGTTCCAGTTATTTCCTTGGGGAAAATACATTCCTTCGGATAATTGTTCCTCTCTATTTCCCATTCCATTGAGGCTAGTGTGCCTGATGTTTCCTTTTCAATTAGGAACTTTATAGTTGATGATAATTCTTTCCTATTTGCTTCCACTGGACTTTCTGTACAAGATGCATTATCTTCGGTATATCTAAAGCTGATCAAGGGATTCTTAACAGGAATCCTTTACAGTGGAATGAGTGAATTTGCAGGGAATAGTTCCAGTTATTTCCTTAGGGAAAATCCATTCCTTCGGATACTTGTTCCTCTCTATTTCCCATTCAATAGAGGCTAGTGTCCTTGATGTTTCCTTTTCAATTAGGAACTTTATAGTTGATGTTAATTCTCTCCTATTTGCTTCAACTGGACTTTCTGTACAAGATGCATTTTCTTCTGTATATCTAAAGCTGATCAAGGGATTCTTAACAGGAATCCTTTACAGTGGAATGAGAGAATGTGAAGACAATAGTTCCAGTTATTTCCTTAGGGAAAATCCCTTCCTTCGGATACTTGTTCCTCTCTATTTCCCATTCAATAGAGGCTAGTGTCCTTGATGTTTCCTTTTCAATTAGGAACTTTATAGTTGATGATAATTCTCTCCTGTTTCCTTCAACTGGACTTTCTGTACAAGATGCATTATCTTCTGTATATCTAAAGCTGATCAAGGGATTCTTAACAGGAATCCTTTACATTGGAATGACTGAATGTGCAGGCAATGGTTCCACTTATTTCCTTAGGTAAAATCCATTCCTTCGGATACTTGTTCCTCTCTATTTCCCAATCTATTGAGGCTAGTGTGCCTGATGTTTCCTTTTCAATTAGGAACTTTATAGTTGATGTTAATTAAATACTATTTGCTTCAACTGGACTTTCTGTATAAGATGCATTATCTTCTGTATATCTAAAGATGATCAAGTGATTCTTAACAGGAAACATTTACAGTGGAATGAGTGAATGTGCAGGGAATAGTTCCAGTTATTTCCTTAGGGAAAATCCATTCCTTCGGATACTTGTTCCTCTCTATTTCCCATTCCATTGAGGCTAGTGTTCCTGATGTTTCCTTTTCAATTAGGAACTTTATAGTTGATGTTAATTAAATCCCATTTGCTTCAATTGGACTTTCTGTACAAGATGCATTATCTTCTGTATATCTAAAGCTGATCAAGGGATTCTTAACAGGAATCCTTTAGAGTGGAATGAGTGAATGTGCAGGCAATAGTTCCAGTTATTTCCTTTAGGAAAATCCATTCCTGTGGATACTTGTTCCTCTCTATTTCCCATCGTATTGAGTCTAGTTTACCCTTTGTTTCCTTTTAAATTAGGAACTTTATAGTTGATGTTAATTCTCTCCTATTTGCTTCAACTGGACTTTCTGTACAAGATGCATTATCTTCTGTATATCTAAAGCTGATCAAGGGATTCTTAACAGGAATCCTTTACATTGGAATGAGTGAATGTGCAGGGAATAGTTCCAGTTATTTCCTTAGGGAAAATCCATTCCTGTGGATCCTTGTTGGTCTCTATTTCCCATTCTATTGAGGCTAGTGGGCCTGATGTTTCCTTTTCAATTAGGAACTTTATAGTTGATGATAATTCTGTCCTGTTTGCTTCAACTGGACTTTCTGTACAAGATGCATTATCTTCTGTATATCTAAAGCTGATCAAGGGATTCTTAACAGGAATCCTTTACAGTGGAATGAGTGAATGTGCAGGTAATAGTTCACGTTATTTCCTTCGGGAAAATCCATTCCTTCGGATACTTGTTGCTCTCTATTTCCCATTCTCTTGAATCTAGTTTTCCCTTTGTTTCCTTTTCAATTAGGAACTTTATAGTTAATATTAATTAAATCCTATTTGCTACAACTGGACTTTCAGTACAAGATTCATTATTTTCTGTATATCTAAAGCTGATCAAGGGATTATTAACAGATATCCTTTACAGTGGAATGAGTGAATATGCAGGCAATAGTTCCAGTTATTTCCTTAGGGAAAATCCATTCCTTCGGATACTTGTTCCTCTCTATTTCCCATTCAATAGAGGCTAGTGTCCTTGATGTTTCCTTTTCAATTAGGAACTTTATAATTGATGTTAATTCTTTCCTAATTGCTTCAAATGGACTTTCTGTACAAGATGCATTATCTTCTGTCTATCTAAAGCTGATCAAGGGATTATTAACAGATATCCTTTACAGTGGAATGAGAGAATGTGCAGACAATAGTTCCAGTTATATCCTTAGGGAAAATCCATGCCTTCCGATACTTGTTCCTCTCTATTTCCCATTCAATAGAGGCTAGTGTCCTTGATGTTTCCTTTTCAATTAGGAACTTTATACTTGATGTTAATTCTGTCCTGTTTGCTTCAACTGGACTTTCTGTACAAGATGCATTATCTTCTGTATATCTAAGGCTGATCAAGGGATTCTTAACAGGAATCCTTTACAGTGGAATGAGTGAATGTGCACGGAGTAGTTCCAGTTATTTCCTTAGGGAAAATACATTCCTTCGGATAATTGTTCCTCTCTATTTCCCATTCCATTGAGGCTAGTGTGCCTGATGTTTCCTTTTCAATTAGGAACTTTATAGTTGATGATAATTCTTTCCTATTTGCTTCCACTGGACTTTCTGTACAAGATGCATTATCTTCTGTATATCTAAAGCTGATCAAGGGATTCTTAACAGGAATCCTTTACAGTGGAATGAGTGAATGTGCAGGCAATAGTTCCCGTTATTTCCTTTAGGAAAATCCATCCCTGTGGATACTTGTTCCTCTCTATTTCCCATTCTATTATGTCTAGTTTTCCCTTTGTTTCCTTTTCAATTAGGAACTTTATAGTTGATGATAATTCTCTCCTATTTGCTTCAACTGGACTTTCTGTACAAGATGCATTATCTTCTGTATATCTAAAGCTGATCAAGGGATTCTTAACAGAAATCCTTTACAGTGGAATGAGTGAATGTGCAGGCAATAGTTCCAGTTATTTCCTTTAGGAAAATCCATTCCTGTGGATACTTGTTGTTCTCTATTTCCCATTCTATTGAGTCTAGTTTTCCTTTGTTTCCTTTTCAATTAGGAACTTTATAGTTGATGTTAATTCTCTCCTATTTGCTACAACTGGACTTTCTGTACAAAATGCATTATCTTCTGTATATCTAAAGCTGATCAAGGGATTCTTAACGGGAAACCTTTACAGTGGAATGAGTGAATGTACAGGCAATAGTTCCAGTTATTTCCTTAGCGAAAATCCATTCCTTCGGATACTTGTTGCTCTCTATTTTCCATTCTATTGAGTCTAGTTTTCCCTTTGTTTCCTTTTCAATTAGGAACTTTATATTTGATGATAATTCTCTCCTATTTTCTTCAACTGGAATTTCTGTACACGATGCATTATCTTCTGTGTATCTAAAGCTGATCAAGGGATTCTTAACAGGAATCCTTTAGAGTGGAATGTGTGAATGTGCAGGCAATAGTTCCAGTTATGTCCTTTAGGAAAATCCATGCCTTCGGATACTTGTTCCTCTCTATTTCCCATTCTATTGAGGCTGGTGTGCCTGAGGTTTCCTTTTCAATTAGGAACTTTATAGTTGATGATAATTCTCTCCTATTTGCTTCAACTGTACTTTCTGTACAAGATGCATTATCTTCTGTATATCTAAAGCTGATCAAGGGATTCCTAACAGGAAACACTTACAGTGGAATGAGTGAATGTGCAGGGAATAGTTCCAGTTATTTCCTTAGGGAAAATCCATTCCTTCCGATACTTGTTCCTCTCTATTTCCCATTCCATAGAGGCTAGTGTCCTTGATGTTTCCTTTTCAATTAGGAACTCTATAGTTGATGAAAATTCTCACCTATTTGCTTGAACTGGACTTTCTGTACAAGATTCATTATCTTCTGTATATCTAAAGATGATCAAGGGATTCTTAACAGGAATCCTTTACAGTGGAATGAGTGAATGTGCAGGCAATAGTTCCAGTTATTTCCTTAGGGAAAATCCATTCCTGTGGATCCTTGTTGGTCTCTATTTCCCATTCTATTGAGGCTAGTGTGCCTGATGTTTCCTTTTCAATTAGGAACTTTATAGTTGATGTTAATTCTCTCCTATTTGCTTCAACTGGACTTTCTGTACAAGATGCATTATCTTCTGTATATCTAAAGCTGATCAAGGGATTCTTAACAGGAAGCCTTTCCAGTGGAATGAGTGAATTTGCAGGGAATAGTTCCAGTTATTTCCTTAGGGAAAATCCATTCCTTCGGATACTTGTTCCTCTCTATTTCCCATTCAATAGAGGCTAGTGTCCTTGATGTTTCCTTTTCAATTAGGAACTTTATAGTTGATGTTAATTCTCTCCTATTTGCTTCAACTGGACTTTCGGTACAAGATGCATTTTCTTCTGTATATCTAAAGATGATCAAGGGATTCTTAACAGGAATCCTTTACAGTGGAATGAGTGAATGTGCAGGCAATAGTTCCAGTTATTTCCTTAGGGAAAATCCCTTCCTGTGGATCCTTGTTGGTCTCTATTTCCCATTCTATTGAGGCTAGTGTGCCTGATGTTTCCTTTTCAATTAGGAACTTTATAGTTGATGTTTATTAAATCCCATTTGCATCAACTGGACTTTCTGTACAAGATGCATTATCTTCTGTATATCTAAAGCTGATCAAGGGATTCTTAACAGGAATCCTTTAGAGTGGAATGAGTGAATGTGCAGGCAATAGTTCCAGTTATTTCCTTAGGGAAAATCCATTCCTTCGGATACTTGTTGCTCTCTATTTCCCATTCTATTGAATCTAGTTTTCCCTTTGTTTCCTTTTCAATTAGGAACTTTATAGTTGATGTTAATTCTCTCCTATTTGCTTCAACTGGACTTTCTGTACAAGATGCATTATCTTCTGTATATCTAAAGCTGATGAAGGGATTCTTAATCGGAATCATTTAGAGTGGAATGAGTGAATGTGCAGGCAATAGTTCCAGTTATTTCCTTAAGGAAAATCCATTCCTGTGGATCCTTGTTGGTCTCTATTTCCCATTCTATTGAGGCTAGTGTGCCTGATGTTTCCTTTTCAATTAGGAACTTTTTAGTTGATGTTAATTCTCTCCTATTTGCTTCAACTGGACTTTCTGTACAAGATGCATTATCTTCTGTATATCTAAAGCTGATCAAGGGATTCTTAACAGGAAGCCTTTCCAGTGGAATGAGTGAATTTGCAGGGAATAGTTCCAGTTATTTCCTTAGGGAAAATCCATTCCTTCGGATACTTGTTCCTCTCTATTTCCCATTCAATAGAGGCTAGTGTCCTTGATGTTTCCTTTTCAATTAGGAACTTTATAGTTGATGATAATTCTCTCCTATTTTTTTCAACTGGACTTTCTGTACAAGATGCATTATCTTCTGTATATCTAAAGCTGATCAAGGGATTCTTAACAGGAATCCTTTACAGTGGAATGAGTGAATGTGCAGGCAATAGTTCCAGTTATTTCCTTTAGGAAAATCCATTCCTGTGGATACTTGTTGCTCTCTATTTCCCATTCTATTGAATCTAGTTTTCCCTTTGTTTCCTTTTCAATTAGGAACTTTATAGTTGATATTAATTAAATCCTATTTGCTACAACTGGACTTTCTGTTCAAGATGCATTATCTTCTGTATATCTAAAGCTGATCAAGGGATTCTTACCAGGAATCCTTTACAGTGGAATGAGTGAATGTGCAGGCAATAGTTCCAGATATTTCCTTTAGGAAAATCCATCCCTGTGGATACTTGTTCCTCTCTATTTCCCATTCTATTGAGTCTAGTTTTCCCTTTGTTTCCTTTTCAATTAGGAACTTTATAGTTGATGTTAATTCTCTCCTATTTGCTTCAACTGGACTTTCTGTACAAGATGCATTATCTTCTGTATATCTAAAGCTGATCAAGGGATTCTTAACAGGAATCTTTAGAGTGGAATGAATGAATGTGCATGCAATAGTTCCAGTTATTTCCTTTAGGAAAATCCATTCCTGTGGATACTTGTTGCTCTTTATTTCCCATTCTATTGAATCTAGTTTTCCCTTTGTTTCCTTTTAAATTAGGAACTTTATAGGTGATATTAATTAAATCCTATTTGTTACAACTGGACTTTCTGTACAAGATGCATTATCTTCTGTATATCTAAAGCTGATCAAGGGATTCTTAACAGGAATCCTTTACAGTGGAATGAGTGAATGTGCAGGCAATAGTTCCTGTTATTTCCTTAGGGAAAAACCATTCCTTCGGATACTTGTTCCTCTCTATTTCCCAATCTATTGAGTCTAGTGTGCCTGATGTTTCCTTTTCAATTAGGAACTTTATAGTTGATGTTAATTAAATACTATTTGCTTCAACTGGACTTTCTGTACAAGATGCATTATCTTCTTTATATCTAAAGCTGATCAAGGGATTCTTACCAGGAATCCTTTACAGTGGAATGAGTGAATGTGCAGGCAATTGTTCCAGATATTTCCTTTAGGAAAATCCATCCCTGTGGATACTTGTTCCTCTCTATTTCCCATTCTATTGAGTCTAGTTTTCCCTTTGTTTCCTTTTCAATTAGGAACTTTATAGTTGATGTTAATTAAATCCCATTTGCTTCAACTGGACTTTCTGTACAAGATGCATTATCTTCTGTATATCTAAAGCTGATCAAGGGATTCTTAACAGGAATCCTTTACAGTGGAATGAGTGAATGTGCAGGGAATAGTTCCAGTTATTTCCTTAGGGAAATTCTATTCCTTCGGATACTTGTTCCTCTCTGTTTCCCATTCTATTGAGGCTAGTGTGCCTGCTGTTTCCTTTTCAATTAGGAACTTTATAGTTGATGTTAATTCTCTCCTATTTTCTTCAACTGGACTTTCTGTACAAGATGCATTATCTTCTGTATATCTAAGGCTGATCAAGGGATTCTTAACAGGAATCCTTTACAGTGGAATGAGTGAATGTGCAGGCAGTAGTTCCAGTTATTTCCTTAGGGAAAATTCATTCCTTCGGATACTTGTTGCTCTCTATTTCCCATTCCATTGAGGCTAGTGTGCCTGATGTTTCCTTTTAAATTAGGAACTTTATAGTTGATGTTAATTCTCTCCTATTTGCTTCAACTGGACTTTCTGTACAAGATGCATTATCTTCTGTATATCTAAAGCTGATCAAAAGATTCTTAACAGGAATCCTTTACAGTGGAATGTGTGAATGTGCAGGCAATAGTTCAAGTTATGTCCTTTAGGAAAATCCATGCCTTCGGATACTTGTTCCTCTCTATTTCCCATTCTATTGAGGCTGGTGTGCCTGAGGTTTCCTTTTCAATTAGGAACTTTATAGTTGATGATAATTCTCTCCTATTTGCTTCAACTGTACTTTCTGTACAAGATGCATTATCTTCTGTATATCTAAAGCTGATCAAGGGATTCCTAACAGGAAACATTTACAGTGGAATGAGTGAATGTGCAGGGAATAGTTCCAGTTATTTCCTTAGGGAAAATCCATTCCTTCCGATACTTGTTCCTCTCTATTTCCCATTCCATAGAGGCTAGTGTCCTTGATGTTTCCTTTTCAATTAGGAACTCTATAATTGATGAAAATTCTCACCTATTTGCTTGAACTGGACTTTCTGTACAAGATTCATTATCTTCTGTATATCTAAAGCTGATCAAGGGATTCTTAACAGGAATCCTTTACAGTGGAATGAGTGAATGTGCAGGCAATAGTTCCAGTTATTTCCTTAGGGAAAATCCATTCCTGTGGATCCTTGTTGGTCTCTATTTCCCATTCTATTGAGGCTAGTGTGCCTGATGTTTCCTTTTCAATTAGGAACTTTATAGTTGATGTTAATTCTCTCCTATTTGCTTCAACTGGACTTTCTGTAAAAGATGCATTATCTTCTGTATATCTAAAGCTGATCAAGGGATTCTTAACAGGAATCCTTTCCAGTGGAATGAGTGAATTTGCAGGGAATAGTTCCAGTTATTTCCTTAGGGAAAATCCATTCCTTCGGATACTTGTTCCTCTCTATTTCCCATTCAATAGAGGCTAGTGTCCTTGATGTTTCCTTTTCAATTAGGAACTTTATAGTTGATGATAATTCTCTCCTGTTTCCTTCAACTGGACTTTCTGTACAAGATGCAGTATCTTCTGTATATCTAAAGCTGATCAAGGGAATCTTAACAGGAATCCTTTATAGTGGAAAGAGTGAATGTGCAGGCAATAGTTCCAGTTATTTCCTTAGGTAAAATCCATTCCTTCGGATACTTGTTCCTCTCTATTTCCCAATCTATTGAGGCTAGTGTGCCTGATGTTTCCTTTTCAATTAGGAACTTTATAGTTGATGTTAATTAAATACTATTTGCTTCAACTGGACTTTCTGTATAAGTTGCATTATCTTCTGTATATCTAAAGATGATCAAGTGATTCTTAACAGGAAACATTTACAGTGGAATGAGTGAATGTGCACGGAATAGTTCCAGTTATTTCCTTAGGGAAAATCCATTCCTTCGGATACTTGTTCCTCTCTATTTCCCATTCCATTGAGGCTAGTGTTCCTGATGTTTCCTTTTCAATTAGGAACTTTATAGTTGATGTTAATTAAATCCCATTTGCTTCAATTGGACTTTCTGTACAAGATGCATTATCTTCTGTATATCTAAAGCTGATCAAGGGATTCTTAACAGGAATCCTTTAGAGTGGAATGAGTGAATGTGCAGGCAATAGTTCCAGTTATTTCCTTTAGGAAAATCCATTCCTGTGGATACTTGTTGTTCTCTATTTCCCATTCTATTGAGTCTAGTTTTCCTTTGTTTCCTTTTCAATTAGGAACTTTATAGTTGATGTTAATTCTCTCCTATTTGCTACAACTGGACTTTCTGTACAAAATGCATTATCTTCTGTATATCTAAAGCTGATCAAGGGATTCTTAACGGGAAACCTTTACAGTGGAATGAGTGAATGTACAGGCAATAGTTCCAGTTATTTCCTTAGCGAAAATCCATTCCTTCGGATACTTGTTGCTCTCTATTTTCCATTCTATTGAGTCTAGTTTTCCCTTTGTTTCCTTTTCAATTAGGAACTTTATATTTGATGATAATTCTCTCCTATTTTCTTCAACTGGAATTTCTGTACACGATGCATTATCTTCTGTGTATCTAAAGCTGATCAAGGGATTCTTAACAGGAATCCTTTAGAGTGGAATGTGTGAATGTGCAGGCAATAGTTCCAGTTATGTCCTTTAGGAAAATCCATGCCTTCGGATACTTGTTCCTCTCTATTTCCCATTCTATTGAGGCTGGTGTGCCTGAGGTTTCCTTTTCAATTAGGAACTTTATAGTTGATGATAATTCTCTCCTATTTGCTTCAACTGTACTTTCTGTACAAGATGCATTATCTTCTGTATATCTAAAGCTGATCAAGGGATTCCTAACAGGAAACACTTACAGTGGAATGAGTGAATGTGCAGGGAATAGTTCCAGTTATTTCCTTAGGGAAAATCCATTCCTTCCGATACTTGTTCCTCTCTATTTCCCATTCCATAGAGGCTAGTGTCCTTGATGTTTCCTTTTCAATTAGGAACTCTATAGTTGATGAAAATTCTCACCTATTTGCTTGAACTGGACTTTCTGTACAAGATTCATTATCTTCTGTATATCTAAAGATGATCAAGGGATTCTTAACAGGAATCCTTTACAGTGGAATGAGTGAATGTGCAGGCAATAGTTCCAGTTATTTCCTTAGGGAAAATCCATTCCTGTGGATCCTTGTTGGTCTCTATTTCCCATTCTATTGAGGCTAGTGTGCCTGATGTTTCCTTTTCAATTAGGAACTTTATAGTTGATGTTAATTCTCTCCTATTTGCTTCAACTGGACTTTCTGTACAAGATGCATTATCTTCTGTATATCTAAAGCTGATCAAGGGATTCTTAACAGGAAGCCTTTCCAGTGGAATGAGTGAATTTGCAGGGAATAGTTCCAGTTATTTCCTTAGGGAAAATCCATTCCTTCGGATACTTGTTCCTCTCTATTTCCCATTCAATAGAGGCTAGTGTCCTTGATGTTTCCTTTTCAATTAGGAACTTTATAGTTGATGTTAATTCTCTCCTATTTGCTTCAACTGGACTTTCGGTACAAGATGCATTTTCTTCTGTATATCTAAAGATGATCAAGGGATTCTTAACAGGAATCCTTTACAGTGGAATGAGTGAATGTGCACGCAATAGTTCCAGTTATTTCCTTAGGGAAAATCCCTTCCTGTGGATCCTTGTTGGTCTCTATTTCCCATTCTATTGAGGCTAGTGTGCCTGATGTTTCCTTTTCAATTAGGAACTTTATAGTTGATGTTTATTAAATCCCATTTGCATCAACTGGACTTTCTGTACAAGATGCATTATCTTCTGTATATCTAAAGCTGATCAAGGGATTCTTAACAGGAATCCTTTAGAGTGGAATGAGTGAATGTGCAGGCAATAGTTCCAGTTATTTCCTTAGGGAAAATCCATTCCTTCGGATACTTGTTGCTCTCTATTTCCCATTCTATTGAATCTAGTTTTCCCTTTGTTTCCTTTTCAATTAGGAACTTTATAGTTGATGTTAATTCTCTCCTATTTGCTTCAACTGGACTTTCTGTACAAGATGCATTATCTTCTGTATATCTAAAGATGATGAAGGGATTCTTAATCGGAATCATTTAGAGTGGAATGAGTGAATGTGCAGGCAATAGTTCCAGTTATTTCCTTAAGGAAAATCCATTCCTGTGGATCCTTGTTGGTCTCTATTTTCCATTCTCTTGAGGCTAGTGTGCCTGATGTTTCCTTTTCAATTAGGAACTTTATACTTGATGTTAATTCTCTCCTATTTGCTTCAACTGGACTTTCTGTACAAGATGCATTATCTTCTGTATATCTAAAGCTGATCAAGGGATTCTTAACAAGAATCCTTTAGAGTGGAATGAATGAATGTGCATGCAATAGTTCCAGTTATTTCCTTTAGGAAAATCCATTCCTGTGGATACTTGTTGCTCTCTATTTCCCATTCTATTGAATCTAGTTTTCCCTTTGTTTCCTTTTCAATTAGGAACTTTACAGTTGATATTAATTAAATCCTATTTGGTACAACTGGACTTTCTGTACAAGATGCATTATCTTCTGTATATCTAAAGCTGATCAAGGGATTCTTAACAGCAATCCTTTACAGTGGAATGAGTGAATGTGCAGGGAATAGTTCCAGTTATTTCCTTAGGGAAATTCTATTCCTTCGGATAGTTGTTCCTCTCTTTTTCCCATTCTATTGAGGCTAGTGTGCCTGCTGTTTCCTTTTCAATTAGGAACTTTATAGTTGATGTTAATTCTCTCCTATTTGCTTCAACTGGACTTTCTTTACAAGATGCATTATCTTCTGTATATCTAAAGCTGATCAAGGGATTCTTAACAGGAATCCTTTACAGTGGAATGAGTGAATGTGCAGGCAATTGTTCCAGTTATTTCCTTTAGGAAAATCCATTCCTGTGGATACTTGTTCCTCTCTATTACCCATTCTATTTTGTCTAGTTTTCCCTTTGTTTCCTTTTCAATTAGGAACTTTATAGTTGATGTTAATTCTCTCCTATTTGCTTCAACTGGACTTTCTGTACAAGATGCATTATCTTCTGTATATCTAAAGATGATCAAGGGATTCTTAACAGGAATCCTTTACAGTGGAATGAGTGAATGTGTAGGCAATAGTTCCAGTTATTTCCTTTAGGAAAATCCCTTCCTGTGGATCCTTCTTGGTCTCTATTTACCATTCTTTTGAGGCTAGTGTGCCTGATGTTTCCTTTTCAATTAGGAACTTTATAGTTTATGTTAATTCTCTCCTATTTGCTTCAACTGGACTTTCTGTACAAGATGCATTATCTTCTGTATATCTAAGGCTGATCAAGGGATTCTTAACAGGAATCCTTTACAGTGGAATGTGGGAATGTGCAGGCAATAGTTCCAGTTATGTCCTTTAGGAAAATCCATGCCTTCGGATACTTGTTCCTCTCTATTTCCCATTCTATTGAGGTTAGTGTGCCTGAGGTTTCCTTTTCAATTAGGAACTTTATAGTTGATGATAATTCTCTCCTATTTGCTTCAACTGTACTTTCTGTACAAGATTCAATATCTTCTGTATATCTAAAGCTGAACAAGGGATTCTTAACAATAATCCTTTACAGTGGAATGAGAGAATGTGCAGACAATAGTTCCAGTTATTTCCTTAGGGAAACTCCATTCCTTCGGATCCTTGTTGCTCTCTATTTCCCATTCTATTGAATCTAGTTTTCCCTTTGTTTCCTTTTCAATTAGGAACTTTATAGTTGATGTTAATTCTCTCCTATTTGCTTCAACTGGACTTTCTGTACAAGATGCATTATCTTCTGTATATCTAAAGCTGATCAAGGGATTCTTAACAGGAATCCTTTACAGTGGAATGAGTGAATGTGCAGGCAATAGTTCCAGTTATTTCCTTAGGGAAATTCTATTCCTTCGGAAACTTGTTCCTCTCTGTTTCCCATTCTATTGAGGCTAGTGTGCATGATGTTTCCTTTTCAATTACGAACTTTATAGTTGATGTTAATTCTCTCCTATTTGCTTCAACTGGACTTTCTGTACAAGATGCATTATCTTCTGTATATCTAAAGCTGATGAAGGGATTCTTAACCGGAATCCTTTAGAGTGGAATGAGTGAATGTGCAGGCAATAGTTCCAGTTATTTCCTTAGGGAAAATCCATTCCTGTGGATCCTTGTTGGTCTCTATTTCCCATTCTCTTGAGTCTAGTGTGCCTGATGTTTCCTTTTCAATTAGGAACTTTATAGTTGATGTTAATTCTCTCCTATTTGCTTCAACTGGACTTTCTGTACAAGATGCATTATCTTCTGTATATCTAAGGCTGATCAAGGGATTCTTAACAGGAATCCTTTACAGTGGAATGAGTGAATGTGCAGGCAGTAGTTCCAGTTATTTCCTTAGGGAAAATTCATTCCTTCGGATACTTGTTCCTCTCTATTTCCCATTCCATTGAGGCTAGTGTGCCTGATGTTTCCTTTTAAATTAGGAACTTTATAGTTGATGTTAATTCTCTCCTATTTGCTTCAACTGGACTTTCTGTACAAGATGCATTATCTTCTGTATATCTAAAGCTGATCAAGGGATTCTTAACAGGAATCCTTTACAGTGGAATGTGTGAATGTGCAGGCAATAGTTCCAGTTATGTCCTTTAGGAAAATCCATGCCTTCGGATACTTGTTCCTCTCTATTTCCCATTCTATTGAGGTTAGTGTGCCTGAGGTTTCCTTTTCAATTAGGAACTTTATAGTTGATGATAATTCTCTCCTATTTGCTTCAACTGTACTTTCTGTACAAGATTCAATATCTTCTGTATATCTACAGCTGAACAAGGGATTCTTAACAGTAATCCTTTACAGTGGAATGAGTGAATGTGCAGGCAATAGTTCCAGTTATTTCCTTAGGGAAATTCTATTCCTTCGGATTCTTGTTCCTCTCTGTTTCCCATTCTATTGAGGCTAGTGTGCCTGATGTTTCCTTTTCAATTAGGAACTTTATAGTTGATGATAATTCTCTCCTATTTGCTTCAACTGGACTTTCTGTACAAGATGCATTATCTTCTGTATATCTAAAGCTGATCAAGGGATTCTTAACAGGAATCTTTTACAGTAGAATGAGTGAATGTGCAGGAAATAGTTCCAGTTATTTCCTTTAGGAAAATCCATTCCTGTGGATCCTTTTTGGTCTCTATTTCCCATTCTATTGAGGCTAGTGTGCCTGATGTTTCCTTTTGAATTAGGAACTTTATAGTTGATATTAATTCTCTCCTATTTGCTTCAACTGGACTTTCTGTACAAGATGCATTATCTTCTGTATATCTAAAGCTGATCAAGGGATTCTTAACAGGAATCCTTTACAGTGGAATGAGTGAATGTGCAGGCAATTGTTCCAGTTATTTCCTTTAGGAAAATCCATTCCTGTGGATACTTGTTCCTCTCTATTTCCCATTCTGTTTTGTCTAGTTTTCCCTTTGTTTCCTTTTCAATTAGGAACTTTATAGTTGATGTTAATTCTCTCCTATTTGCTTCAACTGGACTTTCTGTACAAGATGCATTATCTTCTGTATATCTAAAGATGATCAAGGGATTCTTAACAGGAATCCTTTACAGTGGAATGAGTGAATGTGCAGGCAATAGTTCCAGTTATTTCCTTAGGGAAATTCTATTCCTTCGGAAACTTGTTCCTCTCTGTTTCCCATTCTATTGAGGCTAGTGTGCATGATGTTTCCTTTTCAATTACGAACTTTATAGTTGATGTTAATTCTCTCCTATTTGCTTCAACTGGACTTTCTGTACAAGATGCATTATCTTCTGTATATCTAAAGCTGATGAAGGGATTCTTAACCGGAATCCTTTAGAGTGGAATGAGTGAATGTGCAGGCAATAGTTCCAGTTATTTCCTCAGGGAAAATCCATTCCTGTGGATCCTTGTTGGTCTCTATTTCCCATTCTCTTGAGGCTAGTTTGCCTGATGTTTCCTTTTCAATTAGGAACTTTATAGTTGATGTTAATTCTCTCCTATTTGCTTCAACTGGACTTTCTGTACAATCTGCATTACCTTCTGTATATCTAAAGCTGATCAAGGGATTCTTAACAGGAATCCTTTACAGTGGAATGAGTGAATGTGCAGGCAATAGTTCCAGTTATTTCCTTAGGGAAATTCTATTCCTTCGGATTCTTGTTCCTCTCTGTTTCCCATTCTATTGAGGCTAGTGTGCCTGATGTTTCCTTTTCAATTACGAACTTATAGTTGATGTTAATTCTCTCCTATTTGCTTCAACTGGACTTTCTGTACAAGATGCATTATCTTCTGTATATCTAAAGCTGATCAAGGGATTCTTAACAGGAATCTTTTACAGTAGAATGAGTGAATGTGCAGGAAATAGTTCCAGTTATTTCCTTTAGGAAAATCCATTCTTGTGGATCCTTTTTGGTCTCTATTTCCCATTCTATTGAGGCTAGTGTGCCTGATGTTTCCTTTTGAATTAGGAACTTTATAGTTGATGTTAATTAAATCCCATTTGCTTCAACTGGACTTTCTGTACAAGATGCATTATCTTCTGTATACCTAAAGCTGATCAAGGGATTCTTAACAGGAATCCTTTACAGTGGAATGAGTGAATGTGCAGGGAATAGTTCCAGTTATTTCCTTAGGGAAATTCTATTCCTTCGGATACTTGTTCCTCTCTGTTTCCCATTCTATTGAGGCTAGTGTGCCTGCTGTTTCCTTTTCAATTAGGAACTTTATAGTTGATGTTAATTCTCTCCTATTTGCTTCAACTGGACTTTCTTTACAAGATGCATTATCTTCTGTATATCTAAAGCTGATCAAGGGATTCTTAACAGGAATCCTTTACAGTGGAATGAGTGAATGTGCAGGCAATTGTTCCAGTTATTTCCTTTAGGAAAATCCATTCCTGTGGATACTTGTTCCTCTCTATTTCCCATTCTATTTTGTCTAGTTTTCCCTTTGTTTCCTTTTCAATTAGGAACTTTATAGTTGATGTTAATTCTCTCCTATTTGCTTCAACTGGACTTTCTGTACAAGATGCATTATCTTCTGTATATCTAAAGATGATCAAGGGATTCTTAACAGGAATCCTTTACAGTGGAATGAGTGAATGTGTAGGCAATAGTTCCAGTTATTTCCTTTAGGAAAATCCCTTCCTGTGGATCCTTCTTGGTCTCTATTTACCATTCTATTGAGGCTAGTGTGCCTGATGTTTCCTTTTCAATTAGGAACTTTATAGTTGATGTTAATTCTCTCCTATTTGCTTCAACTGGACTTTCTGTACAAGATGCATTATCTTCTGTATATCTAAGGCTGATCAAGGGATTCTTAACAGGAATCCTTTACAGTGGAATGAGTGAATGTGCAGGCAGTAGTTCCAGTTATTTCCTTAGGGAAAATTCATTCCTTCGGATACTTGTTCCTCTCTATTTCCCATTCCATTGAGGCTAGTGTGCCTGATGTTTCCTTTTAAATTAGGAACTTTATAGTTGATGTTAATTCTCTCCTATTTGCTTCAACTGGACTTTCTGTACAAGATGCATTATCTTCTGTATATCTACAGCTGAACAAGGGATTCTTAACAGGAATCCTTTACAGTGGAATGAGTGAATGTGCAGGCAATAGTTCCAGGTATTTCCTTAGGGAAATTCTATTCCTTCGGATTCTTGTTCCTCTCTGTTTCCCATTCTATTGAGGCTAGTGTGCCTGATGTTTCCTTTTCAATTAGGAACTTTATAGTTGATGATAATTCTCTCCTATTTGCTTCAACTGGACTTTCTGTACAAGATGCATTATCTTCTGTATATCTAAAGCTGATCAAGGGATTCTTAACAGGAATCTTTTACAGTAGAATGAGTGAATGTGCAGGAAATAGTTCCAGTTATTTCCTTTAGGAAAATCCATTCCTGTGGATCCTTTTTGGTCTCTATTTCCCATTCTATTGAGGCTAGTGTGCCTGATGTTTCCTTTTGAATTAGGAACTTTATAGTTGATATTAATTCTCTCCTATTTGCTTCAACTGGACTTTCTGTACAAGATGCATTATCTTCTGTATATCTAAAGCTGATCAAGGGATTCTTAACAGGAATCCTTTACAGTGGAATGAGTGAATGTGCAGGCAATTGTTCCAGTTATTTCCTTTAGGAAAATCCATTCCTGTGGATACTTGTTCCTCTCTATTTCCCATTCTGTTTTGTCTAGTTTTCCCTTTGTTTCCTTTTCAATTAGGAACTTTATAGTTGATGTTAATTCTCTCCTATTTGCTTCAACTGGACTTTCTGTACAAGATGCATTATCTTCTGTATATCTAAAGATGATCAAGGGATTCTTAACAGGAATCCTTTACAGTGGAATGAGTGAATGTGCAGGCAATAGTTCCAGTTATTTCCTTAGGGAAATTCTATTCCTTCGGAAACTTGTTCCTCTCTGTTTCCCATTCTATTGAGGCTAGTGTGCATGATGTTTCCTTTTCAATTACGAACTTTATAGTTGATGTTAATTCTCTCCTATTTGCTTCAACTGGACTTTCTGTACAAGATGCATTATCTTCTGTATATCTAAAGCTGATGAAGGGATTCTTAACCGGAATCCTTTAGAGTGGAATGAGTGAATGTGCAGGCAATAGTTCCAGTTATTTCCTTAGGGAAAATCCATTCCTGTGGATCCTTGTTGGTCTCTATTTCCCATTCTCTTGAGGCTAGTTTGCCTGATGTTTCCTTTTCAATTAGGAACTTTATAGTTGATGTTAATTCTCTCCTATTTGCTTCAACTGGACTTTCTGTACAATCTGCATTACCTTCTGTATATCTAAAGCTGATCAAGGGATTCTTAACAGGAATCCTTTACAGTGGAATGAGTGAATGTGCAGGCAATAGTTCCAGTTATTTCCTTAGGGAAATTCTATTCCTTCGGATTCTTGTTCCTCTCTGTTTCCCATTCTATTGAGGCTAGTGTGCCTGATGTTTCCTTTTCAATTACGAACTTATAGTTGATGTTAATTCTCTCCTATTTGCTTCAACTGGACTTTCTGTACAAGATGCATTATCTTCTGTATATCTAAAGCTGATCAAGGGATTCTTAACAGGAATCTTTTACAGTAGAATGAGTGAATGTGCAGGAAATAGTTCCAGTTATTTCCTTTAGGAAAATCCATTCTTGTGGATCCTTTTTGGTCTCTATTTCCCATTCTATTGAGGCTAGTGTGCCTGATGTTTCCTTTTGAATTAGGAACTTTATAGTTGATGTTAATTAAATCCCATTTGCTTCAACTGGACTTTCTGTACAAGATGCATTATCTTCTGTATACCTAAAGCTGATCAAGGGATTCTTAACAGGAATCCTTTACAGTGGAATGAGTGAATGTGCAGGGAATAGTTCCAGTTATTTCCTTAGGGAAATTCTATTCCTTCGGATACTTGTTCCTCTCTGTTTCCCATTCTATTGAGGCTAGTGTGCCTGCTGTTTCCTTTTCAATTAGGAACTTTATAGTTGATGTTAATTCTCTCCTATTTGCTTCAACTGGACTTTCTTTACAAGATGCATTATCTTCTGTATATCTAAAGCTGATCAAGGGATTCTTAACAGGAATCCTTTACAGTGGAATGAGTGAATGTGCAGGCAATTGTTCCAGTTATTTCCTTTAGGAAAATCCATTCCTGTGGATACTTGTTCCTCTCTATTTCCCATTCTATTTTGTCTAGTTTTCCCTTTGTTTCCTTTTCAATTAGGAACTTTATAGTTGATGTTAATTCTCTCCTATTTGCTTCAACTGGACTTTCTGTACAAGATGCATTATCTTCTGTATATCTAAAGATGATCAAGGGATTCTTAACAGGAATCCTTTACAGTGGAATGAGTGAATGTGTAGGCAATAGTTCCAGTTATTTCCTTTAGGAAAATCCCTTCCTGTGGATCCTTCTTGGTCTCTATTTACCATTCTATTGAGGCTAGTGTGCCTGATGTTTCCTTTTCAATTAGGAACTTTATAGTTGATGTTAATTCTCTCCTATTTGCTTCAACTGGACTTTCTGTACAAGATGCATTATCTTCTGTATATCTAAGGCTGATCAAGGGATTCTTAACAGGAATCCTTTACAGTGGAATGAGTGAATGTGCAGGCAGTAGTTCCAGTTATTTCCTTAGGGAAAATTCATTCCTTCGGATACTTGTTCCTCTCTATTTCCCATTCCATTGAGGCTAGTGTGCCTGATGTTTCCTTTTAAATTAGGAACTTTATAGTTGATGTTAATTCTCTCCTATTTGCTTCAACTGGACTTTCTGTACAAGATGCATTATCTTCTGTATATCTAAAGCTGATCAAGGGATTCTTAACAGGAATCCTTTACAGTGGAATGTGTGAATGTGCAGGCAATAGTTCCAGTTATGTCCTTTAGGAAAATCCATGCCTTCGGATACTTGTTTCTCTCTATTTCCCATTCTATTGAGGTTAGTGTGCCTGAGGTTTCCTTTTCAATTAGGAACTTTATAGTTGATGATAATTCTCTCCTATTTGCTTCAACTGTACTTTCTGTACAAGATTCAATATCTTCTGTATATCTACAGCTGAACAAGGGATTCTTAACAATAATCCTTTACAGTGGAATGAGAGAATGTGCAGACAATAGTTCCAGTTATTTCCTTAGGGAAACTCCATTCCTTCGGATCCTTGTTTCTCTCTATTTCCCATTCTATTGAATCTAGTTTTCCCTTTGTTTCCTTTTCAATTAGGAACTTTATAGTTGATGTTAATTAAATCCTATTTGCTTCAACTGGACTTTCTGTACAAGATGCATTATCTTCTGTATATCTAAAGCTGATCAAGGGATTCTTAACAGGAATCCTTTACAGTGGAATGAGTGAATGTGCAGGCAATAGTTCCAGTTATTTCCTTAGGGAAATTCTATTCCTTCGGAAACTTGTTCCTCTCTGTTTCCCATTCTATTGAGGCTAGTGTGCATGATGTTTCCTTTTCAATTACGAACTTTATACTTGATGTTAATTCTCTCCTATTTGCTTCAACTGGACTTTCTGTACAAGATGCATTATCTTCTGTATATCTAAAGCTGATGAAGGGATTCTTAACCGGAATCCTTTAGAGTGGAATGAGTGAATGTGCAGGCAATAGTTCCAGTTATTTCCTTAGGGAAAATCCATTCCTGTGGATCCTTGTTGGTCTCTATTTCCCATTCTCTTGAGGCTAGTGTGCCTGATGTTTCCTTTTCAATTAGGAACTTTATAGTTGATGTTAATTCTCTCCTATTTGCTTCAACTGGACTTTCTGTACAAGATGCATTACCTTCTGTATATCTAAAGCTGATCAAGGGATTCTTAACAGGAATCCTTTACAGTGGAATGAGTGAATGTGCAGGCAATAGTTCCAGTTATTTCCTTAGGGAAATTCTATTCCTTCGGATTCTTGTTCCTCTCTGTTTCCCATTCTATTGAGGCTAGTGTGCCTGATGTTTCCTTTTCAATTACGAACTTATAGTTGATGTTAATTCTCTCCTATTTGCTTCAACTGGACTTTCTGTACAAGATGCATTATCTTCTGTATATCTAAAGCTGATCAAGGGATTCTTAACAGGAATCTTTTACAGTAGAATGAGTGAATGTGCAGGAAATAGTTCCAGTTATTTCCTTTAGGAAAATCCATTCCTGTGGATCCTTTTTGGTCTCTATTTCCCATTCTATTGAGGCTAGTGTGCCTGATGTTTCCTTTTGAATTAGGAACTTTATAGTTGATATTAATTCTCTCCTATTTGCTTCAACTGGACTTTCTGTACAAGATGCATTATCTTCTGTATATCTAAAGCTGATCAAGGGATTCTTAACAGGAATCCTTTACAGTGGAATGAGTGAATGTGCAGGCAATATTTCCAGTATTTCCTTAGGTAAAATCCATTCCTTCGGATACTTGTTCCTCTCTATTTCCCAATCTATTGAGTCTAGTGTGCCTGATGTTTCCTTTTCAATTAGGAACTTTAGAGTTGATTTTAATTCTCTCCTATTTGCTTCAACTGGACTTTCTGTACAAGATGCATTATCTTCTGTATATCTAAAGCTGATCAAGGGATTCTTAACAGGAAGCCTTTACATTGGAATGAGTGAATTTGCAGGGAATAGTTCCAGTTATTTCCTTAGGGAAAATCCATTCCTTCGGATACTTGTTCCTCTCTATTTCCCATTCCATTGAGGCTAGTGTGCCTGATGTTTCCTTTTGAATTAGGAACTTTATAGTTGATGATAATTCTCTCCTATTTGGTTAAACTGGACTTTCTGTACAAGTTGCATTATCTTCTGTATATCTAAAGCTGATCAAGGGATTCTTAACAGGAATCCTTTACAGTGGAATGAGTGAATGTGCAGGCAGTAGTTCCAGTTATTTCCTTAGGGAAAATCCATTCCTTCGGATACTTGTTGCTCTCTATTTCCCATTCTATTGAATCTAGTTTTCCCTTTGTTTCCTTTTCAATTAGGAACTTTATAGTTGATGTTAATTCTCTCCTATTTGCTTCAACTGGACTTTCTGTACAAGATGCATTATCTTCTGTATATCTAAAGCTGATGAAGGGATTCATAACCAGAATCATTTAGAGTGGAATGAGTGAATGTGCAGGAAATAGTTCCAGATATTTCCTTAGGGAAAATCCATTCCTGTGGATCCTTGTTCCTCTCTATTTCCCATTCTCTTGAGGCTAGTGTGCCTGATGTTTCCTTTTCAATTAGGAACTTTATAGTTGATGTTAATTCTCTCCTATTTGCTTCAACTGGACTTTCTGTACAAGATGCATTATCTTCTGTATATCTAAAGCTGATCAAGGGATTCTTAACAGGAATCCTTTACAGTGGAATGTGTGAATGTGCAGGCAATAGTTCCAGTTATGTCCTTTAGGAAAATCCATGCCTTCGGATACTTGTTCCTCTCTATTTCCCATTCTATTGAGGCCAGTGTGCCTGAGGTTTCCTTTTCAATTAGGAACTTTATAGTTGATGATAATTCTCTCCTATTTGCTTCAACTGGACTTTCTGTACAAGATGCATTATCTTCTGTATATCTAAAGCTGATCAAGGGATTCTTAACAGGAATCCTTTACAGTGCAATGAGTGAATGTGCAGTTATTTCCTTTAGGAAAATCCATTCCTGTGGATCCTTGTTGGTCCCTATTTCCCATTCTATTGAGGCTAGTGTGCCTGATGTTTCCTTTTCAATTAGGAACTTTATAGTTGATGATAATTCTCTCCTATTTGCTTCAACTGGACTTTCTGTACAAGATGCATTATCTTCTGTATATCTAAAGCTGATCAAGGGATTCTTAACAGGAATCCTTTACAGTGGAATGAGTGAATGTGCAGGCAATAGTTCCAGTTATTTCCTTAGGGAAATTCTATTCCTTCGGATACTTGTTCCTCTCTGTTTCCCATTCTATTGAGGCTAGTGTGCTTGATGTTTCCTTTTCAATTACGAACTTATAGTTGATGTTAAATCTCTCCTATTTGCTTCAACTGGACTTTCTGTACAAGATACATTATCTTCTGTATATCTAAAGCTGATCAAGGGATTCTTAACAGGAATCCTTTACAGTGGTATGAGTGAATTTGCAGGCAATAGTTCCAGTTATTCCCTTAGGAAAATTCCATTCCTTCGGATACTTGTTCCTCTCTATTTCCCATTCTATTGAGGCTAGTGTGCCTGATGTTTCCTTTTCAATTAGGAACTTTATAGTTGATGTTAATTCTCTCCTATTTGCTTCAACTGGACTTTCTGTACAAGATGCATTATCTTCTGTATATCTAAAGCTGATCAAGGCATTCTTAACAGGAATCCATTACAGTGGTATGAGTGAATTTGCAGGCAATAGTTCCAGTTATTCCCTTAGGAAAATTCAATTCCTTCGGATACTTGTTCCTCTCTATTTCCCATTCTATTGAGGCTAGTGTGCCTGATGTTTCCTTTTCAATTAGGAACTTTATAGTTGATGTTAATTCTCTCCTATTTGCTTCAACTGGACTTTCTGTACAAGATGCATTATCTTCTGTATATCTAAAGCTGTTCAAGGGATTCTTAACAGGAATCCTTTACAGTGGAATGAGTGAATGTCCAGGCAATAGTTCCAGTTATTTCCTTTAGGAAAATCCATTCCTTCGGATACTTGTTCCTCTCTATTTCCCTTTCTATTGAGGCTAGTGTGCCTGATGTTTCCTTTTCAATTAGGAACTTTATAGTTGATGATAATTCTCTCCTATTTGCTTCAACTGGACTTTCTGTACAAGATTCATTATCTTCTGTATATCTAAAGCTGATCAAGGGATTCTTAACAGGAATCCTTTACAGTGGAATGAGTGAATGTGCAGGCAATAGTTCCAGTTATTTCCTTTAGGAAAATCCATTCCTGTGCATGCTTGTTGGTCTCTATTTCCCATTCTATTGAGGCTAGTGTGCCTGATGTTTCCTTTTCAATTAGGAACTTTATAGTTGATGTTAATTCTCTCCAATTTGCTTCAACTGGACTTTCTGTACAAGATGCATTATCTTCTGTATATCTAAAGCTGATCAAGTGATTCTTAACAGGAATCCTTTACAGTGGAATGAGTGAATGTGCAGGCAATAGTTCCAGTTATTTCCTTAGGGAAAATCCATTCCTTCGGATACTTGTTCCTCTCTATTTCCCATTCAATTGAGGCTAGTGTTCCTGATGTTTCCTTTTCAATTAGGAACTTTATAGTTGATGATAATTCTCTCCTATTTGCTTCAACTGGACTTTCTGTACAAGATGCATTATCTTCTGTATATCTAAAGCTGATCAAGGCATTCTTAACAGGAATCCTTTACAGTGGAATGAGTGAATGTGCAGGCAATAGTTCCAGTTATTTCCTTAGGGAAAATCCATTCCTCCGGATACTTGTTCCTCTCTATTTCCCATTCCATTGAGGCTAGTGTGCCTGATGTTTACTTTTGAATTAGGAACTTTATAGTTGATGATAATTCTCTCCTATTTGCTTCAACTGTACTTTCTGTACAAGATTCAATATCTTCTGTATATCTAAAGCTGAACAAGGGATTCTTAACAATAATCATTTACAGTGGAATGAGAGAATGTGCAGACAATAGTTCCAGTTATTTCCTTAGGGAAAATTCATTCCTTCGGATACTTGTTGCTCTCTATTTTCCATTCTATTGAGTATAGTTTTCCCTTTGTTTCCTTTTGAATTAGGAACTTTATAGTTGATGATAATTCTCTCCTATTTTCTTCAACTGGACTTTCTGTACAAGATGCATTATCTTCTGTATATCTAAAGCTGATCAAGGGATTCTTAACAGGAATCCTTTACATTGGAATGAGTGAATGTGCAGGGAATAGTTCCAGTTATTTCCTTAGGGAAAATCCATTCCTTCCGATACTTGTTCCTCTCTATTTCCCATTCCATAGAGGCTAGTGTCCTTGATGTTTCCTTTTCAATTAGGAACTTTATACTTGATGTTAATTCTCTCCTATTTGCTTCAACTGGACTTTCTGTACAAGATGCATTATCTTCTGTATATCTAAAGCTGATCAAGGGATTCTTAACAGGAATCCTTTACAGTGGAATGAGTGAATGTGCAGGCAATAGTTCCAGTTATTTCCTTAGGGAAATTCTATTCCTTCGGAAACTTGTTCCTCTCTGTTTCCCATTCTATTGAGGCTAGTGTGCATGATGTTTCCTTTTCAATTACGAACTTTATAGTTGATGTTAATTCTCTCCTATTTGCTTCAACTGGACTTTCTGTACAAGATGCATTATCTTCTGTATATCTAAAGCTGATGAAGGGATTCTTAACCGGAATCCTTTAGAGTGGAATGAGTGAATGTGCAGGCAATAGTTCCAGTTATTTCCTTAGGGAAAATCCATTCCTGTGGATCCTTGTTGGTCTCTATTTCCCATTCTCTTGAGGCTAGTGTGCCTGATGTTTCCTTTTCAATTAGGAACTTTATAGTTGATGTTAATTCTCTCCTATTTGCTTCAACTGGACTTTCTGTACAATCTGCATTACCTTCTGTATACCTAAAGCTGATCAAGGGATTCTTAACAGGAATCCTTTACAGTGGAATGAGTGAATGTGCAGGCAATAGTTCCAGTTATTTCCTTAGGGAAATTCTATTCCTTCGGATTCTTGTTCCTCTCTGTTTCCCATTCTATTGAGGCTAGTGTGCCTGATGTTTCCTTTTCAATTACGAACTTATAGTTGATGTTAATTCTCTCCTATTTGCTTCAACTGGACTTTCTGTACAAGATGCATTATCTTCTGTATATCTAAAGCTGATCAAGGGATTCTTAACAGGAATCTTTTACAGTAGAATGAGTGAATGTGCAGGAAATAGTTCCAGTTATTTCCTTTAGGAAAATCCATTCCTGTGGATCCTTTTTGGTCTCTATTTCCCATTCTATTGAGGCTAGTGTGCCTGATGTTTCCTTTTGAATTAGGAACTTTATAGTTGATATTAATTCTCTCCTATTTGCTTCAACTGGACTTTCTGTACAAGATGCATTATCTTCTGTATATCTAAAGCTGATCAAGGGATTCTTAACAGGAATCCTTTACAGTGGAATGAGTGAATGTGCAGGCAATATTTCCAGTTATTTCCTTAGGTAAAATCCATTCCTTCGGATACTTGTTCCTCTCTATTTCCCAATCTATTGAGTCTAGTGTGCCTGATGTTTCCTTTTCAATTAGGAACTTTAGAGTTGATTTTAATTCTCTCCTATTTGCTTCAACTGGACTTTCTGTACAAGATGCATTATCTTCTGTATATCTAAAGCTGATCAAGGGATTCTTAACAGGAAGCCTTTACATTGGAATGAGTGAATTTGCAGGGAATAGTTCCAGTTATTTCCTTAGGGAAAATCCATTCCTTCGGATACTTGTTGCTCTCTATTTCCCATTCTATTGAATCTAGTTTTCCCTTTGTTTCCTTTTCAATTAGGAACTTTATAGTTGATGTTAATTCTCTCCTATTTGCTTCAACTGGACTTTCTGTACAAGATGCATTATCTTCTGTATATCTAAAGCTGATGAAGGGATTCATAACCAGAATCATTTAGAGTGGAATGAGTGAATGTGCAGGAAATAGTTCCAGATATTTCCTTAGGGAAAATCCATTCCTGTGGATCCTTGTTCCTCTCTATTTCCCATTCTCTTGAGGCTAGTGTGCCTGATGTTTCCTTTTCAATTAGGAACTTTATAGTTGATGTTAATTCTCTCCTATTTGCTTCAACTGGACTTTCTGTACAAGATGCATTATCTTCTGTATATCTAAAGCTGATCAAGGGATTCTTAACAGGAATCCTTTACAGTGGAATGTGTGAATGTGCAGGCAATAGTTCCAGTTATGTCCTTTAGGAAAATCCATGCCTTCGGATACTTGTTCCTCTCTATTTCCCATTCTATTGAGGCCAGTGTGCCTGAGGTTTCCTTTTCAATTAGGAACTTTATAGTTGATGATAATTCTCTCCTATTTGCTTCAACTGGACTTTCTGTACAAGATGCATTATCTTCTGTATATCTAAAGCTGATCAAGGGATTCTTAACAGGAATCCTTTACAGTGCAATGAGTGAATGTGCAGTTATTTCCTTTAGGAAAATCCATTCCTGTGGATCCTTGTTGGTCCCTATTTCCCATTCTATTGAGGCTAGTGTGCCTGATGTTTCCTTTTCAATTAGGAACTTTATAGTTGATGATAATTCTCTCCTATTTGCTTCAACTGGATTTTCTGTACAAGATGCATTATCTTCTGTATATCTAAAGCTGATCAAGGGATTCTTAACAGGAATCCTTTACAGTGGAATGAGTGAATGTGCAGGAAATAGTTCCAGTTATTTCCTTAGGGAAATTCTATTCCTTCGGATACTTGTTCCTCTCTGTTTCCCATTCTATTGAGGCTAGTGTGCTTGATGTTTCCTTTTCAATTACGAACTTATAGTTGATGTTAAATCTCTCCTATTTGCTTCAACTGGACTTTCTGTACAAGATACATTATCTTCTGTATATCTAAAGCTGATCAAGGGATTCTTAACAGGAATCCTTTACAGTGGTATGAGTGAATTTGCAGGCAATAGTTCCAGTTATTCCCTTAGGAAAATTCCATTCCTTCGGATACTTGTTCCTCTCTATTTCCCATTCTATTGAGGCTAGTGTGCCTGATGTTTCCTTTTCAATTAGGAACTTTATAGTTGATGTTAATTCTCTCCTATTTGCTTCAACTGGACTTTCTGTACAAGATGCATTATCTTCTGTATATCTAAAGCTGATCAAGGCATTCTTAACAGGAATCCATTACAGTGGTATGAGTGAATTTGCAGGCCATAGTTCCAGTTATTCCCTTAGGAAAATTCCATTCCTTCGGATACTTGTTCCTCTCTATTTCCCATTCTATTGAGGCTAGTGTGCCTGATGTTTCCTTTTCAATTAGGAACTTTATAGTTGATGTTAATTCTCTCCTATTTGCTTCAACTGGACTTTCTGTACAAGATGCATTATCTTCTGTATATCTAAAGCTGTTCAAGGGATTCTTAACAGGAATCCTTTACAGTGGAATGAGTGAATGTCCAGGCAATAGTTCCAGTTATTTCCTTTAGGAAAATCCATTCCTTCGGATACTTGTTCCTCTCTATTTCCCTTTCTATTGAGGCTAGTGTGCCTGATGTTTCCTTTTCAATTAGGAACTTTATAGTTGATGATAATTCTCTCCTATTTGCTTCAACTGGACTTTCTGTACAAGATTCATTATCTTCTGTATATCTAAAGCTGATCAAGGGATTCTTAACAGGAATCCTTTACAGTGGAATGAGTGAATGTGCAGGCAATAGTTCCAGTTATTTCCTTTAGGAAAATCCATTCCTGTGCATCCTTGTTGGTCTCTATTTCCCATTCTATTGAGGCTAGTGTGCCTGATGTTTCCTTTTCAATTAGGAACTTTATAGTTGATGTTAATTCTCTCCTATTTGCTTCAACTGGACTTTCTGTACAAGATGCATTATCTTCTGTATATCTAAAGCTGATCAAGTGATTCTTAACAGGAATCCTTTACAGTGGAATGAGTGAATGTGCAGGCAATAGTTCCAGTTATTTCCTTAGGGAAAATCCATTTCTTCGGATACTTGTTCTTCTCTATTTCCCATTCAATGGAGGCTAGTGTGCCTGATGTTTCCTTTTCAATTAGGAACTTTATAGTTGATGATAATTCTCTCCTATTTGCTTCAACTGGACTTTCTGTACAAGATGCATTATCTTCTGTATATCTAAAGCTGATCAAGGCATTCTTTTTTTTTTTTTTTTTTTTTTTTTTTATTTTTATTTTATTTTATTTTTTTTATTTTTTATTTTATTTTTATAATTATAACATTTTTTGACAGTACATATGCATGGGTAATTTTTTACAACATTATCCCTTGCACTTACTTCTATTCAGATTTTTTCCCTTCCTCCCCCAACCCCCTCCCCCAGATGGCAAGCAGTCTTATATATGTTAAATATATTACAGTATAATTTCGATACAATATATATGTGTAGAACCGAATTTTTTGTTGCACAGGAAGAATTGGATTCAGAAGGTAAAAATAACAGTTTACATTCATTTCCCAGTGTTCCTTTTCTGGATGTAGCTGGTTCTGTCCATCATTAATCAATTGGAATTGGATTAGTTCTTCTCTATGTTGAAGAAATCCACTTCCATCAGCATACATCCTTGTACAGTATCATTGTTGAAGTGTATAATGATCTTCTGGTTCTGCTCGTTTCACTCAGCATCAGTTGATGTAAGTCTCTCCAAGCCTCTCTGTATTTCTCCTGTTGGTCATTTCTTATAGAACAATAATATTCCATAACATTCATATACCATAGTTTACCCAACCATTCTCCAATTGATGGACATCCATTCATCTTCCAGCTTCTAGCCACTATGAAAAGGGCTGCCACAAACATTTTGGCACATACAGGACCCTTTCCCTTCTCTAGTAGTTCCTTGGGGTATAAGCCCAGTAGTAGTATGGCTGGGTCAAAGGGTATGCACATTTTGATAACTTTTTGGGCATAATTCCAGATTGCTCTCCAGAATGGTTGGATTCTTTCACAACTCCACCAACAATGCATCAGTGTCCCAGTTTTCCCACAGCCCCTCCAACATTCATCGTTATTTGTTCCTGTCATCTTAGCCAATCTGACAGGTGTGTAATGATACCTCAGAGTTGTCTTAATTTGCATTTCTCTGATCAATAGTGATTTGGAACACTCTTTCATATGAGTGGAAATAGTTTTAATTTCATCATCTGAAAATTGTCTGTTCATATCCTTTGACCATTTATCAATTGGAGAATGGCTTGATTTCTTATAAATTAAAGTCAATTCTCTGTATATTTTGGAGATGAGGCCTTTATCAGAACCTTTAACTGTAAAAATTTTTTCCCAATTTGTTACTTCCCTTCTAATCTTGTTTGCATTAGTTTTGTTTGTGCAGAAACTTTTTAATTTGGTGTAATCAAAATGTTCTATTTTGTGATCAATAATGGTCTCTAGTTCTCCCTTGGACACAAACTCCTTCCTCCTCCACAAGTCTGACAGGTAAACCATCCCATGTTCCTCCAATTTATTTATGATTTCGTTCTTTATGCCTAATTCTTGGACCCATTTTGATCTAATCTTAGTATGTGGTGTTAAATGTGGGTCCATGCCTAGTTTCTGCCATACTAATTTCCAGTTTTCCCAGCAGTTTTTGTCAAATAATGAATTCTTATCCCAAAATTTGGGATCTTTGGGTTTGTCAAAGATTAGATTGCTATTTTTATTCACTATCTTGCCCTGTGAACCTAACCTATGCCACTGATCAACTAGTCTATTTCTTAGCCAATACCAAATGGTTTTGGTGACTGTTGCTTTATAATATAGCTTTAAATCAGGTACACTTAGACCACCTTCCTCTGACTTTTTTTTCATTAGTTCCCTTGCAATTCTCGACCTTTTATTCTTCCATATGAATTTTGTTGTTATTTTTTCTAGGTCATTAAAATAGTTTCTTGGGAGTCTGATTGGTATAGCACTAAATAAATAGATTAGTTTGGGGAGTATTGTCATCTTTATTATATTCGCTCGGCCTATCCAAGAACATTGAATGTCTTTCCAATTATTTAAATCTGATTTTATTTTTGTGGCAAGTGTTTTGTAATTTTGCTCATATAATTCCTGACTCTCCTTTGGTAGATATATTCCCAGATATTTGATACTATCGACTGTTATTTTGAATGGAATTTCTCTTTGTATCTCTTGCTGTTGGATTGTGTTGGTAATGTATAAAAATCCTGAGGATTTATGTGGATTTATTTTGTATCCTGCGACTTTGCTAAAATTCTGAATTATTTCTAATAGCTTTTTAGCAGAGTCTTTGGGGTTCTCTAAGTATACCATCATGTCATCTGCGAAAAGTGACAATTTGATTTCTTCATTTCCTACTCTAATTCCTTGGATCTCTTTCTCGGCTCTTATTGCCAAGGCTAGAGTTTCTAGTACTATATTGAATAGTAATGGTGATAGTGGGCAACCTTGTTTCACTCCTGATCTTACAGGGAAAGGTTCTAGTTTATCACCATTACATATGATGTTTACTGAAGGTTTTAAATATATGCTCCTTATTATTTTAAGGAATAGTCCATTTATTCCTATACTCTCAAGCGTTTTTAGGATGGATGTTGGATTTTATCAAATGCCTTTTCTGCATCTATTGAGATGATCATATGGTTTTTATTAATTTGATTATTAATATGGTCAATTATACTAATAGTTTTCCTAATATTAAACCAGCCCTGCATTCCTGGTATAAATCCCACTTGGTCATAGTGTATTATCCTGGGGATGATTTTCTGAAGTCTATTTGTTAATATCTTATTTAAGATTTTAGCATCAATATTCATTAAGGAAATTGGTCTATAGTTTTCTTTCTCCGTTTTCGATATACCTGGTTTAGGTATCAGTACCATGTCTGTGTCATAGAAGGAATTTGGTAGGACTCCTTCAATCCCTATTTTTTCAAATAGTTTACATAGCATTGGAGTTAGTTGTTCTTTAAATGTTTGGTAGAATTCACCTGTAAATCCATCTGGTCCTGGGGACTTTTTCTTAGGAAGTTGGTTAATAGCTTGGTCTATTTCTTTTTCTGAGATGGGACTATTTAGACTACTTACTTCTTCCTCTGTTAATCTGGGCAAGCTATATTTTTGAAGGTATTCTTCCATTTCATTTAAGTTATCGAATTTATCGGCATAAAGTTGAGCAAAGTAGCTCCTAACTATTGTTCTAATTTCCTCTTCATTAGTGGTGAGTTCACCCTTTTCATTTTCAAGACTATCAATTTGCTTTTTCTCTTTCCTTTTTTTAATCAGGTTTACTAAGGGTTTGTCTATTTTGTTGGTTTTTTCATAAAACCAACTCTTAGTTTTATTAATTAATTCAACAGTTTTTTTACTTTCAATTTTATTAATCTCACCTTTTATTTTTTGAATTTCAAGTTTTGTGTTTGTCTGGGGGTTTTTAATTTGTTCCTTTTCTAGCAATTTTAGTTGTAAATCCAATTCGTTGGCCCTCTCTTTCTCTATTTTATGCAGGTAGGCCTGTAGAGATATAAAACTTCCCCTAATTACTGCTTTGGCTGTATCCCACACATTTTGGTATGATGTCTCATTATTGTCATTTTCTTGGGTGAAGTTATTAATTATGTCTATGATTTGCTGTTTTACCCAATCATTCTTTAGTATAAGATTATTTAGTTTCCAATTATTTTTTGGTCTATTTTCCCCTGGCTTTTTATTAAATGTTATTTTGATTGCATTATGGTCTGAAAAGGATGCATTTACTATTTCTGCCTTACTGCATTTGATTTTGAGGTTTTTATGCCCTAGTATATGATCAATTTTTGTATAGGTTCCATGAACTGCTGAGAAGAAAGTATATTCCTTTCTGTCTCCATTTAGCTTTCGCCAAAGATCTATCATATCAAACTTTTCTAGTATTCTATTTACCTCTTTGACTTCTTTCTTATTTATTTTGTGGTTTGATTTATCTAATTCTGAGAGTGCAAGGTTGAGATCTCCCGCTATTATAGTTTTGCTATCTATTTCCTCTTGCAGCTCTCTTAATTTCTCTTTTAAGAATTTAGATGCTGCACCACTTGGTGCATACATATTTAATATTGATACTGCTTCACTATTGATGCTGCCCTTTAGCAGGATATAATGCCCTTCCTTATCTCTTTTAATTAGATCAATTTTTGTTTTTGCTTGATCTGAGATGAGGATGGCTACTCCTGCTTTTTTGGTTTTGCCTGAAGCATAATAGATTCTGCTCCACCCTTTTACTTTTAGTTTGAATGTCTCATCCTGTTTCAGGTGTGTTTCCTGTAAACAACATATAGTAGGATTCTGACTTTTAATCCAGTCTGCTAACTGCTTCCTCTTTATGAGGCAGTTTGCCCCATTCACATTTATGGTTAGAAGGACTAATTCTATATTGCTTGCCATCCTATTAACCCCTGCTTATGCTTTTCCCCTTTCCTTCCCTTTTACCCTCCTATCCAGTATTAAACTGGTAAACACCACTTGCTTTTCACAGCCCTCCCTTTTTAGGATCCCTCCCCCACCTTAAAGATCCTCCCCTGATTTTACCCCTTTTCCTCGAAATTACTGTATTCCCTTCCCCTTAGCTTACTCCTTCCCTTTCACTTTTCAATGAAGTGGAAGAAGTTTCACCATAAATTGAATATGTCTATTGATAGACGCTATGTTCATCTCCCTCCTTTCTTTCTCTCAGATATAATAGGTTACCTTTGCCTCTTCATGAGATGTAGTACCACCACTTTATACTTTTTTATGATATAATCTCCTTTCCACCTCTAGTTTCTAAGACAAATTGTACATATGTTCTTTACATATTTTTTGGACAGAAGTATAGTTCTCAAGATTTCTTTTTACCTTTTTTAGAAGTCTCTTGAGTTCTGTATTTGAAGATCAAACCTCTTATGTAGGTCTGGTTTTTTCATCAAAAAGAGATGGAATTCATTTATTTCGTTAAATGTCCATCTTCTTCCCTGGAAAACGATGCTCATTCTTGCTGGGTAAGTTATTCTTGGCTGCATACCAAGTTCCTTAGCCTTTCGGAATATCATGTTCCAGGCCCTGCGTTCTTTTAATGTGGATGCTGCTAGATCCTGTGTTATCCTTATTGTGGATCCTCCATATCTGAATTGTTTTTTTCTAGCAGCTTCCAATATCTTTTCCTTTGTCTGATGGTTCTTGAACTTGGCCACTATATTTCTTGGCGTTTTGATTTTAGGGTCCCTTTCAGCAGGTGATCGATGAATTTTCTCAATGTCTATTTTACCCTCTGTTTCCAAAACGTCTGGGCAGTTCTCTTTGATAATTTCCTCGAAAATGGTGTCCAAGCTCTTTTTTTCCTCCCATTTTTCAGGGAGTCCGATTATTCTCAAATTGTCTCTCCTGGATCTGTTTTCCAGGTCTGTTGTCTTTCTGGTAAGGTACTTGACAGTCTTTTCAATTGTTTCATTTCTCTGGTTTTGCTTGACTCCCTCTTGGTTTCTCCTTGAGTCATTCATTTCTACTTGTTCCAGTCTAATTTTCAATGATGTATTTTCTTCACTCACTTTTTTTATATCTCTTTGTAATTGTCCAATTGAGTTTTTATCCTCTATGGAATTTTTTTCCATTTTATCCATTTTATTTTTTAGAGAGCTGATTTCTTTTTCCAGCTCTCTAATCCTGTTTTCCTTGGAGTTGTTTACCTTTTCCAGCTCACTAATCCTGTTTTCCTTGGATGATCAAGGCATTTTTAACAGGAATCCTTTACAGTGGAATGAGTGAATGTGCAGGCAATAGTTCCAGTTATTTCCTTAGGGAAAATCCATTCCTCCGGATACTTGTTCCTCTCTATTTCCCATTCCATTGAGGCTAGTGTGCCTGATGTTTACTTTTGAATTAGGAACTTTATAGTTGATGATAATTCTCTCCTATTTGCTTCAACTGTACTTTCTGTACAAGATTCAATATCTTCTGTATATCTAAAGCTGAACAAGGGATTCTTAACAATAATCATTTACAGTGGAATGAGAGAATGTGCAGACAATAGTTCCAGTTATTTCCTTAGGGAAAATTCATTCCTTCGGATACTTGTTGCTCTCTATTTTCCATTCTATTGAGTATAGTTTTCCCTTTGTTTCCTTTTGAATTAGGAACTTTATAGTTGATGATAATTCTCTCCTATTTTCTTCAACTGGACTTTCTGTACAAGATGCATTATCTTCTGTATATCTAAAGCTGATCAAGGGATTCTTAACAGGAAGCCTTTACATTGGAATGAGTGAATTTGCAGGGAATAGTTCCAGTTATTTCCTTAGGGAAAATCCATTCCTGTGCATGCTTGTTGGTCTCTATTTCCCATTCTATTGAGGCTAGTGTGCCTGATGTTTCCTTTTCAATTAGGAACTTTATAGTTGATGTTAATTCTCTCCTATTTGCTTCAACTGGACTTTCTGTACAAGATGCATTATCTTCTGTATATCTAAAGCTGATCAAGTGATTCTTAACAGGAATCCTTTACAGTGGAATGAGTGAATGTGCAGGCAATAGTTCCAGTTATTTCCTTAGGGAAAATCCATTCCTTCGGATACTTGTTCCTCTCTATTTCCCATTCAATTGAGGCTAGTGTTCCTGATGTTTCCTTTTCAATTAGGAACTTTATAGTTGATGTTAATTCTCTCCTATTTGCTTCAACTGGACTTTCTGTACAAGATGCATTATCTTCTGTATATCTAAAGCTGATCAAGGCATTCTTAACAGGAATCCTTTACAGTGGAATGAGTGAATGTGCAGGCAATAGTTCCAGTTATTTCCTTAGGGAAAATCCATTCCTCCGGATACTTGTTCCTCTCTATTTCCCATTCCATTGAGGCTAGTGTGCCTGATGTTTACTTTTGAATTAGGAACTTTATAGTTGATGATAATTCTCTCCTATTTGCTTCAACTGTACTTTCTGTACAAGATTCAATATCTTCTGTATATCTAAAGCTGAACAAGGGATTCTTAACAATAATCATTTACAGTGGAATGAGAGAATGTGCAGACAATAGTTCCAGTTATTTCCTTAGGGAAAATTCATTCCTTCGGATACTTGTTGCTCTCTATTTTCCATTCTATTGAGTATAGTTTTCCCTTTGTTTCCTTTTGAATTAGGAACTTTATAGTTGATGATAATTCTCTCCTATTTTCTTCAACTGGACTTTCTGTACAAGATGCATTATCTTCTGTATATCTAAAGCTGATCAAGGGATTCTTAACAGGAATCCTTTACATTGGAATGAGTGAATGTGCAGGGAATAGTTCCAGTTATTTCCTTAGGGAAAATCCATTCCTTCCGATACTTGTTCCTCTCTATTTCCCATTCCATAGAGGCTAGTGTCCTTGATGTTTCCTTTTCAATTAGGAACTTTATACTTGATGTTAATTCTCTCCTATTTGCTTCAACTGGACTTTCTGTACAAGATGCATTATCTGCTGTATATCTAAAGCTGATCAAGGGATTCTTAACAGGAATCTTTTACAGTAGAATGAGTGAATGTGCAGGAAATAGTTCCAGTTATTTCCTTTAGGAAAATCCATTCCTGTGGATCCTTTTTGGTCTCTATTTCCCATTCTATTGAGGCTAGTGTGCCTGATGTTTCCTTTTGAATTAGGAACTTTATAGTTGATATTAATTCTCTCCTATTTGCTTCAACTGGACTTTCTGTACAAGATGCATTATCTTCTGTATATCTAAAGCTGATCAAGGGATTCTTAACAGGAATCCTTTACAGTGGAATGAGTGAATGTGCAGGCAATATTTCCAGTTATTTCCTTAGGTAAAATCCATTCCTTCGGATACTTGTTCCTCTCTATTTCCCAATCTATTGAGTCTAGTGTGCCTGATGTTTCCTTTTCAATTAGGAACTTTAGAGTTGATTTTAATTCTCTCCTATTTGCTTCAACTGGACTTTCTGTACAAGATGCATTATCTTCTGTATATCTAAAGCTGATCAAGGGATTCTTAACAGGAAGCCTTTACATTGGAATGAGTGAATTTGCAGGGAATAGTTCCAGTTATTTCCTTAGGGAAAATCCATTCCTTCGGATACTTGTTGCTCTCTATTTCCCATTCTATTGAATCTAGTTTTCCCTTTGTTTCCTTTTCAATTAGGAACTTTATAGTTGATGTTAATTCTCTCCTATTTGCTTCAACTGGACTTTCTGTACAAGATGCATTATCTTCTGTATATCTAAAGCTGATGAAGGGATTCATAACCAGAATCATTTAGAGTGGAATGAGTGAATGTGCAGGAAATAGTTCCAGATATTTCCTTAGGGAAAATCCATTCCTGTGGATCCTTGTTCCTCTCTATTTCCCATTCTCTTGAGGCTAGTGTGCCTGATGTTTCCTTTTCAATTAGGAACTTTATAGTTGATGTTAATTCTCTCCTATTTGCTTCAACTGGACTTTCTGTACAAGATGCATTATCTTCTGTATATCTAAAGCTGATCAAGGGATTCTTAACAGGAATCCTTTACAGTGCAATGAGTGAATGTGCAGTTATTTCCTTTAGGAAAATCCATTCCTGTGGATCCTTGTTGGTCCCTATTTCCCATTCTATTGAGGCTAGTGTGCCTGATGTTTCCTTTTCAATTAGGAACTTTATAGTTGATGATAATTCTCTCCTATTTGCTTCAACTGGATTTTCTGTACAAGATGCATTATCTTCTGTATATCTAAAGCTGATCAAGGGATTCTTAACAGGAATACTTTACAGTGGAATGAGTGAATGTGCAGGCAATAGTTCCAGTTATTTCCTTAGGGAAATTCTATTCCTTCGGATACTTGTTCCTCTCTGTTTCCCATTCTATTGAGGCTAGTGTGCTTGATGTTTCCTTTTCAATTACGAACTTATAGTTGATGTTAAATCTCTCCTATTTGCTTCAACTGGACTTTCTGTACAAGATACATTATCTTCTGTATATCTAAAGCTGATCAAGGGATTCTTAACAGGAATCCTTTACAGTGGTATGAGTGAATTTGCAGGCCATAGTTCCAGTTATTCCCTTAGGAAAATTCCATTCCTTCGGATACTTGTTCCTCTCTATTTCCCATTCTATTGAGGCTAGTGTGCCTGATGTTTCCTTTTCAATTAGGAACTTTATAGTTGATGTTAATTCTCTCCTATTTGCTTCAACTGGACTTTCTGTACAAGATGCATTATCTTCTGTATATCTAAAGCTGTTCAAGGGATTCTTAACAGGAATCCTTTACAGTGGAATGAGTGAATGTCCAGGCAATAGTTCCAGTTATTTCCTTTAGGAAAATCCATTCCTTCGGATACTTGTTCCTCTCTATTTCCCTTTCTATTGAGGCTAGTGTGCCTGATGTTTCCTTTTCAATTAGGAACTTTATAGTTGATGATAATTCTCTCCTATTTGCTTCAACTGGACTTTCTGTACAAGATTCATTATCTTCTGTATATCTAAAGCTGATCAAGGGATTCTTAACAGGAATCCTTTACAGTGGAATGAGTGAATGTGCAGGCAATAGTTCCAGTTATTTCCTTTAGGAAAATCCATTCCTGTGCATCCTTGTTGGTCTCTATTTCCCATTCTATTGAGGCTAGTGTGCCTGATGTTTCCTTTTCAATTAGGAACTTTATAGTTGATGTTAATTCTCTCCTATTTGCTTCAACTGGACTTTCTGTACAAGATGCATTATCTTCTGTATATCTAAAGCTGATCAAGTGATTCTTAACAGGAATCCTTTACAGTGGAATGAGTGAATGTGCAGGCAATAGTTCCAGTTATTTCCTTAGGGAAAATCCATTTCTTCGGATACTTGTTCTTCTCTATTTCCCATTCAATTGAGGCTAGTGTTCCTGATGTTTCCTTTTCAATTAGGAACTTTATAGTTGATGATAATTCTCTCCTATTTGCTTCAACTGGACTTTCTGTACAAGATGCATTATCTTCTGTATATCTAAAGCTGATCAAGGCATTCTTAACAGGAATCCTTTACAGTGGAATGAGTGAATGTGCAGGCAATAGTTCCAGTTATTTCCTTAGGGAAAATCCATTCCTCCGGATACTTGTTCCTCTCTATTTCCCATTCCATTGAGGCTAGTGTGCCTGATGTTTACTTTTGAATTAGGAACTTTATAGTTGATGATAATTCTCTCCTATTTGCTTCAACTGTACTTTCTGTACAAGATTCAATATCTTCTGTATATCTAAAGCTGAACAAGGGATTCTTAACAATAATCATTTACAGTGGAATGAGAGAATGTGCAGACAATAGTTCCAGTTATTTCCTTAGGGAAAATTCATTCCTTCGGATACTTGTTGCTCTCTATTTTCCATTCTATTGAGTATAGTTTTCCCTTTGTTTCCTTTTGAATTAGGAACTTTATAGTTGATGATAATTCTCTCCTATTTTCTTCAACTGGACTTTCTGTACAAGATGCATTATCTTCTGTATATCTAAAGCTGATCAAGGGATTCTTAACAGGAATCCTTTACATTGGAATGAGTGAATGTGCAGGGAATAGTTCCAGTTATTTCCTTAGGGAAAATCCATTCCTTCCGATACTTGTTCCTCTCTATTTCCCATTCCATAGAGGCTAGTGTCCTTGATGTTTCCTTTTCAATTAGGAACTTTATACTTGATGTTAATTCTCTCCTATTTGCTTCAACTGGACTTTCTGTACAAGATGCATTATCTTCTGTATATCTAAAGCTGATCAAGGGATTCTTAACAGGAATCCTTTACATTGGAATGAGTGAATGTGCAGGCAATAGTTCCAGTTATTTCCTTAGGGAAATTCTATTCCTTCGGATACTTGTTCCTTTCTGTTTCCCATTCTATTGAGGCTAGGGTGCCTGATATTTCCTTTTCAATTATGAACTTTATAGTTGATGTTAATTCTCTCCTATTTGCTTCAACTGGACTTTCTGTACAAGATGCATTATCTTCTGTATATCTAAAGCTGATCAAGGGATTCTTAACAGGAATCCTTTACAGTGGAATGAGTGAATGTGCAGGCAATAGTTCCAGTTATTTCCTTAGGGAAATTCTATTCCTTCGGAAACTTGTTCCTCTCTGTTTCCCATTCTATTGAGGCTAGTGTGCATGATGTTTCCTTTTCAATTAGGAACTTTATAGTTGATGTTAATTCTCTCCTATTTGCTTCAACTGGACTTTCTGTACAATCTGCATTACCTTCTGTATATCTAAAGCTGATCAAGGGATTCTTAACAGGAATCCTTTACAGTGGAATGAGTGAATGTGCAGGCAATAGTTCCAGTTATTTCCTTAGGGAAATTCTATTCCTTCGGATTCTTGTTCCTCTCTGTTTCCCATTCTATTGAGGCTAGTGTGCCTGATGTTTCCTTTTCAATTACGAACTTATAGTTGATGTTAATTCTCTCCTATTTGCTTCAACTGGACTTTCTGTACAAGATGCATTATCTTCTGTATATCTAAAGCTGATCAAGGGATTCTTAACAGGAATCTTTTACAGTAGAATGAGTGAATGTGCAGGAAATAGTTCCAGTTATTTCCTTTAGGAAAATCCATTCCTGTGGATCCTTTTTGGTCTCTATTTCCCATTCTATTGAGGCTATTGTGCCTGATGTTTCCTTTTGAATTAGGAACTTTATAGTTGATATTAATTCTCTCCTATTTGCTTCAACTGGACTTTCTGTACAAGATGCATTATCTTCTGTATATCTAAAGCTGATCAAGGGATTCTTAACAGGAATCCTTTACAGTGGAATGAGTGAATGTGCAGGCAATATTTCCAGTTATTTCCTTAGGTAAAATCCATTCCTTCGGATACTTGTTCCTCTCTATTTCCCAATCTATTGAGTCTAGTGTGCCTGATGTTTCCTTTTCAATTAGGAACTTTAGAGTTGATTTTAATTCTCTCCTATTTGCTTCAACTGGACTTTCTGTACAAGATGCATTATCTTCTGTATATCTAAAGCTGATCAAGGCATTCTTAACAGGAAGCCTTTCCATTGGAATGAGTGAATTTGCAGGGAATAGGTCCAGTTATTTCCTTAGGGAAAATCCATTCCTTCGGATACTTGTTGCTCTCTATTTCCCATTCTATTTAATCTAGTTTTCCCTTTGTTTCCTTTTCAATTAGGAACTTTATAGTTGATGTTAATTCTCTCCTATTTGCTTCAACTGGACTTTCTGTACAAGATGCATTATCTTCTGTATATCTAAAGCTGATGAAGGGATTCATAACCAGAATCATTTAGAGTGGAATGAGTGAATGTGCAGGAAATAGTTCCAGATATTTCCTTAGGGAAAATCCATTCCTGTGGATCCTTGTTCCTCTCTATTTCCCATTCTATTGAGGCCAGTGTGCCTGAGGTTTCCTTTTCAATTAGGAACTTTATAGTTGATGATAATTCTCTCCTATTTGCTTCAACTGGACTTTCTGTACAAGATGCATTATCTTCTGTATATCTAAAGCTGATCAAGGGATTCTTAACAGGAATCCTTTACAGTGCAATGAGTGAATGTGCAGTTATTTCCTTTAGGAAAATCCATTCCTGTGGATCCTTGTTGGTCCCTATTTCCCATTCTATTGAGGCTAGTGTGCCTGATGTTTCCTTTTCAATTAGGAACTTTATAGTTGATGATAATTCTCTCCTATTTGCTTCAACTGGACTTTCTGTACAAGATGCATTATCTTCTGTATATCTAAAGCTGATCAAGGGATTCTTAACAGGAATCCTTTACAGTGGAATGTGTGAATGTGCAGGCAATAGTTCCAGTTATTTCCTTAGGGAAATTCTATTCCTTCGGATACTTGTTCCTCTCTGTTTCCCATTCTATTGAGGCTAGTGTGCTTGATGTTTCCTTTTCAATTACGAACTTATAGTTGATGTTAAATCTCTCCTATTTGCTTCAACTGGACTTTCTGTACAAGATACATTATCTTCTGTATATCTAAAGCTGATCAAGGGATTCTTAACCGGAATCCTTTAGAGTGGTATGAGTGAATTTGCAGGCAATAGTTCCAGTTATTCCCTTAGGAAAATTCCATTCCTTCGGATACTTGTTCCTCTCTATTTCCCATTCTATTGAGGCTAGTGTGCCTGATGTTTCCTTTTCAATTAGGAACTTTATAGTTGATGTTAATTCTCTCCTATTTGCTTCAACTGGACTTTCTGTACAAGATGCATTATCTTCTGTATATCTAAAGCTGATCAAGGCATTCTTAACAGGAATCCATTACAGTGGTATGAGTGAATTTGCAGGCAATAGTTCCAGTTATTCCCTTAGGAAAATTCCATTCCTTCGGATACTTGTTCCTCTCTATTTCCCATTCTATTGAGGCTAGTGTGCCTGATGTTTCCTTTTCAATTAGGAACTTTATAGTTGATGTTAATTCTCTCCTATTTGCTTCAACTGGACTTTCTGTACAAGATGCATTATCTTCTGTATATCTAAAGCTGTTCAAGGGATTCTTAACAGGAATCCTTTACAGTGGAATGAGTGAATGTCCAGGCAATAGTTCCAGTTATTTCCTTTAGGAAAATGCATTCCTTCGGATACTTGTTCCTCTCTATTTCCCTTTCTATTGAGGCTAGTGTGCCTGATGTTTCCTTTTCAATTAGGAACTTTATAGTTGATGATAATTCTCTCCTATTTGCTTCAACTGGACTTTCTGTACAAGATTCATTATCTTCTGTATATCTAAAGCTGATCAAGGGATTCTTAACAGGAATCCTTTACAGTGGAATGAGTGAATGTGCAGGCAATAGTTCCAGTTATTTCCTTAGGGAAATTCTATTCCTTCGGATTCTTGTTCCTCTCTGTTTCCCATTCTATTGAGGCTAGTGTGCCTGATGTTTCCTTTTCAATTACGAACTTATAGTTGATGTTAATTCTCTCCTATTTGCTTCAACTGGACTTTCTGTACAAGATGCATTATCTTCTGTATATCTAAAGCTGATCAAGGGATTCTTAACAGGAATCTTTTACAGTAGAATGAGTGAATGTGCAGGAAATAGTTCCAGTTATTTCCTTTAGGAAAATCCATTCCTGTGGATCCTTTTTGGTCTCTATTTCCCATTCTATTGAGGCTAGTGTGCCTGATGTTTCCTTTTGAATTAGGAACTTTGTAGTTGATATTAATTCTCTCCTATTTGCTTCAACTGGACTTTCTGTACAAGATGCATTATCTTCTGTATATCTAAAGCTGATCAAGGGATTCTTAACAGGAATCCTTTACAGTGGAATGGGTGAATGTGCAGGCAATATTTCCAGTATTTCCTTAGGTAAAATCCATTCCTTCGGATACTTGTTCCTCTCTATTTCCCAATCTATTGAGTCTAGTGTGCCTGATGTTTCCTTTTCAATTAGGAACTTTAGAGTTGATTTTAATTCTCTCCTATTTGCTTCAACTGGACTTTCTGTACAAGATGCATTATCTTCTGTATATCTAAAGCTGATCAAGGGATTCTTAACAGGAAGCCTTTACATTGGAATGAGTGAATTTGCAGGGAATAGTTCCAGTTATTTCCTTAGGGAAAATCCATTCCTTCGGATACTTGTTCCTCTCTATTTCCCATTCCATTGAGGCTAGTGTGCCTGATGTTTCCTTTTGAATTAGGAACTTTATAGTTGATGATAATTCTCTCCTATTTGGTTCAACTGGACTTTCTGTACAAGATGCATTATCTTCTGTATATCTAAAGCTGATCAAGGGATTCTTAACAGGAATCCTTTACAGTGGAATGAGTGAATGTGCAGGCAGTAGTTCCAGTTATTTCCTTAGGGAAAATCCATTCCTTCGGATACTTGTTGCTCTCTATTTCCCATTCTATTTAATCTAGTTTTCCCTTTGTTTCCTTTTCAATTAGGAACTTTATAGTTGATGTTAATTCTCTCCTATTTGCTTCAACTGGACTTTCTGTACAAGATGCATTATCTTCTGTATATCTAAAGCTGATGAAGGGATTCATAACCAGAATCATTTAGAGTGGAATGAGTGAATGTGCAGGAAATAGTTCCAGATATTTCCTTAGGGAAAATCCATTCCTGTGGATCCTTGTTCCTCTCTATTTCCCATTCTCTTGAGGCTAGTGTGCCTGATGTTTCCTTTTCAATTAGGAACTTTATAGTTGATGTTAATTCTCTCCTATTTGCTTCAACTGGACTTTCTGTACAAGATGCATTATCTTCTGTATATCTAAAGCTGATCAAGGGATTCTTAACAGGAATCCTTTACAGTGGAATGTGTGAATGTGCAGGCAATAGTTCCAGTTATGTCCTTTAGGAAAATCCATGCCTTCGGATACTTGTTCCTCTCTATTTCCCATTCTATTGAGGCCAGTGTGCCTGAGGTTTCCTTTTCAATTAGGAACTTTATAGTTGATGATAATTCTCTCCTATTTGCTTCAACTGGACTTTCTGTACAAGATGCATTATCTTCTGTATATCTAAAGCTGATCAAGGGATTCTTAACAGGAATCCTTTACAGTGCAATGAGTGAATGTGCAGTTATTTCCTTTAGGAAAATCCATTCCTGTGGATCCTTGTTGGTCCCTATTTCCCATTCTATTGAGGCTAGTGTGCCTGATGTTTCCTTTTCAATTAGGAACTTTATAGTTGATGATAATTCTCTCCTATTTGCTTCAACTGGACTTTCTGTACAAGATGCATTATCTTCTGTATATCTAAAGCTGATCAAGGGATTCTTAACAGGAATCCTTTACAGTGGAATGAGTGAATGTGCAGGCAATAGTTCCAGTTATTTCCTTAGGGAAATTCTATTCCTTCGGATACTTGTTCCTCTCTGTTTCCCATTCTATTGAGGCTAGTGTGCTTGATGTTTCCTTTTCAATTACGAACTTATAGTTGATGTTAAATCTCTCCTATTTGCTTCAACTGGACTTTCTGTACAAGATACATTATCTTCTGTATATCTAAAGCTGATCAAGGGATTCTTAACAGGAATCCTTTACAGTGGTATGAGTGAATTTGCAGGCAATAGTTCCAGTTATTCCCTTAGGAAAATTCCATTCCTTCGGATACTTGTTCCTCTCTATTTCCCATTCTATTGAGGCTAGTGTGCCTGATGTTTCCTTTTCAATTAGGAACTTTATAGTTGATGTTAATTCTCTCCTATTTGCTTCAACTGGACTTTCTGTACAAGATGCATTATCTTCTGTATATCTAAAGCTGATCAAGGCATTCTTAACAGGAATCCATTACAGTGGTATGAGTGAATTTGCAGGCAATAGTTCCAGTTATTCCCTTAGGAAAATTCCATTCCTTCGGATACTTGTTCCTCTCTATTTCCCATTCTATTGAGGCTAGTGTGCCTGATGTTTCCTTTTCAATTAGGAACTTTATAGTTGATGTTAATTCTCTCCTATTTGCTTCAACTGGACTTTCTGTACAAGATGCATTATCTTCTGTATATCTAAAGCTGTTCAAGGGATTCTTAACAGGAATCCTTTACAGTGGAATGAGTGAATGTCCAGGCAATAGTTCCAGTTATTTCCTTTAGGAAAATCCATTCCTTCGGATACTTGTTCCTCTCTATTTCCCTTTCTATTGAGGCTAGTGTGCCTGATGTTTCCTTTTCAATTAGGAACTTTATAGTTGATGATAATTCTCTCCTATTTGCTTCAACTGGACTTTCTGTACAAGATTCATTATCTTCTGTATATCTAAAGCTGATCAAGGGATTCTTAAAAGGAATCCTTTACAGTGGAATGAGTGAATGTGCAGGCAATAGTTCCAGTTATTTCCTTTAGGAAAATCCATTCCTGTGCATGCTTGTTGGTCTCTATTTCCCATTCTATTGAGGCTAGTGTGCCTGATGTTTCCTTTTCAATTAGGAACTTTATAGTTGATGTTAATTCTCTCCTATTTGCTTCAACTGGACTTTCTGTACAAGATGCATTATCTTCTGTATATCTAAAGCTGATCAAGTGATTCTTAACAGGAATCCTTTACAGTGGAATGAGTGAATGTGCAGGCAATAGTTCCAGTTATTTCCTTAGGGAAAATCCATTCCTTCGGATACTTATTCCTCTCTATTTCCCATTCAATTGAGGCTAGTGTTCCTGATGTTTCCTTTTCAATTAGGAACTTTATAGTTGATGATAATTCTCTCCTATTTGCTTCAACTGGACTTTCTGTACAAGATGCATTATCTTCTGTATATCTAAAGCTGATCAAGGCATTCTTAACAGGAATCCTTTACAGTGGAATGAGTGAATGTGCAGGCAATAGTTCCAGTTATTTCCTTAGGGAAAATCCATTCCTCCGGATACTTGTTCCTCTCTATTTCCCATTCCAATGAGGCTAGTGTGCCTGATGTTTACTTTTGAATTAGGAACTTTATAGTTGATGATAATTCTCTCCTATTTGCTTCAACTGTACTTTCTGTACAAGATTCAATATCTTCTGTATATCTAAAGCTGAACAAGGGATTCTTAACAATAATCATTTACAGTGGAATGAGAAAATGTGCAGACAATAGTTCCAGTTATTTCCTTAGGGAAAATTCATTCCTTCGGATACTTGTTGCTCTCTATTTTCCATTCTATTGAGTATAGTTTTCCCTTTGTTTCCTTTTGAATTAGGAACTTTATAGTTGATGATAATTCTCTCCTATTTTCTTCAACTGGACTTTCTGTACAAGATGCATTATCTTCTGTATATCTAAAGCTGATCAAGGGATTCTTAACAGGAATCCTTTACATTGGAATGAGTGAATGTGCAGGGAATAGTTCCAGTTATTTCCTTAGGGAAAATCCATTCCTTCCGATACTTGTTCCTCTCTATTTCCCATTCCATAGAGGCTAGTGTCCTTGATGTTTCCTTTTCAATTAGGAACTTTATACTTGATGTTAATTCTCTCCTATTTGCTTCAACTGGACTTTCTGTACAAGATGCATTATCTTCTGTATATCTAAAGCTGATCAAGGGATTCTAAACAGGAATCTTTTACAGTAGAATGAGTGAATGTGCAGGAAATAGTTCCAGTTATTTCCTTTAGGAAAATCCATTCCTGTGGATCCTTTTTGGTCTCTATTTCCCATTCTATTGAGGCTAGTGTGCCTGATGTTTCCTTTTGAATTAGGAACTTTATAGTTGATATTAATTCTCTCCTATTTGCTTCAACTGGACTTTCTGTACAAGATGCATTATCTTCTGTATATCTAAAGCTGATCAAGGGATTCTTAACAGGAATCCTTTACAGTGGAATGAGTGAATGTGCAGGCAATATTTCCAGTTATTTCCTTAGGTAAAATCCATTCCTTCGGATACTTGTTCCTCTCTATTTCCCAATCTATTGAGTCTAGTGTGCCTGATGTTTCCTTTTCAATTAGGAACTTTAGAGTTGATTTTAATTCTCTCCTATTTGCTTCAACTGGACTTTCTGTACAAGATGAATTATCTTCTGTATATCTAAAGCTGATCAAGGGATTCTTAACAGGAAGCCTTTACATTGGAATGTGTGAATTTGCAGGGAATAGTTCCAGTTATTTCCTTAGGGAAAATCCATTCCTTCGGATACTTGTTGCTCTCTATTTCCCATTCTATTGAATCTAGTTTTCCCTTTGTTTCCTTTTCAATTAGGAACTTTATAGTTGATGTTAATTCTCTCCTATTTGCTTCAACTGGACTTTCTGTACAAGATGCATTATCTTCTGTATATCTAAAGCTGATGAAGGGATTCATAACCAGAATCACTTAGAGTGGAATGAGTGAATGTGCAGGAAATAGTTCCAGATATTTCCTTAGGGAAAATCCATTCCTGTGGATCCTTGTTCCTCTCTATTTCCCATTCTCTTGAGGCTAGTGTGCCTGATGTTTCCTTTTCAATTAGGAACTTTATAGTTGATGTTAATTCTCTCCTATTTGCTTCAACTGGACTTTCTGTACAAGATGCATTATCTTCTGTATATCCAAAGCTGATCAAGGGATTCTTAACAGGAATCCTTTACAGTGCAATGAGTGAATGTGCAGTTATTTCCTTTAGGAAAATCCATTCCTGTGGATCCTTGTTGGTCCCTATTTCCCATTCTATTGAGGCTAGTGTGCCTGATGTTTCCTTTTCAATTAGGAACTTTATAGTTGATGATAATTCTCTCCTATTTGCTTCAACTGGATTTTCTGTACAAGATGCATTATCTTCTGTATATCTAAAGCTGATCAAGGGATTCTTAACAGGAATCCTTTACAGTGGAATGAGTGAATGTGCAGGCAATAGTTCCAGTTATTTCCTTAGGGAAATTCTATTCCTTCGGATACTTGTTCCTCTCTGTTTCCCATTCTATTGAGGCTAGTGTGCTTGATGTTTCCTTTTCAATTACGAACTTATAGTTGATGTTAAATCTCTCCTATTTGCTTCAACTGGACTTTCTGTACAAGATACATTATCTTCTGTATATCTAAAGCTGATCAAGGGATTCTTAACAGGAATCCTTTACAGTGGTATGAGTGAATTTGCAGGCCATAGTTCCAGTTATTCCCTTAGGAAAATTCCATTCCTTCGGATACTTGTTCCTCTCTATTTCCCATTCTATTGAGGCTAGTGTGCCTGATGTTTCCTTTTCAATTAGGAACTTTATAGTTGATGTTAATTCTCTCCTATTTGCTTCAACTGGACTTTCTGTACAAGATGCATTATCTTCTGTATATCTAAAGCTGTTCAAGGGATTCTTAACAGGAATCCTTTACAGTGGAATGAGTGAATGTCCAGGCAATAGTTCCAGTTATTTCCTTTAGGAAAATCCATTCCTTCGGATACTTGTTCCTCTCTATTTCCCTTTCTATTGAGGCTAGTGTGCCTGATGTTTCCTTTTCAATTAGGAACTTTATAGTTGATGATAATTCTCTCCTATTTGCTTCAACTGGACTTTCTGTACAAGATTCATTATCTTCTGTATATCTAAAGCTGATCAAGGGATTCTTAACAGGAATCCTTTACAGTGGAATGAGTGAATGTGCAGGCAATAGTTCCAGTTATTTCCTTTAGGAAAATCCATTCCTGTGCATCCTTTTTGGTCTCTATTTCCCATTCTATTGAGGCTAGTGTGCCTGATGTTTCCTTTTGAATTAGGAACTTTATAGTTGATATTAATTCTCTCCTATTTGCTTCAACTGGACTTTCTGTACAAGATGCATTATCTTCTGTATATCTAAAGCTGATCAAGGGATTCTTAACAGGAATCCTTTACAGTGGAATGAGTGAATGTGCAGGCAATATTTCCAGTTATTTCCTTAGGTAAAATCCATTCCTTCGGATACTTGTTCCTCTCTATTTCCCAATCTATTGAGTCTAGTGTGCCTGATGTTTCCTTTTCAATTAGGAACTTTAGAGTTGATTTTAATTCTCTCCTATTTGCTTCAACTGGACTTTCTGTACAAGATGAATTATCTTCTGTATATCTAAAGCTGATCAAGGGATTCTTAACAGGAAGCCTTTACATTGGAATGTGTGAATTTGCAGGGAATAGTTCCAGTTATTTCCTTAGGGAAAATCCATTCCTTCGGATACTTGTTGCTCTCTATTTCCCATTCTATTGAATCTAGTTTTCCCTTTGTTTCCTTTTCAATTAGGAACTTTATAGTTGATGTTAATTCTCTCCTATTTGCTTCAACTGGACTTTCTGTACAAGATGCATTATCTTCTGTATATCTAAAGCTGATGAAGGGATTCATAACCAGAATCACTTAGAGTGGAATGAGTGAATGTGCAGGAAATAGTTCCAGATATTTCCTTAGGGAAAATCCATTCCTGTGGATCCTTGTTCCTCTCTATTTCCCATTCTCTTGAGGCTAGTGTGCCTGATGTTTCCTTTTCAATTAGGAACTTTATAGTTGATGTTAATTCTCTCCTATTTGCTTCAACTGGACTTTCTGTACAAGATGCATTATCTTCTGTATATCCAAAGCTGATCAAGGGATTCTTAACAGGAATCCTTTACAGTGCAATGAGTGAATGTGCAGTTATTTCCTTTAGGAAAATCCATTCCTGTGGATCCTTGTTGGTCCCTATTTCCCATTCTATTGAGGCTAGTGTGCCTGATGTTTCCTTTTCAATTAGGAACTTTATAGTTGATGATAATTCTCTCCTATTTGCTTCAACTGGATTTTCTGTACAAGATGCATTATCTTCTGTATATCTAAAGCTGATCAAGGGATTCTTAACAGGAATCCTTTACAGTGGAATGAGTGAATGTGCAGGCAATAGTTCCAGTTATTTCCTTAGGGAAATTCTATTCCTTCGGATACTTGTTCCTCTCTGTTTCCCATTCTATTGAGGCTAGTGTGCTTGATGTTTCCTTTTCAATTACGAACTTATAGTTGATGTTAAATCTCTCCTATTTGCTTCAACTGGACTTTCTGTACAAGATACATTATCTTCTGTATATCTAAAGCTGATCAAGGGATTCTTAACAGGAATCCTTTACAGTGGTATGAGTGAATTTGCAGGCCATAGTTCCAGTTATTCCCTTAGGAAAATTCCATTCCTTCGGATACTTGTTCCTCTCTATTTCCCATTCTATTGAGGCTAGTGTGCCTGATGTTTCCTTTTCAATTAGGAACTTTATAGTTGATGTTAATTCTCTCCTATTTGCTTCAACTGGACTTTCTGTACAAGATGCATTATCTTCTGTATATCTAAAGCTGTTCAAGGGATTCTTAACAGGAATCCTTTACAGTGGAATGAGTGAATGTCCAGGCAATAGTTCCAGTTATTTCCTTTAGGAAAATCCATTCCTTCGGATACTTGTTCCTCTCTATTTCCCTTTCTATTGAGGCTAGTGTGCCTGATGTTTCCTTTTCAATTAGGAACTTTATAGTTGATGATAATTCTCTCCTATTTGCTTCAACTGGACTTTCTGTACAAGATTCATTATCTTCTGTATATCTAAAGCTGATCAAGGGATTCTTAACAGGAATCCTTTACAGTGGAATGAGTGAATGTGCAGGCAATAGTTCCAGTTATTTCCTTTAGGAAAATCCATTCCTGTGCATCCTTGTTGGTCTCTATTTCCCATTCTATTGAGGCTAGTGTGCCTGATGTTTCCTTTTCAATTAGGAACTTTATAGTTGATGTTAATTCTCTCCTATTTGCTTCAACTGGACTTTCTGTACAAGATGCATTATCTTCTGTATATCTAAAGCTGATCAAGTGATTCTTAACAGGAATCCTTTACAGTGGAATGAGTGAATGTGCAGGCAATAGTTCCAGTTATTTCCTTAGGGAAAATCCATTTCTTCGGATACTTGTTCTTCTCTATTTCCCATTCAATTGAGGCTAGTGTTCCTGATGTTTCCTTTTCAATTAGGAACTTTATAGTTGATGATAATTCTCTCCTATTTGCTTCAACTGGACTTTCTGTACAAGATGCATTATCTTCTGTATATCTAAAGCTGATCAAGGCATTCTTAACAGGAATCCTTTACAGTGGAATGAGTGAATGTGCAGGCAATAGTTCCAGTTATTTCCTTAGGGAAAATCCATTCCTCCGGATACTTGTTCCTCTCTATTTCCCATTCCATTGAGGCTAGTGTGCCTGATGTTTACTTTTGAATTAGGAACTTTATAGTTGATGATAATTCTCTCCTATTTGCTTCAACTGTACTTTCTGTACAAGATTCAATATCTTCTGTATATCTAAAGCTGAACAAGGGATTCTTAACAATAATCATTTACAGTGGAATGAGAGAATGTGCAGACAATAGTTCCAGTTATTTCCTTAGGGAAAATTCATTCCTTCGGATACTTGTTGCTCTCTATTTTCCATTCTATTGAGTATAGTTTTCCCTTTGTTTCCTTTTGAATTAGGAACTTTAAAGTTGATGATAATTCTCTCCTATTTTCTTCAACTGGACTTTCTGTACAAGATGCATTTTCTTCTGTATATCTAAAGCTGATCAAGGGATTCTTAACAGGAATCCTTTACAGTGGAATGTGTGAATGTGCAGGCAATAGTTCCAGTTATGTCCTTTAGGAAAATCCATGCCTTCGGATACTTGTTCCTCTCTATTTCCCATTCTATTGAGGCCAGTGTGCCTGAGGTTTCCTTTTCAATTAGGAACTTTATAGTTGATGATAATTCTCTCCTATTTGCTTCAACTGGACTTTCTGTACAAGATGCATTATCTTCTGTATATCTAAAGCTGATCAAGGGATTCTTAACAGGAATCCTTTACAGTGCAATGAGTGAATGTGCAGTTATTTCCTTTAGGAAAATCCATTCCTGTGGATCCTTGTTGGTCCCTATTTCCCATTCTATTGAGGCTAGTGTGCCTGATGTTTCCTTTTCAATTAGGAACTTTATAGTTGATGATAATTCTCTCCTATTTGCTTCAACTGGACTTTCTGTACAAGATGCATTATCTTCTGTATATCTAAAGCTGATCAAGGGATTCTTAACAGGAATCCTTTACAGTGGAATGTGTGAATGTGCAGGCAATAGTTCCAGTTATTTCCTTAGGGAAATTCTATTCCTTCGGATACTTGTTCCTCTCTGTTTCCCATTCTATTGAGGCTAGTGTGCTTGATGTTTCCTTTTCAATTACGAACTTATAGTTGATGTTAAATCTCTCCTATTTGCTTCAACTGGACTTTCTGTACAAGATACATTATCTTCTGTATATCTAAAGCTGATCAAGGGATTCTTAACAGGAATCCTTTACAGTGGTATGAGTGAATTTGCAGGCAATAGTTCCAGTTATTCCCTTAGGAAAATTCCATTCCTTCGGATACTTGTTCCTCTCTATTTCCCATTCTATTGAGGCTAGTGTGCCTGATGTTTCCTTTTCAATTAGGAACTTTATAGTTGATGTTAATTCTCTCCTATTTGCTTCAACTGGACTTTCTGTACAAGATGCATTATCTTCTGTATATCTAAAGCTGATCAAGGCATTCTTAACAGGAATCCATTACAGTGGTATGAGTGAATTTGCAGGCAATAGTTCCAGTTATTCCCTTAGGAAAATTCCATTCCTTCGGATACTTGTTCCTCTCTATTTCCCATTCTATTGAGGCTAGTGTGCCTGATGTTTCCTTTTAAATTAGGAACTTTATAGTTGATGTTAATTCTCTCCTATTTGCTTCAACTGGACTTTCTGTACAAGATGCATTATCTTCTGTATATCTAAAGCTGTTCAAGGGATTCTTAACAGGAATCCTTTACAGTGGAATGAGTGAATGTCCAGGCAATAGTTCCAGTTATTTCCTTTAGGAAAATGCATTCCTTCGGATACTTGTTCCTCTCTATTTCCCTTTCTATTGAGGCTAGTGTGCCTGATGTTTCCTTTTCAATTAGGAACTTTATAGTTGATGATAATTCTCTCCTATTTGCTTCAACTGGACTTTCTGTACAAGATTCATTATCTTCTGTATATCTAAAGCTGATCAAGGGATTCTTAACAGGAATCCTTTACAGTGGAATGAGTGAATGTGCAGGCAGTAGTTCCAGTTATTTCCTTAGGGAAAATCGATTCCTTCGGATACTTGTTGCTCTCTATTTCCCATTCTATTGAATCTAGTTTTCCCTTTGTTTCCTTTTCAATTAGGAACTTTATAGTTGATGTTAATTCTCTCCTATTTGCTTCAACTGGACTTTCTGTACAAGATGCATTATCTTCTGTATATCTAAAGCTGATGAAGGGATTCTTAATCGGAATCATTTAGAGTGGAATGAGTGAATGTGCAGGCAATAGTTCCAGTTATTTCCTTAGGGAAAATCCATTCCTGTGGATCCTTGTTGGTCTCTATTTTCCATTCTCTTGAGGCTAGTGTGCCTGATGTTTCCTTTTCAATTAGGAACTTTATAGTTGATGTTAATTCTCTCCTATTTGCTTCAACTGGACTTTCTGTACAAGATGCATTATCTTCTGTATATCTAAAGCTGATCAAGGGATTCTTAACAGGAATCCTTTACAGTGGAATGAGTGAATGTGCAGGCAATAGTTCCAGATATTTCCTTTAGGAAAATCCATCCCTGTGGATACTTGTTCCTCTCTATTTCCCATTCTATTGAGTCTAGTTTTCCCTTTGTTTCCTTTTCAATTAGGAACTTTATACTTGATGTTAATTCTCTCCTATTTGCTTCAACTGGACTTTCTGTACAAGATGCATTATCTTCTGTATATCTAAAGCTGATCAAGGGATTCTTAACAAGAATCCTTTAGAGTGGAATGAATGAATGTGCATGCAATAGTTCCAGTTATTTCCTTTAGGAAAATCCATTCCTGTGGATACTTGTTGCTCTCTATTTCCCATTCTATTGAATCTAGTTTTCCCTTTGTTTCCTTTTCAATTAGGAACTTTATAGTTGATATTAATTAAATCCTATTTGGTACAACTGGACTTTCTGTACAAGATGCATTATCTTCTGTATATCTAAAGCTGATCAAGGGATTCTTAACAGCAATCCTTTACAGTGGAATGAGTGAATGTGCAGGCAATAGTTCCTGTTATTTCCTTAGGGAAAAACCATTCCTTCGGATACTTGTTCCTCTCTATTTCCCAATCTATTGAGTCTAGTGTGCCTGATGTTTCCTTTTCAATTAGGAACTTAATAGTTGAAGTTAATTAAATACTATTTGCTTCAACTGGACTTTCTGTACAAGATGCATTATCTTCTTTATATCTAAAGCTGATCAAGGGATTCTTACCAGGAATCCTTTACAGTGGAATGAGTGAATGTGCAGACAATAGTTCCAGATATTTCCTTTAGGAAAATCCATCCCTGTGGATACTTGTTCCTCTCTATTTCCCATTCTATTGAGTCTAGTTTTCCCTTTGTTTCCTTTTCAATTAGGAACTTTATAGTTGATGTTAATTAAATCCCATTTGCTTCAACTGGACTTTCTGTACAAGATGCATTATCTTCTGTATATCTAAAGCTGATCAAGGGATTCTTAACAGGAATCCTTTACAGTGGAATGAGTGAATGTGCAGGGAATAGTTCCAGTTATTTCCTTAGGGAAATTCTATTCCTTCGGATACTTGTTCCTCTCTGTTTCCCATTCTATTGAGGCTAGTGTGCCTGCTGTTTCCTTTTCAATAAGGAACTTTATAGTTGATGTTAATTCTCTCCTATTTGCTTCAACTGGACTTTCTGTACAAGATGCATTATCTTCTGTATATCTAAAGCTGATCAAGGGATTCTTAACAGGAATCTTTTACAGTAGAATGAGTGAATGTGCAGGAAATAGTTCCAGTTATTTCCTTTAGGAAAATCCATTCCTGTGGATCCTTTTTGGTCTCTATTTCCCATTCTATTGAGGCTAGTGTGCCTGATGTTTCCTTTTGAATTAGGAATTTTATAGTTGATATTAATTCTCTCCTATTTGCTTCAACTGGACTTTCTGTACAAGATGCATTATCTTCTGTATATCTAAAGCTGATCAAGGGATTCTTAACAGGAATCCTTTACAGTGGAATGAGTGAATGTGCAGGCAATATTTCCAGTTATTTCCTTAGGTAAAATCCATTCCTTCGGATACTTGTTCCTCTCTATTTCCCAATCTATTGAGTCTAGTGTGCCTGATGTTTCCTTTTCAATTAGGAACTTTAGAGTTGATTTTAATTCTCTCCTATTTGCTTCAACTGGACTTTCTGTACAAGATGCATTATCTTCTGTATATCTAAAGCTGATCAAGGGATTCTTAACAGGAAGCCTTTACATTGGAATGAGTGAATTTGCAGGGAATAGTTCCAGTTATTTCCTTAGGGAAAATCCATTCCTTCGGATACTTGTTCCTCTCTATTTCCCATTCAATAGAGGCTAGTGTCCTTGATGTTTCCTTTTAAATTAGGAATTTTATAGTTGATGTTAATTCTCTCCTATTTGCTTCAACTGGACTTTCTGTACAAGATGCATTATCTTCTGTATATCTAAAGCTGATCAAGGGATTCTTAACAGGAAGCCTTTACATTGGAATGAGTGAATTTGCAGGGAATAGTTCCAGTTATTTCCTTAGGGAAAATCCATTCCTTCGGATACTTGTTGCTCTCTATTTCCCATTCTATTGAATCTAGTTTTCCCTTTGTTTCCTTTTCAATTAGGAACTTTATAGTTGATGTTAATTCTCTCCTATTTGCTTCAACTGGACTTTCTGTACAAGATGCATTATCTTCTGTATATCTAAAGCTGATGAAGGGATTCATAACCAGAATCATTTAGAGTGGAATGAGTGAATGTGCAGGAAATAGTTCCAGATATTTCCTTAGGGAAAATCCATTCCTGTGGATCCTTGTTCCTCTCTATTTCCCATTCTCTTGAGGCTAGTGTGCCTGATGTTTCCTTTTCAATTAGGAACTTTATAGTTGATGTTAATTCTCTCCTATTTGCTTCAACTGGACTTTCTGTACAAGATGCATTATCTTCTGTATATCTAAAGCTGATCAAGGGATTCTTAACAGGAATCCTTTACAGTGGAATGTGTGAATGTGCAGGCAATAGTTCCAGTTATGTCCTTTAGGAAAATCCATGCCTTCGGATACTTGTTCCTCTCTATTTCCCATTCTATTGAGGCCAGTGTGCCTGAGGTTTCCTTTTCAATTAGGAACTTTATAGTTGATGATAATTCTCTCCTATTTGCTTCAACTGGACTTTCTGTACAAGATGCATTATCTTCTGTATATCTAAAGCAGATCAAGGGATTCTTAACAGGAATCCTTTACAATGCAATGAGTGAATGTGCAGTTATTTCCTTTAGGAAAATCCATTCCTGTGGATCCTTGTTGGTCCCTATTTCCCATTCTATTGAGGCTAGTGTGCCTGATGTTTCCTTTTCAATTAGGAACTTTATAGTTGATGATAATTCTCTCCTATTTGCTTCAACTGGACTTTCTGTACAAGATGCATTATCTTCTGTATATCTAAAGCTGATCAAGGGATTCTTAACAGGAATCCTTTACAGTGGAATGTGTGAATGTGCAGGCAATATTTCCAGTTATTTCCTTAGGGAAATTCTATTCCTTCGGATACTTGTTCCTCTCTGTTTCCCATTCTATTGAGGCTAGTGTGCTTGATGTTTCCTTTTCAATTACGAACTTATAGTTGATGTTAAATCTCTCCTATTTGCTTCAACTGGACTTTCTGTACAAGATACATTATCTTCTGTATATCTAAAGCTGATCAAGGGATTCTTAACAGGAATCCTTTACAGTGGTATGAGTGAATTTGCAGGCAATAGTTCCAGTTATTCCCTTAGGAAAATTCCATTCCTTCGGATACTTGTTCCTCTCTATTTCCCATTCTATTGAGGCTAGTGTGCCTGATGTTTCCTTTTCAATTAGGAACTTTATAGTTGATGTTAATTCTCTCCTATTTGTTTCAACTGGACTTTCTGTACAAGATGCATTATCTTCTGTATATCTAAAGCTGTTCAAGGGATTCTTAACAGGAATCCTTTACAGTGGAATGAGTGAATGTCCAGGCAATAGTTCCAGTTATTTCCTTTAGGAAAATCCATTCCTTCGTATACTTGTTCCTCTCTATTTCCCTTTCTATTGAGGCTAGTGTGCCTGATGTTTCCTTTTCAATTAGGAACTTTATAGTTGATGATAATTCTCTCCTATTTGCTTCAACTGGACTTTCTGTACAAGATTCATTATCTTCTGTATATCTAAAGCTGATCAAGGGATTCTTAACAGGAATCCTTTACAGTGGAATGAGTGAATGTGCAGGCAATAGTTCCAGTTATTTCCTTTAGGAAAATCCATTCCTGTGCATCCTTGTTGGTCTCTATTTCCCATTCTATTGAGGCTAGTGTGCCTGATGTTTCCTTTTCAATTAGGAACTTTATAGTTGATGTTAATTCTCTCCTATTTGCTTCAACTGGACTTTCTGTACAAGATGCATTATCTTCTGTATATCTAAAGCTGATCAAGTGATTCTTAACAGGAATCCTTTACAGTGGAATGAGTGAATGTGCAGGCAATAGTTCCATTTATTTTCTTAGGGAAAATCCATTCCTTCGGATACTTGTTCCTCTCTATTTCCCATTCAATTGAGGCTAGTGTTCCTGATGTTTCCTTTTCAATTAGGAACTTTATAGTTGATGATAATTCTCTCCTATTTGCTTCAACTGGACTTTCTGTACAAGATGCATTATCTTCTGTATATCTAAAGCTGATCAAGGCATTCTTAACAGGAATCCTTTACAGTGGAATGAGTGAATGTGCAGGCAATAGTTCCAGTTATTTCCTTAGGGAAAATCCATTCCTCCGGATACTTGTTCCTCTCTATTTCCCATTCCATTGAGGCTAGTGTGCCTGATGTTTACTTTTGAATTAGGAACTTTATAGTTGATGATAATTCTCTCCTATTTGCTTCAACTGTACTTTCTGTACAAGATTCAATATCTTCTGTATATCTAAAGCTGAACAAGGGATTCTTAACAATAATCATTTACAGTGGAATGAGACAATGTGCAGACAATAGTTCCAGTTATTTCCTTAGGGAAAATTCATTCCTTCGGATACGTGTTGCTCTCTATTTTCCATTCTATTGAGTATAGTTTTCCCTTTGTTTCCTTTTGAATTAGGAACTTTATAGTTGATGATAATTCTCTCCTATTTTCTTCAACTGCACTTTCTGTACAAGATGCATTATCTTCTGTATATCTAAAGCTGATCAAGCGATTCTTAACAGGAATCCTTTAGAGTGGAATGAGTGAATGTGCAGGGAATAGTTCCAGTTATTTCCTTAGGGAAAAACCATCCCTTCGGATACTTGTTCCTCTCTATTTCCCAATCTATTGAGGCTAGTATTCCCTTTGTTTCCTTTTCAATTAGGAACTTTATAATTGATGTTAATTAAATACTATTTGCTTCAACTGGACTTTCTGTACAAGATGCATTTTCTTCTGTATATCTAAAGCTGAACAAGTGATTCTTAACAGGAATCCTTTACAGTGGAATGAGTGAATGTGCAGGCAATAGTTCCAGTTATTTCCTTACGGAAAATTGATTCCTTCGGATACTTGTTCCTCTCTATTTCCCATTCTATTGAGTCTAGTTTTCCCTTTGTTTCCTTTTCAATTAGGAACTTTATAGTTGATGTTAATTAAATCCCATTTGCTTCAACTGGACTTTCTGTACAAGATGCATTATCTTCTGTTTATCTAAAGCTGATCAAGGGATTCTCAACAGGAATCCTTTAGAGTGGAATGAGTGAATGTGCAGGCAATAGTTCCAGTTATTTCCTTTAGAAAAATCCATTCCTGTGGATACTTGTTGCTCTCTATTTCCCATTTTATTGAGTCTAGTTTTCCCTTTGTTTCCTTTTCAATTAGGAACTTTATAGTTGATGTTAATTCTCTCCTATTTGCTTCAACTGGACTTTCTGTACAAGATGCATTATCTTCTGTATATCTAAAGCTGATCAAGGGATTCTTAACAGGAATCTTTTACAGTAGAATGAGTGAATGTGCAGGAAATAGTTCCAGTTATTTCCTTTAGGAAAATCCATTCCTGTGGATCCTTTTTGGTCTCTATTTCCCATTCTATTGAGGCTAGTGTGCCTGATGTTTCCTTTTGAATTAGGAACTTTATAGTTGATATTAATTCTCTCCTATTTGCTTCAACTGGACTTTCTGTACAAGATGCATTATCTTCTGTATATCTAAAGCTGATCAAGGGATTCTTAACAGGAATCCTTTACAGTGGAATGAGTGAATGTGCAGGCAATAGTTCCAGTTATTTCCTTAGGGAACTTCTATTCCTTCGGATACTTGTTCCTTTTTGTTTCCCATTCTATTGAGGCTAGGGTGCCTGATATTTCCTTTTCAATTATGAACTTTATAGTTGATGTTAATTATCTCCTATTTGCTTCAACTGGACTTTCTGTACAAGATGCATTATCTTCTGTATATCTAAAACTGAACAAGGGATTCTTAACAGGAATCCTTTACAGTGGAATGAGTGAATGTGCAGGCAATAGTTCCAGTTATTTCCTTAGGGAAAATCCATTCCTTCTGATACTTGTTCCTCTCTATTTCCATTCTATTGAGGCTAGAGCGCCTGATGTTTCCTTTTCAATTAGAAACGTTATAGTTGATGATAATTCTCTCCTATTTGCTTCAACTGTACTTTCTGTACAACATTCATTATCTTCTGTATATCTAAAGCTGATCAAGGGATTCTTAACAGGAATCCTTTACAGTGGAATGAGTGAATGTGCAGGCAATTGTTCCAGTTATTTCCTTAGGGGAAATCCATTCCTTTGGATACTTGTTGCTCTCTATTTCGAATTCTATTGAATCTAGTTATCCCTTTGTTTCCTTTTCAATTAGGAACTTTATAGTTGATGTTAATTAAATCCCATTTGCTTAGACTGGACTTTCTGTACAAGATGCCTTATCTTCTGTATATCTAAAGCTGATCAAGGGATTCTTAACAGGAATCCTTTACAGTGGAATGAGTGAATGTGCAGGCAATAGTTCCAGTTATTTCCTTTAGGAAAATCCATTCCTGTGGATACTTGTTCCTCTCTATTTCCCATTCTATTGAGTCTAGTTTTCCCTTTGTTTCCTTTTCAATTAGGAACTTTATAGTTGATGTTAATTAAATCCCATTTGCTTCAACTGGACTTTCTGTACAAGATGCATTTTCTTCTGTATATCTAAAGCTGATCAAGGGATTCTTAACAGGAATCCTTTACAGTGGAATGAGTGAATGTGCAGGCAATAGTTCCAGTTATTTCCTTAGGGAAAATCCATTCCTTCGGATACTTGTTCCTCTCTATTTCCCATTCCATTGAGGCTAGTGTGCCTGATGTTTCCTTTTAAATTAGGAACTTTATACTTGATAATAATTCTCTCCTATTTGCTTCAACTGGACTTTCTGTACAAGATGCATTATCTTCTGTATATCTAAAGCTGATCAAGGGATTCTTAACAGGAATCCTTTACAGTGGAATGAGTGAATGTGCAGGCAATAGTTCCAGTTATATCCTTTAGGAAACTCCATTCCTTCGGATACTTGTTCCTCTCTATTTCCTATTCTATTGAGGCTAGTGTGCCTGATGTTTCCTTTTCAATTAGGAACTTTATAGTTGATGATAATTCTCTCCAATTTGCTTCAACTGGACTTTCTGTACAAGATGCATTATCTTCGGTATATCTAAAGCTGATCAAGGGATTCTTAACAGGAATCCTTTAGAGTGGAATGAGTGAATGTGCAGGCAATAGTTCCAGTTATTTCCTTAGGGAAATTCTATTCCTTCGGATACTTGTTCCTTTCTGTTTCCCATTCTATTGAGGATAGGGTGACTGATATTTCCTTTACAATTATGAACTTTATAGTTGATGTTAATTCTCTCCTATTTGCTTCAACTGGACTTTCTGTACAAGATGCATTATCTTTTGTATATCTAAAGCTGATCAAGGGATTCTTAACAGGAATCCTTTACAGTGGAATGAGTGAATGTGCAGGCAATAGTTCCAGTTATTTCCTTAGGGAACTTCTATTCCTTCGGATACTTGTTCCTTTTTGTTTCCCATTCTATTGAGGCTAGGGTGCCTGATATTTCCTTTTCAATTATGAACTTTATAGTTGATGTTAATTATCTCCTATTTGCTTCAACTGGACTTTCTGTACAAGATGCATTATCTTCTGTATATCTAAAACTGAACAAGGGATTCTTAACAGGAATCCTTTACAGTGGAATGAGTGAATGTGCAGGCAATAGTTCCAGTTATTTCCTTAGGGAAAAACCATCCCTTCGGATACTTGTTCCTCTCTATTTCCCAATCTATTGAGGCTAGTATTCCCTTTGTTTCCTTTTCAATTAGGAACTTTATAATTGATGTTAATTAAATACTATTTGCTTCAACTGGACTTTCTGTACAAGATGCATTTTCTTCTGTATATCTAAAGCTGAACAAGGGATTCTTAACAGGAATCCTTTACAGTGGAATGAGTGAATGTGCAGGCAATAGTTCCAGTTATTTCCTTATGGAAAATTGATTCCTTCGGATACTTGTTCCTCTCTATTTCCCATTCTATTGAGTCTAGTTTTCCCTTTGTTTCCTTTTCAATTAGGAACTTTATAGTTGATGTTAATTAAATCCCATTTGCTTCAACTGGACTTTCTGTACAAGATGCATTATCTTCTGTTTATCTAAAGCTGATCAAGGGATTCTCAACAGGAATCCTTTAGAGTGGAATGAGTGAATGTGCAGGCAATAGTTCCAGTTATTTCCTTTAGAAAAATCCATTCCTGTGGATACTTGTTGCTCTCTATTTCCCATTCTATTGAGTCTAGTTTTCCCTTTGTTTCCTTTTCAATTAGGAACTTTATAGTTGATGTTAATTCTCTCCTATTTGCTTCAACTGGACTTTCTGTACAAGATGCATTATCTTCTGTATATCTAAAGCTGATCAAGGGATTCTTAACAGGAATCTTTTACAGTAGAATGAGTGAATGTGCAGGAAATAGTTCCAGTTATTTCCTTTAGGAAAATCCATTCCTGTGGATCCTTTTTGGTCTCTATTTCCCATTCTATTGAGGCTAGTGTGCCTGATGTTTCCTTTTGAATTAGGAACTTTATAGTTGATATTAATTCTCTCCTATTTGCTTCAACTGGACTTTCTGTACAAGATGCATTATCTTCTGTATATCTAAAGCTGATCAAGGGATTCTTAACAGGAATCCTTTACAGTGGAATGAGGGAATGTGCAGGCAATAGTTCCAGTTATTTCCTTAGGGAACTTCTATTCCTTCGGATACTTGTTCCTTTTTGTTTCCCATTCTATTGAGGCTAGGGTGCCTGATATTTCCTTTTCAATTATGAACTTTATAGTTGATGTTAATTATCTCCTATTTGCTTCAACTGGACTTTCTGTACAAGATGCATTATCTTCTGTATATCTAAAACTGAACAAGGGATTCTTAACAGGAATCCTTTACAGTGGAATGAGTGAATGTGCAGGCAATAGTTCCAGTTATTTCCTTAGGGAAAATCCATTCCTTCTGATACTTGTTCCTCTCTATTTCCATTCTATTGAGGCTAGAGCGCCTGATGTTTCCTTTTCAATTAGAAACGTTATAGTTGATGATAATTCTCTCCTATTTGCTTCAACTGTACTTTCTGTACAACATTCATTATCTTCTGTATATCTAAAGCTGATCAAGGGATTCTTAACAGGAATCCTTTACAGTGGAATGAGTGAATGTGCAGGCAATTGTTCCAGTTATTTCCTTAGGGGAAATCCATTCCTTTGGATACTTGTTGCTCTCTATTTCGAATTCTATTGAATCTAGTTATCCCTTTGTTTCCTTTTCAATTAGGAACTTTATAGTTGATGTTAATTAAATCCCATTTGCTTAGACTGGACTTTCTGTACAAGATGCCTTATCTTCTGTATATCTAAAGCTGATCAAGGGATTCTTAACAGGAATCCTTTACAGTGGAATGAGTGAATGTGCAGGCAATAGTTCCAGTTATTTCCTTTAGGAAAATCCATTCCTGTGGATACTTGTTCCTCTCTATTTCCCATTCTATTGAGTCTAGTTTTCCCTTTGTTTCCTTTTCAATTAGGAACTTTATAGTTGATGTTAATTAAATCCCATTTGCTTCAACTGGACTTTCTGTACAAGATGCATTTTCTTCTGTATATCTAAAGCTGATCAAGGGATTCTTAACAGGAATCCTTTACAGTGGAATGAGTGAATGTGCAGGCAATAGTTCCAGTTATTTCCTTAGGGAAAATCCATTCCTTCGGATACTTGTTCCTCTCTATTTCCCATTCCATTGAGGCTAGTGTGCCTGATGTTTCCTTTTAAATTAGGAACTTTATACTTGATAATAATTCTCTCCTATTTGCTTCAACTGGACTTTCTGTACAAGATGCATTATCTTCTGTATATCTAAAGCTGATCAAGGGATTCTTAACAGGAATCCTTTACAGTGGAATGAGTGAATGTGCAGGCAATAGTTCCAGTTATATCCTTTAGGAAACTCCATTCCTTCGGATACTTGTTCCTCTCTATTTCCTATTCTATTGAGGCTAGTGTGCCTGATGTTTCCTTTTCAATTAGGAACTTTATAGTTGATGATAATTCTCTCCAATTTGCTTCAACTGGACTTTCTGTACAAGATGCATTATCTTCGGTATATCTAAAGCTGATCAAGGGATTCTTAACAGGAATCCTTTAGAGTGGAATGAGTGAATGTGCAGGCAATAGTTCCAGTTATTTCCTTAGGGAAATTCTATTCCTTCGGATACTTGTTCCTTTCTGTTTCCCATTCTATTGAGGATAGGGTGACTGATATTTCCTTTACAATTATGAACTTTATAGTTGATGTTAATTCTCTCCTATTTGCTTCAACTGGACTTTCTGTACAAGATGCATTATCTTTTGTATATCTAAAGCTGATCAAGGGATTCTTAACAGGAATCCTTTACAGTGGAATGAGTGAATGTGCAGGCAATAGTTCCAGTTATTTCCTTAGGGAACTTCTATTCCTTCGGATACTTGTTCCTTTTTGTTTCCCATTCTATTGAGGCTAGGGTGCCTGATATTTCCTTTTCAATTATGAACTTTATAGTTGATGTTAATTATCTCCTATTTGCTTCAACTGGACTTTCTGTACAAGATGCATTATCTTCTGTATATCTAAAACTGAACAAGGGATTCTTAACAGGAATCCTTTACAGTGGAATGAGTGAATGTGCAGGCAATAGTTCCAGTTATTTCCTTAGGGGAAATCCATTCCTTTGGATACTTGTTGCTCTCTATTTCGAATTCTATTGAATCTAGTTATCCCTTTGTTTCCTTTTCAATTAGGAACTTTATAGTTGATGTTAATTAAATCCCATTTGCTTCAACTGGACTTTCTGTACAAGATGCCTTATCTTCTGTATATCTACAGCTGATCAAGGGATTCTTAACAGGAATCCTTTACAGTGGAATGAGTGAATGTGCAGGCAATAGTTCCAGTTATTTCCTTAGGGAAAATCCATTCCTTCGGATACTTGTTCCTCTCTATTTCCCATTCTATTGAGTCTAGTTTTCCCTTTGTTTCCTTTTCAATTAGGAACTTTATAGTTGATGTTAATTAAATCCCATTTGCTTCAACTGGACTTTCTGTACAAGATGCATTTCTTCTGTATATCTACAGCTGATCAAGGGATATTTAACAAGAATCCTTTACAGTGCAATGAGTGAATGTGCAGGCAATAGTTCCAGTTATTTCCTTAGGGAAAATCCATTCCTTCGGATACTTGTTCCTCTCTATTTCCCATTCCATTGAGGCTAGTGTGCCTGATGTTTCCTTTTAAATTAGGAACTTTATAGTTGATGATAATTCTCTCCTATTTGCTTCAACTGGACTTTCTGTACAAGATGCATTATATTCTGTGTATCTAAAGCTGATCAAGGGATTCTTAACAGGAATCCTTTACAGTGGAATGAGTGAATGTGCCGGCAATAGTTCCAGTTATATCCTTTAGGAAAATCGATTCCTTCGGATACTTGTTCCTCTCTATTTTCCATTCCATTGAGGCTAGTGTGCCTGATGTTTCCTTTTCAATTAGGAACTTTATAGTTGATGATAATTCTCTCCTATTTGCTTCAACTGGACTTTCTGTACAAGATGCATTATCTTCTGTATATCTAAAGCTGATCAAGGGATTCTTAACAGGAATCCTTTACAGTGGAATGAGTGAATGTGCCGGCAATAGTTCCAGTTATATCCTTTAGGAAAATCCATTCCTTCGGATACTTGTTCCTCTCTATTTCCTATTCTATTAAGGCTAGTGTGCCTGATGTTTCTTTTTCAATTAGGAACTTTATAGTTGATGATAATTCTCTCCTATTTGCTTCAACTGGACTTTCTGTACAAGATGCATTATCTTCTGTATATCTAAAACTGAACAAGGGATTCTTAACAGGAATCCTTTACAGTGGAATGAGTGAATGTGCAGGCAATAGTTCCAGTTATTTCCTTAGGGGAAATCCATTCCTTTGGATACTTGTTGCTCTCTATTTCGAATTCTATTGAATCTAGTTATCCCTTTGTTTCCTTTTCAATTAGGAACTTTATAGTTGATGTTAATTAAATCCCATTTGCTTCAACTGGACTTTCTGTACAAGCCTTATCTTCTGTATATCTAAAGCTGATCAAGGGATTCTTAACAGGAATCCTTTACAGTGGAATGAGTGAATGTGCAGGCAATAGTTCCAGTTATTTCCTTAGGGAAAATCCATTACTTCGGATACTTGTTCCTCTCTATTTCCCATTCCATTGAGACTAGTGTTCCTGATGTTTCCTTTTCAATTAGGAACTTTATAATTGATGATAATTCTCTCCTATTTGCTTCAACTGGACTTTCTGTACAAGATGCATTATCTTCTGTATATCTAAAGCTGATCAAGGGATTCTTAACAGGAATCCTTTACAGTGGAATGAGTGAATGTGCAGGCAATAGTTCCAGTTATTTCCTTAGGGAAAATCCATTCCTTCGGATACTTGTTCCTCTCTATTTCCCATTCCATTGAGGCTAGTGTGCCTGATGTTTCCTTTTCAATTAGGAACTTTATAGTTGATGATAATTCTCTCCTGTTTGCTTCAACTGGACTTTCTGTACAAGATGCATTATCTTCTGTATATCTAAAGTTGATCAAGGGATTCTTAACAGGAATCCTTTACAGTGGAATGAGTGAATGTGCAGGCAATAGTTCCAGTTATATCCTTTAGGAAAATCCATTCCTTCGGATACTTGTTCCTCTCTATTTCCTATTCTATTGAGGCTAGTGTGCCTGATGTTTCTTTTTCAATTAGGAACTTTATAGTTGATGATAATTCTCTCCTATTTGCTTCAACTGTACTTTCTGTACAACATTCATTATCTTCTGTATATCTAAAACTGAACAAGGGATTCTTAACAGGAATCCTTTACAGTGGAATGAGTGAATGTGCAGGCAATAGTTCCAGTTATTTCCTTAGGGGAAATCCATTCCTTTGGATACTTGTTGCTCTCTATTTCGAATTCTATTGAATCTAGTTATCCCTTTGTTTCCTTTTCAATTAGGAACTTTATAGTTGATGTTAATTAAATCCCATTTGCTTCAACTGGACTTTCTGTACAAGATGCCTTATCTTCTGTATATCTACAGCTGATCAAGGGATTCTTAACAGGAATCCTTTACAGTGGAATGAGTGAATGTGCAGGCAATAGTTCCAGTTATTTCCTTAGGGAAAATCCATTCCTTCGGATACTTGTTCCTCTCTATTTCCCATTCCATTGAGTATAGTTTTCCCTTTGTTTCCTTTTCAATTAGGAACTTTATAGTTGATGTTAATTAAATCCCATTTGCTTCAACTGGACTTTCTGTACAAGATGCATTTCTTCTGTATATCTACAGCTGATCAAGGGATTCTTAACAGGAATCCTTTACAGTGGAATGAGTGAATGTGCAGGCAATAGTTCCAGTTATTTCCTTAGGGAAAATCCATTCCTTCGGATACTTGTTCCTCTCTATTTCCCATTCCATTGAGGCTAGTGTGCCTGATGTTTCCTTTTAAATTAGGAACTTTATAGTTGATGATAATTCTCTCCTATTTGCTTCAACTGGACTTTCTGTACAAGATGCATTATCTTCTGTATATCTAAAGCTGATCAAGGGATTCTTAACAGGAATCCTTTACAGTGGAATGAGTGAATGTGCAGGCAATAGTTCCAGTTATTTCCTTAGGGAAAATCCATTCCTTCGGATACTTGTTCCTCTCTATTTCCCATTCCATTGAGGCTAGTGTGCCTGATGTTTCCTTTTCAATTAGGAACTTTATAGTTGATGATAATTCTCTCCTATTTGCTTCAACTGGACTTTCTGTACAAGATGCATTATCTTCTGTATATCTAAAGCTGATCAAGGGATTCTTAACAGGAATCCTTTACAGTGGAATGAGTGAATGTGCCGGCAATAGTTCCAGTTATATCCTTTAGGAAAATCCATTCCTTCGGATACTTGTTCCTCTCTATTTCCTATTCTATTAAGGCTAGTGTGCCTGATGTTTCTTTTTCAATTAGGAACTTTATAGTTGATGATAATTCTCTCCTATTTGCTTCAACTGTACTTTCTGTACAACATTCATTATCTTCTGTATATCTAAAACTGAACAAGGGATTCTTAACAGGAATCCTTTACAGTGGAATGAGTGAATGTGCAGGTAATAGTTCCAGTTATTTCCTTACGGAAAATTGATTCCTTCGGAAACTTATTCCTCTCTATTTCCCATTCTATTGAATCTAGTTATCCCTTTGTTTCCTTTTCATTTAGGAACTTTATAGTTGATGTTAATTCTCTCCTATTTGCTTCAACTGGACTTTCTGTACAAGATGCATTATCTTCTGTATATCTAATGCTGATCAAGGGATTCTTAACAGGAAACTTTTACCGTGGAATGAGTGAATGTGCAGGGAATAGTTCCAGTTATTCCCTTAGGGAAAATCCATTCCTTCGGATACTTGTTCCTCTCTATTTCCCATTCTATTGAGGCTAGAGCGCCTGATGTTTCCTTTTCAATTAGAAACGTTATAGTTGATGATAATTCTCTCCTATTTGCTTCAACTGTACTTTCTGTACAACATTCATTATCTTCTGTATATCTAAAACTGAACAAGGGATTCTTAACAGGAATCCTTTACAGTGGAATGAGTGAATGTGCAGGCAATAGTTCCAGTTATTTCCTTAGGGGAAATCCATTCCTTTGGATACTTGTTGCTCTCTATTTCGAATTCTATTGAATCTAGTTATCCCTTTGTTTCCTTTTCAATTAGGAACTTTATAGTTGATGTTAATTAAATCCCATTTGCTTCAACTGGACTTTCTGTACAAGCCTTATCTTCTGTATATCTAAAGCTGATCAAGGGATTCTTAACAGGAATCCTTTACAGTGGAATGAGTGAATGTGCAGGCAATAGTTCCAGTTATTTCCTTAGGGAAAATCCATTACTTCGGATACTTGTTCCTCTCTATTTCCCATTCCATTGAGACTAGTGTTCCTGATGTTTCCTTTTCAATTAGGAACTTTATAATTGATGATAATTCTCTCCTATTTGCTTCAACTGGACTTTCTGTACAAGATGCATTATCTTCTGTATATCTAAAGCTGATCAAGGGATTCTTAACAGGAATCCTTTACAGTGGAATGAGTGAATGTGCAGGCAATAGTTCCAGTTATTTCCTTAGGGAAAATCCATTCCTTCGGATACTTGTTCCTCTCTATTTCCCATTCCGTTGAGGCTAGTGTGCCTGATGTTTCCTTTTCAATTAGGAACTTTATAGTTGATGATAATTCTCTCCTGTTTGCTTCAACTGGACTTTCTGTACAAGATGCATTATCTTCTGTATATCTAAAGTTGATCAAGGGATTCTTAACAGGAATCCTTTACAGTGGAATGAGTGAATGTGCAGGCAATAGTTCCAGTTATATCCTTTAGGAAAATCCATTCCTTCGGATACTTGTTGCTCTCTATTTCCGATTCTATTGAGGCTACTGTGCCTGATGTTTCCTTTTAAATTAGGAACTTTATAGTTGATGTTAATTCTCTCCTACTTGCTTCAACTGGACTTATTGTACAAGATGCATTATCTTCTGTATATCTAAAGCTGATCAAGGGATTCTTAACAGGAATACTTTACAATGGAATGAGTGAATGTGCAGCAATAGTTCCAGTTATTTCCTTAGGGAAAATCCATTCCTTCGGATACTTGTTCCTCTCTATTTCCCATTCCATTGAGACTAGTGTTCCTGATGTTTCCTTTTCAATTAGGAACTTTATAGTTGATGATAATTCTCTCCTATTTGCTTCAACTGGACCCTCTGTACAAGATGCATTATCTTCTGTATATCTAAAGCTGATCAAGGGATTCTTAACAGGAATCCTTTACAGTGGAATGAGTGAATGTGCAGGCAATAGTTCCAGTTATTTCCTTTAGGAAAATCCATTCCTGTGGATACTTGTTGCTCTCTATTTCCTATTCTATTGACTCTAGTTTTCCCTTTGTTTCCTTTTCAATTAGTAACTTTATAGTTGATGTTAATTCTCTCCTATTTGCTTCAACTGGACTTTCTATACAAGATGCATTATCTTCTGTATATCTAAAGCTGATCAAGGGATTCTTAACAGGAAACTTTTACCGTGGAATTAGTGAATGTGAAGGCAATAATTTCAGTTATTTCCTTACGGAAAATTGATTCCTTCGGATACTTGTTCCTCTCTATTTCCCATTCTATTGAGTCTAGTTTTCCCTTTGTTTCCTTTTCAATTAGGAACTTTATAGTTGATGTTAATTAAATCCCATTTGCTTCAACTGGACTTTCTGTACAAGATGCATTATCTTCTGTATATCTAAAGCTGATCAAGGGATTCTTAACAGGAATCCTTTAGAGTATAATGAGTGAATGTGCAGGCAATAGTTCCAGTTATTTCCTTTAGGAAAATCCATTCCTGTGGATACTTGTTGCTCTCTATTTCCCATTCTATTGAGTCAAGTTTTCCCTTTGTTTCCTTTTCAATTAGGAACTTTATAGTTGATGTTAATTAAATCCCATTTGCTTCAACTGGACTTTCTGTACAAGATGCATTATCTTCTGTATATCTAAAGCTGATCAAGGGATTCTTAACAGGAATCCTTTAGAGTATAATGAGTGAATGTGCAGGCAATAGTTCCAGTTATTTCCTTTAGGAAAATCCATTCCTGTGGATACTTGTTGCTCTCTATTTCCCATTCTATTGAGTCAAGTTTTCCCTTTGTTTCCTTTTCAATTAGGAACTTTATAGTTGATGATAATTCTCTCCTATTTGCTTCAACTGGACTTTCTGTACAAGATGCATTATCTTCTGTATATCTAAAGCTGATCAAGGGATTCTTAACAGGAATCCTTTACAGTGGAATGAGTGAATGTGCAGGCAATAGTTCCAGTTATTTCCTTAGGAAAATTCTATTCCTTCGGATACTTGTTCCTTTCTGTTTCCCATTCTATTGAGGCTAGGGTGCCTGATATTTCCTTTTCAATTATGAACTTTATAATTGATGTTAATTATCTCCTATTTGCTTCAACTGGACTTTCTGTACAAGATGCATTATCTTCTGTATATCTAAAGCTGATCAAGGGATTCTTAACAGGAATCCTTTACAGTGGAATGAGTGAATGTGCAGGCAATAGTTCCAGTTATTTCCTTTAGGAAAAATCATTCCTGTGGATCCTTGTTGGTCTCTATTTCCCATTCTATTGAGGCTACTGTGCCTGATGTTTCCTTTTAAATTAGGAACTTTATAGTTGATGTTAATTCTCTCCTATTTGCTTCAACTGGACTTTCTGTACAAGATGCATTATCTTCTGTATATCTAAAGCTGTTCAAGGGATTCTTAACAGGAATCCTTTACAGTGGAATGAGTGAATGTCCAGGCAATAGTTCCAGTTATTTCCTTTAGGAAAATCCATTCCTTCGGATACTTGTTCCTCTCTATTTCCCTTTCTATTGAGGCTAGTGTTCCTGATGTTTCCTTTTCAATTAGGAACTTTATAGTTGATGATAATTCTCTCCTATTTGCTTCAACTGGACTTTCTGTACAAGATGCATTATCTTCTGTATATCTAAAGCTGATCAACGGATTCTTAACAAGAATCCTTTACAGTGGAATGAGTGAATGTGCAGGCAATAGTTCCAGTTATTTCCTTAGGGAAATTCTATTCCTTCGGATACTTGTTCCTTTATCTTTCCCATTCTATTGAGGCTAGGTTGCCTGATATTTCCTTTTCAATTATGAACTTTATAGTTGATGTTAATTCTCTCCAATTTGCTTCAACTGGACTTTCTGTACAAGATGTATTATCTTCTGTATATCTGAAGCTGTTCAAGGGATTCTTAACAGGAATTCTTTACAGTGGAATGAGAGAATGTGCAGGCAATTGTTCCAGTTATTTCCTTAGGGAAAATCCATGCCTTCGGATACTTGTTCCTCTCTATTTCCCATTCCATTGAGGCTAGTGTGCCTGATGTTTCCTTTTCAATTAGGAACTTTATAGTTGATGATAATTCTCTCCTATTTGCTTCAACTGGACTTTCTGTACAAGATCCATTATCTTCTGTATATCTAAAGCTGATCAAGGGATTCTTAACAGGAATCCTTTACAGTGGAATGAGTGAATGTGAAGGCAATAGTTCCAGTTATTTCCTTACGGAAAATTGATTCCTTCGGATACTTGTTCCTCTCTATTTCCCATTCTATTGAGTCTAGTTTTCCCTTTGTTTCCTTTTCAATTAGGAACTTTATAGTTGATGTTAATTAAATCCCATTTGCTTCAACTGGACTTTCTGTACAAGATGCATTATCTTCTGTATATCTAAAGCTGATCAAGGGATTCTTAACAGGAATCCTTTACAGTGGAATGAGTGAATGTGCAGGCAATAGTTCCAGTTATTTCCTTCGGGAAATTCTATTCCTTCGGATACTTGTTCCTTTCTGTTTCCCATTCTATTGAGGCTAGGGTGCCTGATATTTCCTTTTCAATTATGAACTTTATAGTTGATGTTAATTATCTCCTATTTGCTTCAACTGGACTTTCTGTACAAGATGCATTATCTTCTGTATATCTAAAGCTGATCAAGGGATTCTTAACAGGAATCCTTTACAGTGGAATGAGTGAATGTGCAGGCAATAGTTCCATTTATTTCCTTAGGGAAAATCCATTCCTTCGGATACTTGTTCCTCTCTATTTCCCATTCCGTTGAGGCTAGTGTGCCTGATGTTTCCTTTTCAATTAGGAACTTTATAGTTGATGATAATTCTCTCCTGTTTGCTTCAACTGGACTTTCTGTACAAGATGCATTATCTTCTGTATATCTAAAGTTGATCAAGGGATTCTTAACAGGAATCCTTTACAGTGGAATGAGTGAATGTGCAGGCAATAGTTCCAGTTATATCCTTTAGGAAAATCCATTCCTTCGGATACTTGTTGCTCTCTATTTCCCATTCTATTGAGGCTACTGTGCCTGATGTTTCCTTTTAAATTAGGAACTTTATAGTTGATGTTAATTCTCTCCTACTTGCTTCAACTGGACTTATTGTACAAGATGCATTATCTTCTGTATATCTAAAGCTGATCAAGGGATTCTTAACAGGAATACTTTACAATGGAATGAGTGAATGTGCAGCAATAGTTCCAGTTATTTCCTTAGGGAAAATCCATTCCTTCGGATACTTGTTCCTCTCTATTTCCCATTCCATTGAGACTAGTGTTCCTGATGTTTCCTTTTCAATTAGGAACTTTATAGTTGATGATAATTCTCTCCTATTTGCTTCAACTGGACCCTCTGTACAAGATGCATTATCTTCTGTATATCTAAAGCTGATCAAGGGATTCTTAACAGGAATCCTTTACAGTGGAATGAGTGAATGTGCAGGCAATAGTTCCAGTTATTTCTTTTAGGAAAATCCATTCCTGTGGATACTTGTTGCTCTCTATTTCCTATTCTATTGACTCTAGTTTTCCCTTTGTTTCCTTTTCAATTAGTAACTTTATAGTTGATGTTAATTCTCTCCTATTTGCTTCAACTGGACTTTCTATACAAGATGCATTATCTTCTGTATATCTAAAGCTGATCAAGGGATTCTTAACAGGAAACTTTTACCGTGGAATTAGTGAATGTGAAGGCAATAATTTCAGTTATTTCCTTACGGAAAATTGATTCCTTCGGATACTTGTTCCTCTCTATTTCCCATTCTATTGAGTCTAGTTTTCCCTTTGTTTCCTTTTCAATTAGGAACTTTATAGTTGATGTTAATTAAATCCCATTTGCTTCAACTGGACTTTCTGTACAAGATGCATTATCTTCTGTATATCTAAAGCTGATCAAGGGATTCTTAACAGGAATCCTTTAGAGTATAATGAGTGAATGTGCAGGCAATAGTTCCAGTTATTTCCTTTAGGAAAATCCATTCCTGTGGATACTTGTTGCTCTCTATTTCCCATTCTATTGAGTCAAGTTTTCCCTTTGTTTCCTTTTCAATTAGGAACTTTATAGTTGATGTTAATTAAATCCCATTTGCTTCAACTGGACTTTCTGTACAAGATGCATTATCTTCTGTATATCTAAAGCTGATCAAGGGATTCTTAACAGGAATCCTTTAGAGTATAATGAGTGAATGTGCAGGCAATAGTTCCAGTTATTTCCTTTAGGAAAATCCATTCCTGTGGATACTTGTTGCTCTCTATTTCCCATTCTATTGAGTCAAGTTTTCCCTTTGTTTCCTTTTCAATTAGGAACTTTATAGTTGATGATAATTCTCTCCTATTTGCTTCAACTGGACTTTCTGTACAAGATGCATTATCTTCTGTATATCTAAAGCTGATCAAGGGATTCTTAACAGGAATCCTTTACAGTGGAATGAGTGAATGTGCAGGCAATAGTTCCAGTTATTTCCTTAGGAAAATTCTATTCCTTCGGATACTTGTTCCTTTCTGTTTCCCATTCTATTGAGGCTAGGGTGCCTGATATTTCCTTTTCAATTATGAACTTTATAATTGATGTTAATTATCTCCTATTTGCTTCAACTGGACTTTCTGTACAAGATGCATTATTTTCTGTATATCTAAAGCTGATCAAGGGATTCTTAACAGGAATCCTTTACAGTGGAATGAGTGAATGTGCAGGCAATAGTTCCAGTTATTTCCTTTAGGAAAAATCATTCCTGTGGATCCTTGTTGGTCTCTATTTCCCATTCTATTGAGGCTACTGTGCCTGATGTTTCCTTTTAAATTAGGAACTTTATAGTTGATGTTAATTCTCTCCTATTTGCTTCAACTGGACTTTCTGTACAAGATGCATTATCTTCTGTATATCTAAAGCTGTTCAAGGGATTCTTAACAGGAATCCTTTACAGTGGAATGAGTGAATGTCCAGGCAATAGTTCCAGTTATTTCCTTTAGGAAAATCCATTCCTTCGGATACTTGTTCCTCTCTATTTCCCTTTCTATTGAGGCTAGTGTTCCTGATGTTTCCTTTTCAATTAGGAACTTTATAGTTGATGATAATTCTCTCCTATTTGCTTCAACTGGACTTTCTGTACAAGATGCATTATCTTCTGTATATCTAAAGCTGATCAACGGATTCTTAACAAGAATCCTTTACAGTGGAATGAGTGAATGTGCAGGCAATAGTTCCAGTTATTTCCTTAGGGAAATTCTATTCCTTCGGATACTTGTTCCTTTATCTTTCCCATTCTATTGAGGCTAGGTTGCCTGATATTTCCTTTTCAATTATGAACTTTATAGTTGATGTTAATTCTCTCCAATTTGCTTCAACTGGACTTTCTGTACAAGATGTATTATCTTCTGTATATCTGAAGCTGTTCAAGGGATTCTTAACAGGAATTCTTTACAGTGGAATGAGAGAATGTGCAGGCAATTGTTCCAGTTATTTCCTTAGGGAAAATCCATGCCTTCGGATACTTGTTCCTCTCTATTTCCCATTCCATTGAGGCTAGTGTGCCTGATGTTTCCTTTTCAATTAGGAACTTTATAGTTGATGATAATTCTCTCCTATTTGCTTCAACTGGACTTTCTGTACAAGATCCATTATCTTCTGTATATCTAAAGCTGATCAAGGGATTCTTAACAGGAATCCTTTACAGTGGAATGAGTGAATGTGAAGGCAATAGTTCCAGTTATTTCCTTACGGAAAATTGATTCCTTCGGATACTTGTTCCTCTCTATTTCCCATTCTATTGAGTCTAGTTTTCCCTTTGTTTCCTTTTCAATTAGGAACTTTATAGTTGATGTTAATTAAATCCCATTTGCTTCAACTGGACTTTCTGTACAAGATGCATTATCTTCTGTATATCTAAAGCTGATCAAGGGATTCTTAACAGGAATCCTTTACAGTGGAATGAGTGAATGTGCAGGCAATAGTTCCAGTTATTTCCTTCGGGAAATTCTATTCCTTCGGATACTTGTTCCTTTCTGTTTCCCATTCTATTGAGGCTAGGGTGCCTGATATTTCCTTTTCAATTATGAACTTTATAGTTGATGTTAATTATCTCCTATTTGCTTCAACTGGACTTTCTGTACAAGATGCATTATCTTCTGTATATCTAAAGCTGATCAAGGGATTCTTAACAGGAATCCTTTACAGTGGAATGAGTGAATGTGCAGGCAATAGTTCCAGTTATTTCCTTTAGGAAAAATCATTCCTGTGGATTCTTGTTGGTCTCTATTTCCCATTCTATTGAGGCTACTGTGCCTGATGTTTCCTTTTAAATTAGGAACTTTATAGTTGATGTTAATTCTCTCCTATTTGCTTCAACTGGACTTATTGTACAAGATGCATTATCTTCTGTATATCTAAAGCTGATCAAGGGATTCTTAACAGGAATCCTTTACAATGGAATGAGTGAATGTGCAGCAATAGTTCCAGTTATTTCCTTAGGGAAAATCCATTCCTTCGGATACTTGTTCCTCTCTATTTCCCATTCCATTGAGACTAGTGTTCCTGATGTTTCCTTTTCAATTAGGAACTTTATAGTTGATGATAATTCTCTCCTATTTGCTTCAACTGGACTCTCTGTACAAGATGCATTATCTTCTGTATATCTAAAGCTGATCAAGGGATTCTTAACAGGAAACTTTTACCGTGGAATGAGTGAATGTGCAGGAAATAGTTCCAGTTATTTCCTTAGGGAAAATCCATTCCTTCGGATACTTGTTCCTCTCTATTTCCCATTCTATTGAGGCTAGTGCGCCTGATGTTTCCTTTTCAATTAGGAACTTTATAGTTGATGATAATTCTCTCCTATTTGCTTCAACTGGACTTTCTGTACAAGATGCATTATCTTCTGTATATCTAAAGCTGATCAAGGGATTCTTAACAGGAATCCTTTACAGTGGAATGAGTGAATGTGCAGGCAATTTCCTTAGGGAAATTCTATTCCTTCGGATACTTGTTCCTTTCAGTTTCCAATTCTATTGAGGCTAGGGTGCCTGATATTTCCTTTTCAATTATGAACTTTATAGTTGATGTTAATTATCTCCTATTTGCTTCAACTGGACTTTCTGTACAAGATGCATTATCTTCTGTATATCTAAAGCTGATCAAGGGATTCTTAACAGGAATCCTTTACAGTGGAATGATTGAATGTGCAGGCATTAGTTCCAGTTATTTCCTTAGGGAAATTCTATTCCTTCGGATAATTGTTCCTTTCTGTTTCCCATTCTATTGAGGCTAGTGTGCCTGATATTTCCTTTACAATTATGAACTTTATAGTTGATGTTAATTCTCTCCTATTTGCTTCAACTGGACTTTCTGTACAAGATGCATTATCTTTTGTATATCTAAAGCAGATCAAGGGATTCTTAACAGGAATCCTTTACAGTGGAATGAGTGAATGTGCAGGCAATAGTTCCAGTTATTTCCTTAGGGAACTTCTATTCCTTCGGATACTTGTTCCTTTCTGTTTCCCATTCTATTGAGGCTAGGGTGCCTGATATTTCCTTTTCAATTATGAACTTTATAGTTGATGTTAATTATCTCCTATTTGCTTCAACTGGACTTTCTGTACAAGATGCATTATCTTCTGTATATCTAAAGCTGATCAAGGGATTCTTAATAGGAAACTTTTACGTGGAATGAGTGAATGTGCAGGGAATATTTCCAGTTATTTCCTTAGGGAAAATCCATTCCTTCGGATACTTGTTCCTCTCTATTTCCCATTCTATTGAGGCTAGAGCGCCTGATGTTTCCTTTTCAATTAGAAACGTTATAGTTGATGATAATTCTCTCCTATTTGCTTCAACTGTACTTTCTGTACAACATTCATTATCTTCTGTATATCTAAAACTGAACAAGGGATTCTTAACAGGAATCCTTTACAGTGGAATGAGTGAATGTGCAGGCAATAGTTCCAGTTATTTCCTTAGGGCAAATCCATTCCTTTGGATACTTGTTGCTCTCTATTTCGAATTCTATTGAATCTAGTTATCCCTTTGTTTCCTTTTCAATTAGGAACTTTATAGTTGATGTTAATTAAATCCCATTTGCTTCAACTGGACTTTCTGTACAAGATGCCTTATCTTCTGTATATCTAAAGCTGATCAAGGGATTCTTAACAGGAATCCTTTACAGTGGAATGAGTGAATGTGCAGGCAATAGTTCCAGTTATTTCCTTAGGGAAAATCCATTCCTTCGGATACTTGTTCCTCCCTATTTCCATTCTATTGAGGCTAGAGCGCCTGATGTTTCCTTTTCAATTAGAAACGTTATAGTTGATGATGATTCTCTCCTATTTGCTTCAACTGTACTTTCTGTACAACATTCATTATCTTCTGTATATCTAAAGCTAATCAAGGGATTCTTAACAGGAATCCTTTACAGTGGAATGAGTGAATGTGCAGGCAATTGTTCCAGTTATTTCCTTAGGGGAAATCCATTCCTTTGGATACTTGTTGCTCTCTATTTCGAATTCTATTGAATCTAGTTATCCCTTTGTTTCCTTTTCAATTAGGAACTTTATAGTTGATGTTAATTAAATCCCATTTGCTTCAACTGGACTTTCTGTACAAGATGCCTTATCTTCTGTATATCTAAAGCTGATCAAGGGATTCTTAACAGGAATCCTTTACAGTGGAATGAGTGAATGTGCAGGCAATAGTTCCAGTTATTTCCTTTAGGAAAATCCATTCCTGTGGATACTTGTTCCTCTCTATTTCCCATTCTATTGAGTCTAGTTTTCCCTTTGTTTCCTTTTCAATTAGGAACTTTATAGTTGATGTTAATTAAATCCCATTTGCTTCAACTGGACTTTCTGTACAAGATGCATTTTCTTCTGTATATCTAAAGCTGATCAAGGGATTCTTAACAGGAATCCTTTACAGTGGAATGAGTGAATGTGCAGGCAATAGTTCCAGTTATTTCCTTAGGGAAAATCCATTCCTTCGGATACTTGTTCCTCTCTATTTCCCATTCCATTGAGGCTAGTGTGCCTGATGTTTCCTTTTAAATTAGGAACTTTATAGTTGATGATAATTCTCTCCTATTTGCTTCAACTGGACTTTCTGTACAAGATGCATTATCTTCTGTATATCTAAAGCTGATCAAGGGATTCTTACCAGGAATCCTTTACAATGGAATGAGTGAATGTGCAGGCAATAGTTCCAGTTATATCCTTTAGGAAACTCCATTCCTTCGGATACTTGTTCCTCTCTATTTCCTATTCTATTGAGGCTAGTGTGCCTGATGTTTCCTTTTCAATTAGGAACTTTATAGTTGATGATAATTCTCTCCAATTTGCTTCAACTGGACTTTCTGTACAAGATGCATTATCTTCGGTATATCTAAAGCTGATCAAGGGATTCTTAACAGGAATCCTTTAGAGTGGAATGAGTGAATGTGCAGGCAATAGTTCCAGTTATTTCCTTAGGGAAATTCTATTCCTTCGGATACTTGTTCCTTTCTGTTTCCCATTCTATTGAGGATAGGGTGACTGATATTTCCTTTACAATTATGAACTTTATAGTTGATGTTAATTCTCTCCTATTTGCTTCAACTGGACTTTCTGTACAAGATGCATTATCTTTTGTATATCTAAAGCTGATCAAGGGATTCTTAACAGGAATCCTTTACAGTGGAATGAGTGAATGTGCAGGCAATAGTTCCAGTTATTTCCTTAGGGAACTTCTATTCCTTCGGATACTTGTTCCTTTTTGTTTCCCATTCTATTGAGGCTAGGGTGCCTGATATTTCCTTTTCAATTATGAACTTTATAGTTGATGTTAATTATCTCCTATTTGCTTCAACTGGACTTTCTGTACAAGATGCATTATCTTCTGTATATCTAAAACTGAACAAGGGATTCTTAACAGGAATCCTTTACAGTGGAATGAGTGAATGTGCAGGCAATAGTTCCAGTTATTTCCTTAGGGGAAATCCATTCCTTTGGATACTTGTTGCTCTCTATTTCGAATTCTATTGAATCTAGTTATCCCTTTGTTTCCTTTTCAATTAGGAACTTTATAGTTGATGTTAATTAAATCCCATTTGCTTCAACTGGACTTTCTGTACAAGATGCCTTATCTTCTGTATATCTACAGCTGATCAAGGGATTCTTAACAGGAATCCTTTACAGTGGAATGAGTGAATGTGCAGGCAATAGTTCCAGTTATTTCCTTAGGGAAAATCCATTCCTTCGGATACTTGTTCCTCTCTATTTCCCATTCTATTGAGTCTAGTTTTCCCTTTGTTTCCTTTTTAATTAGGAACTTTATAGTTGATGTTAATTAAATCCCATTTGCTTCAACTGGACTTTCTGTACAAGATGCATTTCTTCTGTATATCTACAGCTGATCAAGGGATATTTAACAGGAATCCTTTACAGTGGAATGAGTGAATGTGCAGGCAATAGTTCCAGTTATTTCCTTAGGGAAAATCCATTCCTTCGGATACTTGTTCCTCTCTATTTCCCATTCCATTGAGGCTAGTGTGCCTGATGTTTCCTTTTAAATTAGGAACTTTATAGTTGATGATAATTCTCTCCTATTTGCTTCAACTGGACTTTCTGTACAAGATGCATTATCTTCTGTATATCTAAAGCTGATCAAGGGATTCTTAACAGGAATCCTTTACAGTGGAATGAGTGAATGTGCCGGCAATAGTTCCAGTTATATCCTTTAGGAAAATCCATTCCTTCGGATACTTGTTCCTCTCTATTTTCCATTCCATTGAGGCTAGTGTGCCTGATGTTTCCTTTTCAATTAGGAACTTTATAGTTGATGATAATTCTCTCCTATTTGCTTCAACTGGACTTTCTGTACAAGATGCATTATCTTCTGTATATCTAAAGCTGATCAAGGGATTCTTAACAGGAATCCTTTACAGTGGAATGAGTGAATGTGCCGGCAATAGTTCCAGTTATATCCTTTAGGAAAATGCATTCCTTCGGATACTTGTTCCTCTCTATTTCCTATTCTATTAAGGCTAGTGTGCCTGATGTTTCTTTTTCAATTAGGAACTTTATAGTTGATGATAATTCTCTCCTATTTGCTTCAACTGTACTTTCTGTACAACATTCATTATCTTCTGTATATCTAAAGCTGATCAAGGGATTCTAAACAGGAATCCTTTACATGGGAATGAGTGAATGTGCAGGTAATAGTTCCAGTTATTTCCTTACGGAAAATTGATTCCTTCGGAAACTTATTCCTCTCTATTTCCCATTCTATTGAGTCTAGTTTTCCCTTTGTTTCCTTTTCAATTAGGAACTTTATAGTTGATGTTAATTAAATGCCATTTGCTTCAACTGGACTTTCTGTACAAGATGCATTATCTTCTGTATATCTAAAGCTGATCAAGGGATTCTTAACAGGAATCCTTTACAGTGGAATGAGTGAATGTGCAGGCAATAGTTCCAGTTATTTCCTTAGGGAAAATCCATTCCTTCGGATACTTGTTCCTTTCTATTTCCCATTCCGTTGAGGCTAGTGTGCCTGATGTTTCCTTTTCAATTAGGAACTTTATAGTTGATGATAATTCTCTCCTGTTTGCTTCAACTGGACTTTCTGTACAAGATGCATTATCTTCTGTATATCTAAAGTTGATCAAGGGATTCTTAACAGGAATCCTTTACAGTGGAATGAGTGAATGTGCAGGCAATAGTTCCAGTTATATCCTTTAGGAAAATCCATTCCTTCGGATACTTGTTGCTCTCTATTTCCCATTCTATTGAGGCTACTGTGCCTGATGTTTCCTTTTAAATTAGGAACTTTATAGTTGATGTTAATTCTCTCCTACTTGCTTCAACTGGACTTATTGTACAAGATGCATTATCTTCTGTATATCTAAAGCTGATCAAGGGATTCTTAACAGGAATACTTTACAATGGAATGAGTGAATGTGCAGCAATAGTTCCAGTTATTTCCTTAGGGAAAATCCATTCCTTCGGATACTTGTTCCTCTCTATTTCCCATTCCATTGAGACTAGTGTTCCTGATGTTTCCTTTTCAATTAGGAACTTTATAGTTGATGATAATTCTCTCCTATTTGCTTCAACTGGACCCTCTGTACAAGATGCATTATCTTCTGTATATCTAAAGCTGATCAAGGGATTCTTAACAGGAATCCTTTACAGTGGAATGAGTGAATGTGCAGGCAATAGTTCCAGTTATTTCCTTTAGGAAAATCCATTCCTGTGGATACTTGTTGCTCTCTATTTCCTATTCTATTGACTCTAGTTTTCCCTTTGTTTCCTTTTCAATTAGTAACTTTATAGTTGATGTTAATTCTCTCCTATTTGCTTCAACTGGACTTTCTATACAAGATGCATTATCTTCTGTATATCTAAAGCTGATCAAGGGATTCTTAACAGGAAACTTTTACCGTGGAATTAGTGAATGTGAAGGCAATAATTTCAGTTATTTCCTTACGGAAAATTGATTCCTTCGGATACTTGTTCCTCTCTATTTCCCATTCTATTGAGTCTAGTTTTCCCTTTGTTTCCTTTTCAATTAGGAACTTTATAGTTGATGTTAATTAAATCCCATTTGCTTCAACTGGACTTTCTGTACAAGATGCATTATCTTCTGTATATCTAAAGCTGATCAAGGGATTCTTAACAGGAATCCTTTAGAGTATAATGAGTGAATGTGCAGGCAATAGTTCCAGTTATTTCCTTTAGGAAAATCCATTCCTGTGGATACTTGTTGCTCTCTATTTCCCATTCTATTGAGTCAAGTTTTCCCTTTGTTTCCTTTTCAATTAGGAACTTTATAGTTGATGTTAATTAAATCCCATTTGCTTCAACTGGACTTTCTGTACAAGATGCATTATCTTCTGTATATCTAAAGCTGATCAAGGGATTCTTAACAGGAATCCTTTAGAGTATAATGAGTGAATGTGCAGGCAATAGTTCCAGTTATTTCCTTTAGGAAAATCCATTCCTGTGGATACTTGTTGCTCTCTATTTCCCATTCTATTGAGTCAAGTTTTCCCTTTGTTTCCTTTTCAATTAGGAACTTTATAGTTGATGATAATTCTCTCCTATTTGCTTCAACTGGACTTTCTGTACAAGATGCATTATCTTCTGTATATCTAAAGCTGATCAAGGGATTCTTAACAGGAATCCTTTACAGTGGAATGAGTGAATGTGCAGGCAATAGTTCCAGTTATTTCCTTAGGGAAATTCTATTCCTTCGGATACTTGTTCCTTTCTGTTTCCCATTCTATTGAGGCTAGGGTGCCTGATATTTCCTTTTCAATTATGAACTTTATAATTGATGTTAATTATCTCCTATTTGCTTCAACTGGACTTTCTGTACAAGATGCATTATCTTCTGTATATCTAAAGCTGATCAAGGGATTCTTAACAGGAATCCTTTACAGTGGAATGAGTGAATGTGCAGGCAATAGTTCCAGTTATTTCCTTTAGGAAAAATCATTCCTGTGGATCCTTGTTGGTCTCTATTTCCCATTCTATTGAGGCTACTGTGCCTGATGTTTCCTTTTAAATTAGGAACTTTATAGTTGATGTTAATTCTCTCCTATTTGCTTCAACTGGACTTTCTGTACAAGATGCATTATCTTCTGTATATCTAAAGCTGTTCAAGGGATTCTTAACAGGAATCCTTTACAGTGGAATGAGTGAATGTCCAGGCAATAGTTCCAGTTATTTCCTTTAGGAAAATCCATTCCTTCGGATACTTGTTCCTCTCTATTTCCCTTTCTATTGAGGCTAGTGTTCCTGATGTTTCCTTTTCAATTAGGAACTTTATAGTTGATGATAATTCTCTCCTATTTGCTTCAACTGGACTTTCTGTACAAGATGCATTATCTTCTGTATATCTAAAGCTGATCAAGGGATTCTTAACAGGAATCCTTTACAGTGGAATGAGTGAATGTGCAGGCAATAGTTCCAGTTATTTCCTTAGGGAAATTCTATTCCTTCGGATACTTGTTCCTTTATCTTTCCCATTCTATTGAGGCTAGGGTGCCTGATATTTCCTTTTCAATTATGAACTTTATAGTTGATGTTAATTCTCTCCAATTTGCTTCAACTGGACTTTCTGTACAAGATGTATTATCTTCTGTATATCTGAAGCTGTTCAAGGGATTCTTAACAGGAATTCTTTACAGTGGAATGAGAGAATGTGCAGGCAATAGTTCCAGTTATTTCCTTAGGGAAAATCCATGCCTTCGGATACTTGTTCCTCTCTATTTCCCATTCCATTGAGGCTAGTGTGCCTGATGTTTCCTTTTCAATTAGGAACTTTATAGTTGATGATAATTCTCTCCTATTTGCTTCAACTGGACTTTCTGTACAAGATCCATTATCTTCTGTATATCTAAAGCTGATCAAGGGATTCTTAACAGGAATCCTTTACAGTGGAATGAGTGAATGTGAAGGCAATAGTTCCAGTTATTTCCTTACGGAAAATTGATTCCTTCGGATACTTGTTCCTCTCTATTTCCCATTCTATTGAGTCTAGTTTTCCCTTTGTTTCCTTTTCAATTAGGAACTTTATAGTTGATGTTAATTAAATCCCATTTGCTTCAACTGGACTTTCTGTACAAGATGCATTATCTTCTGTATATCTAAAGCTGATCAAGGGATTCTTAACAGGAATCCTTTACAGTGGAATGAGTGAATGTGCAGGCAATAGTTCCAGTTATTTCCTTCGGGAAATTCTATTCCTTCGGATACTTGTTCCTTTCTGTTTCCCATTCTATTGAGGCTAGGGTGCCTGATATTTCCTTTTCAATTATGAACTTTATAGTTGATGTTAATTATCTCCTATTTGCTTCAACTGGACTTTCTGTACAAGATGCATTATCTTCTGTATATCTAAAGCTGATCAAGGGATTCTTAACAGGAATCCTTTACAGTGGAATGAGTGAATGTGCAGGCAATAGTTCCAGTTATTTCCTTAGGGAAAATCCATTCCTTCGGATACTTGTTCCTCTCTATTTCCCATTCCATTGAGACTAGTGTTCCTGATGTTTCCTTTTCAATTAGGAACTTTATAGTTGATGATAATTCTCTCCTATTTGCTTCAACTGGACTCTCTGTACAAGATGCATTATCTTCTGTATATCTAAAGCTGATCAAGGGATTCTTAACAGGAAACTTTTACCGTGGAATGAGTGAATGTGCAGGAAATAGTTCCAGTTATTTCCTTAGGGAAAATCCATTCCTTCGGATACTTGTTCCTCTCTATTTCCCATTCTATTGAGGCTAGTGCGCCTGATGTTTCCTTTTCAATTAGGAACTTTATAGTTGATGATAATTCTCTCCTATTTGCTTCAACTGGACTTTCTGTACAAGATGCATTATCTTCTGTATATCTAAAGCTGATCAAGGGATTCTTAACAGGAATCCTTTACAGTGGAATGAGTGAATGTGCAGGCAATTTCCTTAGGGAAATTCTATTCCTTCGGATACTTGTTCCTTTCAGTTTCCAATTCTATTGAGGCTAGGGTGCCTGATATTTCCTTTTCAATTATGAACTTTATAGTTGATGTTAATTATCTCCTATTTGCTTCAACTGGACTTTCTGTACAAGATGCATTATCTTCTGTATATCTAAAGCTGATCAAGGGATTCTTAACAGGAATCCTTTACAGTGGAATGATTGAATGTGCAGGCATTAGTTCCAGTTATTTCCTTAGGGAAATTCTATTCCTTCGGATACTTGTTCCTTTCTGTTTCCCATTCTATTGAGGCTAGTGTGCCTGATATTTCCTTTACAATTATGAACTTTATAGTTGATGTTAATTCTCTCCTATTTGCTTCAACTGGACTTTCTGTACAAGATGCATTATCTTTTGTATATCTAAAGCAGATCAAGGGATTCTTAACAGGAATCCTTTACAGTGGAATGAGTGAATGTGCAGGCAATAGTTCCAGTTATTTCCTTAGGGAACTTCTATTCCTTCGGATACTTGTTCCTTTCTGTTTCCCATTCTATTGAGGCTAGGGTGCCTGATATTTCCTTTTCAATTATGAACTTTATAGTTGATGTTAATTATCTCCTATTTGCTTCAACTGGACTTTCTGTACAAGATGCATTATCTTCTGTATATCTAAAGCTGATCAAGGGATTCTTAACAGGAATCCTTTACAGTGGAATGAGTGAATGTGCAGGCAATAGTTCCAGTTATTTCCTTAGGGAAATTCTATTCCTTCGGATACTTGTTCCTTTCTGTTTCCCATTCTATTGAGGCTAGGGTGCCTGATATTTCCTTTTCAATTATGAACTTTATAGTTGATGTTAATTCTCTCCTATTTGCTTCAACTGGACTTTCTGTACAAGATGCATTATCTTTTGTATATCTAAAGCTGATCAAGGGATTCTTAACAGGAATCCGTTACAGTGGAATGAGTGAATGTGCAGGCAATAGTTCCAGTTATTTCCTTTAGGAAAATCCATTCCTGTGGATCCTTGTTGGTCTCTATTTCCCATTCTATTGAGGCTACTGTGCCTGATGTTTCCTTTTAAATTAGGAACTATATAGTTGATGTTAATTCTCTCCTATTTGCTTCAACTGGACTTATTGTACAAGATGCATTATCTTCTGTATATCTAAAGCTAATCAAGGCATTCTTAACAGGAATCCTTTACCATGGAATGAGTGAATGTGCAGGCAATAGTTCCAGTTATTTCCTTAGGGAAAATCCATTCCTTCGGATACTTGTTCCTCTCTATTTCCCATTCCATTGAGACTAGTGTTCCTGATGTTTCCTTTTCAATTAGGAACTTTATAGTTGATGATAATTCTCTCCTATTTGCTTCAACTGGACTTTCTGTACAAGATGCATTATCTTCTGTATATCTAAAGCTGATCAAGGGATTCTTAACAGGAATCCTTTACAATGGAATGAGTGAATGTGCAGGCAATAGTTCCAGTTATTTCCTTTAGGAAAAATCATTCCTGTGGATCCTTGTTGGTCTCTATTTCCCATTCTATTGAGGCTACTGTGCCTGATGTTTCCTTTTAAATTAGGAACTTTATAGTTGATGTTAATTCTCTCCTATTTGCTTCAACTGGACTTTCTGTACAAGATGCATTATCTTCTGTATATCTAAAGCTGTTCAAGGGATTCTTAACAGGAATCCTTTACAGTGGAATGAGCGAATGTCCAGGCAATAGTTCCAGTTATGTCCTTTAGGAAAATCCATTCCTTCGGATACTTGTTCCTCTCTATTTCCCTTTCTATTGAAGCTAGTGTTCCTGATGTTTCCTTTTCAATTAGGAACTTTATAGTTGATGATAATTCTCTCCAATTTGCTTCAACTGGACTTTCTGTACAAGATGCATTATCTTCTGTATATCTAAAGCTGATCAAGGGATTCTTAACAAGAATCCTTTACAGTGGAATGAGTGAATGTGCAGGCAATAGTTCCAGTTATTTCCTTAGCGAAATTCTATTCCTTTGGATACTTGTTCCTTTATCTTTCCCATTCTATTGAGGCTAGGGTGCCTGATATTTCCTTTTCAATTATGAACTTTATAGTTGAGGTTAATTCTCTCCAATTTGCTTCAACTGGACTTTCTGTACAAGATGTATTATCTTCTGTATATCTGAAGCTGTTCAAGGGATTCTTAACAGGAATTCTTTACAGTGGAATGAGAGAATGTGCAGGCAATAGTTCCAGTTATTTCCTTAGGGAAAATCCATGCCTTCGGATACTTGTTCCTCTCTATTTCCCATTCCATTGAGGCTAGTGTGCCTGATGTTTCCTTTTCAATTAGGAACTTTATAGTTGATGATAATTCTCTTATATTTGCTTCAACTGGACTTTCTGTACAAGATCCATTATCTTCTGTATATCTAAAGCTGATCAAGGGATTCTTAACAGGAATCCTTTACAGTGGAATGAGTGAATGTGAAGGCAATAGTTCCAGTTATTTCCTTACGGAAAATTGATTCCTTCGGATACTTGTTCCTCTCTATTTCCCATTCTATTGAGTCTAGTTTTCCCTTTGTTTCCTTTTCAATTAGGAACTTTATAGTTGATGTTAATTAAATCCCATTTGCTTCAACTGGACTTTCTGTACAAGATGCATTATCTTCTGTATATCTAAAGCTGATCAAGGGATTCTTACCAGGAATCCTTTACAGTGGAATGAGTGAATGTGCAGGCAATAGTTCCAGTTATTTCCTTCGGGAAATTCTATTCCTTCGGATACTTGTTCCTTTCTGTTTCCCATTCTATTGAGGCTAGGGTGCCTGATATTTCCTTTTCAATTATGAACTTTATAGTTGATGTTAATTATCTCCTATTTGCTTCAACTGGACTTTCTGTACAAGATGCATTATCTTCTGTATATCTAAAGCTGATCAAGGGATTCTTAACAGGAATCCTTTACAGTGGAATGAGTGAATGTGCAGGCAATAGTTCCAGTTATTTCCTTTAGGAAAAATCATTCCTGTGGATCCTTGTTGGTCTCTATTTCCCATTCTATAGAGGCTACTGTGCCTGATGTTTCCTTTTAAATTAGGAACTTTATAGTTGATGTTAATTCTCTCCTATTTGCTTCAACTGGACTTATTGTACAAGATGCATTATCTTCTGTATATCTAAAGCTGATCAAGGGATTCTTAACAGGAATCCTTTACAATGGAATGAGTGAATGTGCAGCAATAGTTCCAGTTATTTCCTTAGGGAAAATCCATTCCTTCGGATACTTGTTCCTCTCTATTTCCCATTCCATTGAGACTAGTGTTCCTGATGTTTCCTTTTCAATTAGGAACTTTATAGTTGATGATAATTCTCTCCTATTTGCTTCAACTGGACTCTCTGTACAAGATGCATTATCTTCTGTATATCTAAAGCTGATCAAGGGATTCTTAACAGGAAACTTTTACCGTGGAATGAGTGAATGTGCAGGGAATAGTTCCAGTTATTTCCTTAGGGAAAATCCATTCCTTCGGATACTTGTTCCTCTCTATTTCCCATTCTATTGAGGCTAGTGCGCCTGATGTTTCCTTTTCAATTAGGAACTTTATAGTTGATGATAATTCTCTCCTATTTGCTTCAACTGGACTTTCTGTACAAGATGCATTATCTTCTGTATATCTAAAGCTGATCAAGGGATTCTTAACAGGAATCCTTTACAGTGGAATGAGTGAATGTGCAGGCAATTTCCTTAGGGAAATTCTATTCCTTCGGATACTTGTTCCTTTCAGTTTCCAATTCTATTGAGGCTAGGGTGCCTGATATTTCCTTTTCAATTATGAACTTTATAGTTGATGTTAATTATCTCCTATTTGCTTCAACTGGACTTTCTGTACAAGATGCATTATCTTCTGTATATCTAAAGCTGATCAAGGGATTCTTAACAGGAATCCTTTACAGTGGAATGATTGAATGTGCAGGCATTAGTTCCAGTTATTTCCTTAGGGAAATTCTATTCCTTCGGATACTTGTTCCTTTCTGTTTCCCATTCTATTGAGGCTAGTGTGCCTGATATTTCCTTTACAATTATGAACTTTATAGTTGATGTTAATTCTCTCCTATTTGTTTCAACTGGACTTTCTGTACAAGATGCATTATCTTTTGTATATCTAAAGCTGATCAAGGGATTCTTAACAGGAATCCTTTACAGTGGAATGAGTGAATGTGCAGGCAATAGTTCCAGTTATTTCCTTAGGGAACTTCTATTCCTTCGGATACTTGTTCCTTTCTGTTTCCCATTCTATTGAGGCTAGGGTGCCTGATATTTCCTTTTCAATTATGAACTTTATAGTTGATGTTAATTATCTCCTATTTGCTTCAACTGGACTTTCTGTACAAGATGCATTATCTTCTGTATATCTAAAGCTGATCAAGGGATTCTTAACAGGAATCCTTTACAGTGGAATGAGTGAATGTGCAGGCAATAGTTCCAGTTATTTCCTTAGGGAAATTCTATTCCTTCGGATACTTGTTCCTTTCTGTTTCCCATTCTATTGAGGCTAGGGTGCCTGATATTTCCTTTTCAATTATGAACTTTATAGTTGATGTTAATTCTCTCCTATTTGCTTCAACTGGACTTTCTGTACAAGATGCATTATCTTTTGTATATCTAAAGCTGATCAAGGGATTCTTAACAGGAATCCGTTACAGTGGAATGAGTGAATGTGCAGGCAATAGTTCCAGTTATTTCCTTTAGGAAAATCCATTCCTGTGGATCCTTGTTGGTCTCTATTTCCCATTCTATTGAGGCTACTGTGCCTGATGTTTCCTTTTAAATTAGGAACTATATAGTTGATGTTAATTCTCTCCTATTTGCTTCAACTGGACTTATTGTACAAGATGCATTATCTTCTGTATATCTAAAGCTAATCAAGGCATTCTTAACAGGAATCCTTTACCATGGAATGAGTGAATGTGCAGGCAATAGTTCCAGTTATTTCCTTAGGGAAAATCCATTCCTTCGGATACTTGTTCCTCTCTATTTCCCATTCCATTGAGACTAGTGTTCCTGATGTTTCCTTTTCAATTAGGAACTTTATAGTTGATGATAATTCTCTCCTATTTGCTTCAACTGGACTTTCTGTACAAGATGCATTATCTTCTGTATATCTAAAGCTGATCAAGGGATTCTTAACAGGAATCCTTTACAGTGGAATGAGTGAATGTGCAGGCAATAGTTCCAGTTATTTCCTTTAGGAAAAATCATTCCTGTGGATCCTTGTTGGTCTCTATTTCCCATTCTATTGAGGCTACTGTGCCTGATGTTTCCTTTTAAATTAGGAACTTTATAGTTGATGTTAATTCTCTCCTATTTGCTTCAACTGGACTTTCTGTACAAGATGCATTATCTTCTGTATATCTAAAGCTGTTCAAGGGATTCTTAACAGGAATCCTTTACAGTGGAATGAGCGAATGTCCAGGCAATAGTTCCAGTTATTTCCTTTAGGAAAATCCATTCCTTCGGATACTTGTTCCTCTCTATTTCCCTTTCTATTGAGGCTAGTGTTCCTGATGTTTCCTTTTCAATTAGGAACTTTATAGTTGATGATAATTCTCTCCAATTTGCTTCAACTGGACTTTCTGTACAAGATGCATTATCTTCTGTATATCTAAAGCTGATCAAGGGATTCTTAACAAGAATCCTTTACATTGGAATGAGTGAATGTGCAGGCAATAGTTCCAGTTATTTCCTTAGCGAAATTCTATTCCTTTGGATACTTGTTCCTTTATCTTTCCCATTCTATTGAGGCTAGGGTGCCTGATATTTCCTTTTCAATTATGAACTTTATAGTTGATGTTAATTCTCTCCAATTTGCTTCAACTGCACTTTCTGTACAAGATGTATTATCTTCTGTATATCTGAAGCTGTTCAAGGGATTCTTAACAGGAATTCTTTACAGTGGAATGAGAGAATGTGCAGGCAATAGTTCCAGTTATTTCCTTAGGGAAAATCCATGCCTTCGGATACTTGTTCCTCTCTATTTCCCATTCCATTGAGGCTAGTGTGCCTGATGTTTCCTTTTCAATTAGGAACTTTATAGTTGATGATAATTCTCTCCTATTTGCTTCAACTGGACTTTCTGTACAAGATCCATTATCTTCTGTATATCTAAAGCTGATCAAGGGATTCTTAACAGGAATCCTTTACAGTGGAATGAGTGAATGTGAAGGCAATAGTTCCAGTTATTTCCTTACGGAAAATTGATTCCTTCGGATACTTGTTCCTCTCTATTTCCCATTCTATTGAGTCTAGTTTTCCCTTTGTTTCCTTTTCAATTAGGAACTTTATAGTTGATGTTAATTAAATCCCATTTGCTTCAACTAGACTTTCTGTACAAGATGCATTATCTTCTGTATATCTAAAGCTGATCAAGGGATTCTTAACAGGAATCCTTTACAGTGGAATGAGTGAATGTGCAGGCAATAGTTCCAGTTATTTCCTTCGGGAAATTCTATTCCTTCGGATACTTGTTCCTTTCTGTTTCCCATTCTATTGAGGCTAGGGTGCCTGATATTTCCTTTTCAATTATGAACTTTATAGTTGATGTTAATTATCTCCTATTTGCTTCAACTGGACTTTCTGTACAAGATGCATTATCTTCTGTATATCTAAAGCTGATCAAGGGATTCTTAACAGGAATCCTTTACAGTGGAATGAGTGAATGTGCAGGCAATAGTTCCAGTTATTTCCTTTAGGAAAAATCATTCCTGTGGATCCTTGTTGGTCTCTATTTCCCATTCTATAGAGGCTACTGTGCCTGATGTTTCCTTTTAAATTAGGAACTTTATAGTTGATGTTAATTCTCTCCTATTTGCTTCAACTGGACTTATTGTACAAGATGCATTATCTTCTGTATATCTAAAGCTGATCAAGGGATTCTTAACAGGAAACTTTTACCGTGGAATGAGTGAATGTGCAGGGAATAGTTCCAGTTATTTCCTTAGGGAAAATCCATTCCTTCGGATACTTGTTCCTCTCTATTTCCCATTCTATTGAGGCTAGTGCGCCTGATGTTTCCTTTTCAATTAGGAACTTTATAGTTGATGATAATTCTCTCCTATTTGCTTCAACTGGACTTTCTGTACAAGATGCATTATCTTCTGTATATCTAAAGCTGATCAAGGGATTCTTAACAGGAATCCTTTACAGTGGAATGATTGAATGTGCAGGCATTAGTTCCAGTTATTTCCTTAGGGAAATTCTATTCCTTCGGATACTTGTTCCTTTCTGTTTCCCATTCTATTGAGGCTAGTGTGCCTGATATTTCCTTTACAATTATGAACTTTATAGTTGATGTTAATTCTCTCCTATTTGCTTCAACTGGACTTTCTGTACAAGATGCATTATCTTTTGTATATCTAAAGCTGATCAAGGGATTCTTAACAGGAATCCTTTACAGTGGAATGAGTGAATGTGCAGGCAATAGTTCCAGTTATTTCCTTAGGGAACTTCTATTCCTTCGGATACTTGTTCCTTTCTGTTTCCCATTCTATTGAGGCTAGGGTGCCTGATATTTCCTTTTCAATTATGAACTTTATAGTTGATGTTAATTATCTCCTATTTGCTTCAACTGGACTTTCTGTACAAGATGCATTATCTTCTGTATATCTAAAGCTGATCAAGGGATTCTTAACAGGAATCCTTTACAGTGGAATGAGTGAATGTGCAGGCAATAGTTCCAGTTATTTCCTTAGGGAAATTCTATTCCTTCGGATACTTGTTCCTTTCTGTTTCCCATTCTATTGAGGCTAGGGTGCCTGATATTTCCTTTTCAATTATGAACTTTATAGTTGATGTTAATTCTCTCCTATTTGCTTCAACTGGACTTTCTGTACAAGATGCATTATCTTTTGTATATCTAAAGCTGATCAAGGGATTCTTAACAGGAATCCGTTACAGTGGAATGAGTGAATGTGCAGGCAATAGTTCCAGTTATTTCCTTTAGGAAAATCCATTCCTGTGGATCCTTGTTGGTCTCTATTTCCCATTCTATTGAGGCTACTGTGCCTGATGTTTCCTTTTAAATTAGGAACTATATAGTTGATGTTAATTCTCTCCTATTTGCTTCAACTGGACTTATTGTACAAGATGCATTATCTTCTGTATATCTAAAGCTAATCAAGGCATTCTTAACAGGAATCCTTTACCATGGAATGAGTGAATGTGCAGGCAATAGTTCCAGTTATTTCCTTAGGGAAAATCCATTCCTTCGGATACTTGTTCCTCTCTATTTCCCATTCCATTGAGACTAGTGTTCCTGATGTTTCCTTTTCAATTAGGAACTTTATAGTTGATGATAATTCTCTCCTATTTGCTTCAACTGGACTTTCTGTACAAGATGCATTATCTTCTGTATATCTAAAGCTGATCAAGGGATTCTTAACAGGAATCCTTTACAGTGGAATGAGTGAATGTGCAGGCAATAGTTCCAGTTATTTCCTTTAGGAAAAATCATTCCTGTGGATCCTTGTTGGTCTCTATTTCCCATTCTATTGAGGCTACTGTGCCTGATGTTTCCTTTTAAATTAGGAACTTTATAGTTGATGTTAATTCTCTCCTATTTGCTTCAACTGGACTTTCTGTACAAGATGCATTATCTTCTGTATATCTAAAGCTGTTCAAGGGATTCTTAACAGGAATCCTTTACAGTGGAATGAGCGAATGTCCAGGCAATAGTTCCAGTTATTTCCTTTAGGAAAATCCATTCCTTCGGATACTTGTTCCTCTCTATTTCCCTTTCTATTGAGGCTAGTGTTCCTGATGTTTCCTTTTCAATTAGGAACTTTATAGTTGATGATAATTCTCTCCAATTTGCTTCAACTGGACTTTCTGTACAAGATGCATTATCTTCTGTATATCTTCTGTATATCTAAAGCTGATCAAGGGATTCTTAACAGGAATCCTTTACAGTGGAATGAGTGAATGTGCAGGCAATAGTTCCAATTATTTCCTTAGGGAAAATCCATTCCTTTGGATACTTGTTGCTCTCTATTTCGAATTCTATTGAATCTAGTTATCCCTTTGTTTCCTTTTCAATTAGGAACTTTATAGTTGATGTTAATTAAATCCTATTTTCTTCAACTGGGCTTTCTGTACAAGATCCTTTATCTTCTGTATATCTAAAGCTGATCAATGGATTCTTAACAGGAATCCTTTACAGTGGAATGAGTGAATGTGCAGGCAATAGTTCCAATTATTTCCTTTAGGAAAATCCATTCCTGTGGATACTTGTTCCTCTCTATTTCCCATTCTATTGAGTCTAGTTTTCCCTTTGTTTCCTTTTCAATTAGGAACTTTATAGTTGATGTTAATTAAATCCCATTTGCTTCAACTGGACTTTCTGTACAAGATGCATTTTCTTCTGTATATCTAAAGCTGATCAAGGGATTCTTAACAGGAATCCTTTAGAGTGGAATGAGTGAATGTGCAGGGAATAGTTCCCGTTATTTCCTTAGGGAAAATCCATTCCTTCTCATACTTGTTCCTCGCTATTTACCAATCTATTGAGGCTAGTATTCCCTTTGTTTCCTTTTCAATTAGGAACTTTATAGTTGATGTTAATTAAATACTATTTGCTTGAACTGGACTTTCTGTACAAGATGCATTATCTTCTGTATATCTAAAGCTGATCAAGGGATTCTTAACAGGAATCCTTTACAGTGGAATGAGTGAATGTGCAGGCAATAGTTGCAGTTATTTCCTTAGGGAAAATCCATTCCTTCGGATACTTGTTCCTCTCTATATCCCATTCCATTGAGGCTAGTGTGCCTGATGTTTCCTTTTAAATTAGGAACTTTATAGTTGATGATAATTCTCTCCTATTTGCTTCAACTGGACTTTCTGTACAAGATGCATTATCTTCTGTATATCGAAAGCTGATCAAGGGATTCTTAACAGGAATCCTTTACAGTGGAATGAGTGAATGTGCAGGCGATAGTTCCAGTTATTTCCTTAGGGAAAATCCATTCCTTCGCATACTTGTTCCTCTCTATTTCCCATTCCATTGAGGCTAGTGTTCTTGATGTTTCCTTTTCAATTAGGAACTTTATAGTTGATGATAATTCTCTCCTATTTGCTTCAACTGGACTTTCTGTACAAGATGCATTATCTTCTGTATATCTAAAGCTGATCAAGGGATTCTTAACAGGAAACTTTTACCGCGGAATGAGTGAATGTGCAGGGAATAGTTCCAGTTATTTCCTTAGGGAAAATCCGTTCCTTCGGATACTTGTTCCTCTCTATTTCCCATTCTACTGAGGCTAGTGCGCCTGATGTTTCCTTTTCAATTAGGAACTTTATAGTTGATGTTAATTAAATCCCATTTGCTTCAACTGGACTTTCTGTACAAGATGCCTTATCTTCTGTATATCTAAAGCTGATCAAGGGATTCTTAACAGGAATCCTTTACAATGAAATGAGTGAATGTGCAGGCAATAGTTCCAGTTATTTCCTTAGGGAAATTCTATTCCTTCGGATACTTGTTCCTTTCTGTTTCCCATTCTATTGAGGCTAGGGTGCCTGATATTTCCTTTTCAATTATGAACTTTATAGTTGATGTTAATTATCTCCTATTTGCTTCAACTGGACTTTCTGTACAAGATGCATTATCTTCTGTATATCTAAAGCTGATCAAGGGATTCTTAACAGGAATCCTTTAGAGTGGAATGAGTGAATGTGCAGGCAATAGTTCCAGTTATTTCCTTTAGGAAAAATCATTCCTGTGGATCCTTGTTGGTCTCTATTTCCCATTCTATTGAGGCTACTGTGCCTGATGTTTCCTTTTAAATTAGGAACTTTATAGTTGATGTTAATTCTCTCCTATTTGCTTCAACTGGACTTATTGTACAAGATGCATTATCTTCTGTATATCTAAAGCTGATCAAGGGATTCTTAACAGGAATCCTTTACAATGGAATGAGTGAATGTGCAGCAATAGTTCCAGTTATTTCCTTAGGGAAAATCCATTCCTTCGGATACTTGTTCCTCTCTATTTCCCATTCCATTGAGACTAGTGTTCCTGATGTTTCCTTTTCAATTAGGAACTTTATAGTTGATGATAATTCTCTCCTATTTGCTTCAACTGGACTCTCTGTACAAGATGCATTATCTTCTGTATATCTAAAGCTGATCAAGGGATTCTTAACAGGAAACTTTTACCGTGGAATGAGTGAATGTGCAGGAAATAGTTCCAGTTATTTCCTTAGGGAAAATCCATTCCTTCGGATACTTGTTCCTCTCTATTTCCCATTCTATTGAGGCTAGTGCGCCTGATGTTTCCTTTTCAATTAGGAACTTTATAGTTGATGATAATTCTCTCCTATTTGCTTCAACTGGACTTTCTGTACAAGATGCATTATCTTCTGTATATCTAAAGCTGATCAAGGGATTCTTAACAGGAATCCTTTACAGTGGAATGAGTGAATGTGCAGGCAATTTCCTTAGGGAAATTCTATTCCTTCGGATACTTGTTCCTTTCAGTTTCCAATTCTATTGAGGCTAGGGTGCCTGATATTTCCTTTTCAATTATGAACTTTATAGTTGATGTTAATTATCTCCTATTTGCTTCAACTGGACTTTCTGTACAAGATGCATTATCTTCTGTATATCTAAAGCTGATCAAGGGATTCTTAACAGGAATCCTTTACAGTGGAATGATTGAATGTGCAGGCATTAGTTCCAGTTATTTCCTTAGGGAAATTCTATTCCTTCGGATACTTGTTCCTTTCTGTTTCCCATTCTATTGAGGCTAGGGTGCCTGATATTTCCTTTACAATTATGAACTTTATAGTTGATGTTAATTCTCTCCTATTTGCTTCAACTGGACTTTCTGTACAAGATGCATTATCTTTTGTATATCTAAAGCAGATCAAGGGATTCTTAACAGGAATCCTTTACAGTGGAATGAGTGAATGTGCAGGCAATAGTTCCAGTTATTTCCTTAGGGAACTTCTATTCCTTCGGATACTTGTTCCTTTCTCTTTCCCATTCTATTGAGGCTAGGGTGCCTGATATTTCCTTTTCAATTATGAACTTTATAGTTGATGTTAATTATCTCCTATTTGCTTCAACTGGACTTTCTGTACAAGATGCATTATCTTCTGTATATCTAAAGCTGATCAAGGGATTCTTAACAGGAATCCTTTACAGTGGAATGAGTGAATGTGCAGGCAATAGTTCCAGTTATTTCCTTAGGGAAATTCTATTCCTTCGGATACTTGTTCCTTTCTGTTTCCCATTCTATTGAGGCTAGGGTGCCTGATATTTCCTTTTCAATTATGAACTTTATAGTTGATGTTAATTCTCTCCTATTTGCTTCAACTGGACTTTCTGTACAAGATGCATTATCTTTTGTATATCTAAAGCTGATCAAGGGATTCTTAACAGGAATCCGTTACAGTGGAATGAGTGAATGTGCAGGCAATAGTTCCAGTTATTTCCTTTAGGAAAATCCATTCCTGTGGATCCTTGTTGGTCTCTATTTCCCATTCTATTGAGGCTACTGTGCCTGATGTTTCCTTTTAAATTAGGAACTATATAGTTGATGTTAATTCTCTCCTATTTGCTTCAACTGGACTTATTGTACAAGATGCATTATCTTCTGTATATCTAAAGCTAATCAAGGCATTCTTAACAGGAATCCTTTACCATGGAATGAGTGAATGTGCAGGCAATAGTTCCAGTTATTTCCTTAGGGAAAATCCATTCCTTCGGATACTTGTTCCTCTCTATTTCCCATTCCATTGAGACTAGTGTTCCTGATGTTTCCTTTTCAATTAGGAACTTTATAGTTGATGATAATTCTCTCCTATTTGCTTCAACTGGACTTTCTGTACAAGATGCATTATCTTCTGTATATCTAAAGCTGATCAAGGGATTCTTAACAGGAATCCTTTACAATGGAATGAGTGAATGTGCAGGCAATAGTTCCAGTTATTTCCTTTAGGAAAAATCATTCCTGTGGATCCTTGTTGGTCTCTATTTCCCATTCTATTGAGGCTACTGTGCCTGATGTTTCCTTTTAAATTAGGAACTTTATAGTTGATGTTAATTCTCTCCTATTTGCTTCAACTGGACTTTCTGTACAAGATGCATTATCTTCTGTATATCTAAAGCTGTTCAAGGGATTCTTAACAGGAATCCTTTACAGTGGAATGAGCGAATGTCCAGGCAATAGTTCCAGTTATGTCCTTTAGGAAAATCCATTCCTTCGGATACTTGTTCCTCTCTATTTCCCTTTCTATTGAAGCTAGTGTTCCTGATGTTTCCTTTTCAATTAGGAACTTTATAGTTGATGATAATTCTCTCCAATTTGCTTCAACTGGACTTTCTGTACAAGATGCATTATCTTCTGTATATCTAAAGCTGATCAAGGGATTCTTAACAAGAATCCTTTACAGTGGAATGAGTGAATGTGCAGGCAATAGTTCCAGTTATTTCCTTAGCGAAATTCTATTCCTTTGGATACTTGTTCCTTTATCTTTCCCATTCTATTGAGGCTAGGGTGCCTGATATTTCCTTTTCAATTATGAACTTTATAGTTGATGTTAATTCTCTCCAATTTGCTTCAACTGGACTTTCTGTACAAGATGTATTATCTTCTGTATATCTGAAGCTGTTCAAGGGATTCTTAACAGGAATTCTTTACAGTGGAATGAGAGAATGTGCAGGCAATAGTTCCAGTTATTTCCTTAGGGAAAATCCATGCCTTCGGATACTTGTTCCTCTCTATTTCCGATTCCATTGAGGCTAGTGTGCCTGATGTTTCCTTTTCAATTAGGAACTTTATAGTTGATGATAATTCTCTTATATTTGCTTCAACTGGACTTTCTGTACAAGATCCATTATCTTCTGTATATCTAAAGCTGATCAAGGGATTCTTAACAGGAATCCTTTACAGTGGAATGAGTGAATGTGAAGGCAATAGTTCCAGTTATTTCCTTACGGAAAATTGATTCCTTCGGATACTTGTTCCTCTCTATTTCCCATTCTATTGAGTCTAGTTTTCCCTTTGTTTCCTTTTCAATTAGGAACTTTATAGTTGATGTTAATTAAATCCCATTTGCTTCAACTGGACTTTCTGTACAAGATGCATTATCTTCTGTATATCTAAAGCTGATCAAGGGATTCTTACCAAGAATCCTTTACAGTGGAATGAGTGAATGTGCAGGCAATAGTTCCAGTTATTTCCTTCGGGAAATTCTATTCCTTCGGATACTTGTTCCTTTCTGTTTCCCATTCTATTGAGGCTAGGGTGCCTGATATTTCCTTTTCAATTATGAACTTTATAGTTGATGTTAATTATCTCCTATTTGCTTCAACTGGACTTTCTGTACAAGATGCATTATCTTCTGTATATCTAAAGCTGATCAAGGGATTCTTAACAGGAATCCTTTACAGTGGAATGAGTGAATGTGCAGGCAATAGTTCCAGTTATTTCCTTTAGGAAAAATCATTCCTGTGGATCCTTGTTGGTCTCTATTTCCCATTCTATAGAGGCTACTGTGCCTGATGTTTCCTTTTAAATTAGGAACTTTATAGTTGATGTTAATTCTCTCCTATTTGCTTCAACTGGACTTATTGTACAAGATGCATTATCTTCTGTATATCTAAAGCTGATCAAGGGATTCTTAACAGGAATCCTTTACAATGGAATGAGTGAATGTGCAGCAATAGTTCCAGTTATTTCCTTAGGGAAAATCCATTCCTTCGGATTCTTGTTCCTCTCTATTTCCCATTCCATTGAGACTAGTGTTCCTGATGTTTCCTTTTCAATTAGGAACTTTATAGTTGATGATAATTCTCTCCTATTTGCTTCAACTGGACTCTCTGTACAAGATGCATTATCTTCTGTATATCTAAAGCTGATCAAGGGATTCTTAACAGGAAACTTTTACCGTGGAATGAGTGAATGTGCAGGGAATAGTTCCAGTTATTTCCTTAGGGAAAATCCATTCCTTCGGATACTTGTTCCTCTCTATTTCCCATTCTATTGAGGCTAGTGCGCCTGATGTTTCCTTTTCAATTAGGAACTTTATAGTTGATGATAATTCTCTCCTATTTGCTTCAACTGGACTTTCTGTACAAGATGCATTATCTTCTGTATATCTAAAGCTGATCAAGGGATTCTTAACAGGAATCCTTTACAGTGGAATGAGTGAATGTGCAGGCAATTTCCTTAGGGAAATTCTATTCCTTCGGATACTTGTTCCTTTCAGTTTCCAGTTCTATTGAGGCTAGGGTGCCTGATATTTCCTTTTCAATTATGAACTTTATAGTTGATGTTAATTATCTCCTATTTGCTTCAACTGGACTTTCTGTACAAGATGCATTATCTTCTGTATATCTAAAGCTGATCAAGGGATTCTTAACAGGAATCCTTTACAGTGGAATGATTGAATGTGCAGGCATTAGTTCCAGTTATTTCCTTAGGGAAATTCTATTCCTTCGGATACTTGTTCCTTTCTGTTTCCCATTCTATTGAGGCTAGTGTGCCTGATATTTCCTTTACAATTATGAACTTTATAGTTGATGTTAATTCTCTCCTATTTGTTTCAACTGGACTTTCTGTACAAGATGCATTATCTTTTGTATATCTAAAGCTGATCAAGGGATTCTTAACAGGAATCCTTTACAGTGGAATGAGTGAATGTGCAGGCAATAGTTCCAGTTATTTCCTTAGGGAACTTCTATTCCTTCGGATACTTGTTCCTTTCTGTTTCCCATTCTATTGAGGCTAGGGTGCCTGATATTTCCTTTTCAATTATGAACTTTATAGTTGATGTTAATTATCTCCTATTTGCTTCAACTGGACTTTCTGTACAAGATGCATTATCTTCTGTATATCTAAAGCTGATCAAGGGATTCTTAACAGGAATCCTTTACAGTGGAATGAGTGAATGTGCAGGCAATAGTTCCAGTTATTTCCTTAGGGAAATTCTATTCCTTCGGATACTTGTTCCTTTCTGTTTCCCATTCTATTGAGGCTAGGGTGCCTGATATTTCCTTTTCAATTATGAACTTTATAGTTGATGTTAATTCTCTCCTATTTGCTTCAACTGGACTTTCTGTACAAGATGCATTATCTTTTGTATATCTAAAGCTGATCAAGGGATTCTTAACAGGAATCCGTTACAGTGGAATGAGTGAATGTGCAGGCAATAGTTCCAGTTATTTCCTTTAGGAAAATCCATTCCTGTGGATCCTTGTTGGTCTCTATTTCCCATTCTATTGAGGCTACTGTGCCTGATGTTTCCTTTTAAATTAGGAACTATATAGTTGATGTTAATTCTCTCCTATTTGCTTCAACTGGACTTATTGTACAAGATGCATTATCTTCTGTATATCTAAAGCTAATCAAGGCATTCTTAACAGGAATCCTTTACCATGGAATGAGTGAATGTGCAGGCAATAGTTCCAGTTATTTCCTTAGGGAAAATCCATTCCTTCGGATACTTGTTCCTCTCTATTTCCCATTCCATTGAGACTAGTGTTCCTGATGTTTCCTTTTCAATTAGGAACTTTATAGTTGATGATAATTCTCTCCTATTTGCTTCAACTGGACTTTCTGTACAAGATGCATTATCTTCTGTATATCTAAAGCTGATCAAGGGATTCTTAACAGGAATCCTTTACAGTGGAATGAGTGAATGTGCAGGCAATAGTTCCAGTTATTTCCTTTAGGAAAAATCATTCCTGTGGATCCTTGTTGGTCTCTATTTCCCATTCTATTGAGGCTACTGTGCCTGATGTTTCCTTTTAAATTAGGAACTTTATAGTTGATGTTAATTCTCTCCTATTTGCTTCAACTGGACTTTCTGTACAAGATGCATTATCTTCTGTATATCTAAAGCTGTTCAAGGGATTCTTAACAGGAATCCTTTACAGTGGAATGAGCGAATGTCCAGGCAATAGTTCCAGTTATTTCCTTTAGGAAAATCCATTCCTTCGGATACTTGTTCCTCTCTATTTCCCTTTCTATTGAGGCTAGTGTTCCTGATGTTTCCTTTTCAATTAGGAACTTTATAGTTGATGATAATTCTCTCCAATTTGCTTCAACTGGACTTTCTGTACAAGATGCATTATCTTCTGTATATCTAAAGCTGATCAAGGGATTCTTAACAAGAATCCTTTACAGTGGAATGAGTGAATGTGCAGGCAATAGTTCCAGTTATTTCCTTAGCGAAATTCTATTCCTTTGGATACTTGTTCCTTTATCTTTCCCATTCTATTGAGGCTAGGGTGCCTGATATTTCCTTTTCAATTATGAACTTTATAGTTGATGTTAATTCTCTCCAATTTGCTTCAACTGGACTTTCTGTACAAGATGTATTATCTTCTGTATATCTGAAGCTGTTCAAGGGATTCTTAACAGGAATTCTTTACAGTGGAATGAGAGAATGTGCAGGCAATAGTTCCAGTTATTTCCTTAGGGAAAATCCATGCCTTCGGATACTTGTTCCTCTCTATTTCCCATTCCATTGAGGCTAGTGTGCCTGATGTTTCCTTTTCAATTAGGAACTTTATAGTTGATGATAATTCTCTCCTATTTGCTTCAACTGGACTTTCTGTACAAGATCCATTATCTTCTGTATATCTAAAGCTGATCAAGGGATTCTTAACAGGAATCCTTTACAGTGGAATGAGTGAATGTGAAGGCAATAGTTCCAGTTATTTCCTTACGGAAAATTGATTCCTTCGGATACTTGTTCCTCTCTATTTCCCATTCTATTGAGTCTAGTTTTCCCTTTGTTTCCTTTTCAATTAGGAACTTTATAGTTGATGTTAATTAAATCCCATTTGCTTCAACTAGACTTTCTGTACAAGATGCATTATCTTCTGTATATCTAAAGCTGATCAAGGGATTCTTAACAGGAATCCTTTACAGTGGAATGAGTGAATGTGCAGGCAATAGTTCCAGTTATTTCCTTCGGGAAATTCTATTCCTTCGGATACTTGTTCCTTTCTGTTTCCCATTCTATTGAGGCTAGGGTGCCTGATATTTCCTTTTCAATTATGAACTTTATAGTTGATGTTAATTATCTCCTATTTGCTTCAACTGGACTTTCTGTACAAGATGCATTATCTTCTGTATATCTAAAGCTGATCAAGGGATTCTTAACAGGAATCCTTTACAGTGGAATGAGTGAATGTGCAGGCAATAGTTCCAGTTATTTCCTTTAGGAAAAATCATTCCTGTGGATCCTTGTTGGTCTCTATTTCCCATTCTATAGAGGCTACTGTGCCTGATGTTTCCTTTTAAATTAGGAACTTTATAGTTGATGTTAATTCTCTCCTATTTGCTTCAACTGGACTTATTGTACAAGATGCATTATCTTCTGTATATCTAAAGCTGATCAAGGGATTCTTAACAGGAATCCTTTACAATGGAATGAGTGAATGTGCAGCAATAGTTCCAGTTATTTCCTTAGGGAAAATCCATTCCTTCGGATACTTGTTCCTCTCTATTTCCCATTCCATTGAGACTAGTGTTCCTGATGTTTCCTTTTCAATTAGGAACTTTATAGTTGATGATAATTCTCTCCTATTTGCTTCAACTGGACTCTCTGTACAAGATGCATTATCTTCTGTATATCTAAAGCTGATCAAGGGATTCTTAACAGGAAACTTTTACCGTGGAATGAGTGAATGTGCAGGGAATAGTTCCAGTTATTTCCTTAGGGAAAATCCATTCCTTCGGATACTTGTTCCTCTCTATTTCCCATTCTATTGAGGCTAGTGCGCCTGATGTTTCCTTTTCAATTAGGAACTTTATAGTTGATGATAATTCTCTCCTATTTGCTTCAACTGGACTTTCTGTACAAGATGCATTATCTTCTGTATATCTAAAGCTGATCAAGGGATTCTTAACAGGAATCCTTTACAGTGGAATGATTGAATGTGCAGGCATTAGTTCCAGTTATTTCCTTAGGGAAATTCTATTCCTTCGGATACTTGTTCCTTTCTGTTTCCCATTCTATTGAGGCTAGTGTGCCTGATATTTCCTTTACAATTATGAACTTTATAGTTGATGTTAATTCTCTCCTATTTGCTTCAACTGGACTTTCTGTACAAGATGCATTATCTTTTGTATATCTAAAGCTGATCAAGGGATTCTTAACAGGAATCCTTTACAGTGGAATGAGTGAATGTGCAGGCAATAGTTCCAGTTATTTCCTTAGGGAACTTCTATTCCTTCGGATACTTGTTCCTTTCTGTTTCCCATTCTATTGAGGCTAGGGTGCCTGATATTTCCTTTTCAATTATGAACTTTATAGTTGATGTTAATTATCTCCTATTTGCTTCAACTGGACTTTCTGTACAAGATGCATTATCTTCTGTATATCTAAAGCTGATCAAGGGATTCTTAACAGGAATCCTTTACAGTGGAATGAGTGAATGTGCAGGCAATAGTTCCAGTTATTTCCTTAGGGAAATTCTATTCCTTCGGATACTTGTTCCTTTCTGTTTCCCATTCTATTGAGGCTAGGGTGCCTGATATTTCCTTTTCAATTATGAACTTTATAGTTGATGTTAATTCTCTCCTATTTGCTTCAACTGGACTTTCTGTACAAGATGCATTATCTTTTGTATATCTAAAGCTGATCAAGGGATTCTTAACAGGAATCCGTTACAGTGGAATGAGTGAATGTGCAGGCAATAGTTCCAGTTATTTCCTTTAGGAAAATCCATTCCTGTGGATCCTTGTTGGTCTCTATTTCCCATTCTATTGAGGCTACTGTGCCTGATGTTTCCTTTTAAATTAGGAACTATATAGTTGATGTTAATTCTCTCCTATTTGCTTCAACTGGACTTATTGTACAAGATGCATTATCTTCTGTATATCTAAAGCTAATCAAGGCATTCTTAACAGGAATCCTTTACCATGGAATGAGTGAATGTGCAGGCAATAGTTCCAGTTATTTCCTTAGGGAAAATCCATTCCTTCGGATACTTGTTCCTCTCTATTTCCCATTCCATTGAGACTAGTGTTCCTGATGTTTCCTTTTCAATTAGGAACTTTATAGTTGATGATAATTCTCTCCTATTTGCTTCAACTGGACTTTCTGTACAAGATGCATTATCTTCTGTATATCTAAAGCTGATCAAGGGATTCTTAACAGGAATCCTTTACAGTGGAATGAGTGAATGTGCAGGCAATAGTTCCAGTTATTTCCTTTAGGAAAAATCATTCCTGTGGATCCTTGTTGGTCTCTATTTCCCATTCTATTGAGGCTACTGTGCCTGATGTTTCCTTTTAAATTAGGAACTTTATAGTTGATGTTAATTCTCTCCTATTTGCTTCAACTGGACTTTCTGTACAAGATGCATTATCTTCTGTATATCTAAAGCTGTTCAAGGGATTCTTAACAGGAATCCTTTACAGTGGAATGAGCGAATGTCCAGGCAATAGTTCCAGTTATTTCCTTTAGGAAAATCCATTCCTTCGGATACTTGTTCCTCTCTATTTCCCTTTCTATTGAGGCTAGTGTTCCTGATGTTTCCTTTTCAATTAGGAACTTTATAGTTGATGATAATTCTCTCCAATTTGCTTCAACTGGACTTTCTGTACAAGATGCATTATCTTCTGTATATCTTCTGTATATCTAAAGCTGATCAAGGGATTCTTAACAGGAATCCTTTACAGTGGAATGAGTGAATGTGCAGGCAATAGTTCCAATTATTTCCTTAGGGAAAATCCATTCCTTTGGATACTTGTTGCTCTCTATTTCGAATTCTATTGAATCTAGTAATCCCTTTGTTTCCTTTTCAATTAGGAACTTTATAGTTGATGTTAATTAAATCCTATTTTCTTCAACTGGGCTTTCTGTACAAGATCCTTTATCTTCTGTATATCTAAAGCTGATCAATGGATTCTTAACAGGAATCCTTTACAGTGGAATGAGTGAATGTGCAGGCAATAGTTCCAATTATTTCCTTTAGGAAAATCCATTCCTGTGGATACTTGTTCCTCTCTATTTCCCATTCTATTGAGTCTAGTTTTCCCTTTGTTTCCTTTTCAATTAGGAACTTTATAGTTGATGTTAATTAAATCCCATTTGCTTCAACTGGACTTTCTGTACAAGATGCATTTTCTTCTGTATATCTAAAGCTGATCAAGGGATTCTTAACAGGAATCCTTTAGAGTGGAATGAGTGAATGTGCAGGGAATAGTTCCCGTTATTTCCTTAGGGAAAATCCATTACTTCTCATACTTGTTCCTCGCTATTTACCAATCTATTGAGGCTAGTATTCCCTTTGTTTCCTTTTCAATTAGGAACTTTATAGTTGATGTTAATTAAATACTATTTGCTTGAACTGGACTTTCTGTACAAGATGCATTATCTTCTGTATATCTAAAGCTGATCAAGGGATTCTTAACAGGAATCCTTTACAGTGGAATGAGTGAATGTGCAGGCAATAGTTGCAGTTATTTCCTTAGGGAAAATCCATTCCTTCGGATACTTGTTCCTCTCTATATCCCATTCCATTGAGGCTAGTGTGCCTGATGTTTCCTTTTAAATTAGGAACTTTATAGTTGATGATAATTCTCTCCTATTTGCTTCAACTGGACTTTCTGTACAAGATGCATTATCTTCTGTATATCGAAAGCTGATCAAGGGATTCTTAACAGGAATCCTTTACAGTGGAATGAGTGAATGTGCAGGCGATAGTTCCAGTTATTTCCTTAGGGAAAATCCATTCCTTCGCATACTTGTTCCTCTCTATTTCCCATTCCATTGAGGCTAGTGTTCTTGATGTTTCCTTTTCAATTAGGAACTTTATAGTTGATGATAATTCTCTCCTATTTGCTTCAACTGGACTTTCTGTACAAGATGCATTATCTTCTGTATATCTAAAGCTGATCAAGGGATTCTTAACAGGAAACTTTTACCGTGGAATGAGTGAATGTGCAGGGAATAGTTCCAGTTATTTCCTTAGAGAAAATCCGTTCCTTCGGATACTTGTTCCTCTCTATTTCGCATTCTACTGAGGCTAGTGCGCCTGATGTTTCCTTTTCAATTAGGAACTTTATAGTTGATGTTAATTAAATCCCATTTGCTTCAACTGGACTTTCTGTACAAGATGCATTATCTTCTGTATATCTAAAGCTGATCAAGGGATTCTTAACAGTAATCCTTTACAGTGGAATGAGTGAATGTGCAGGCAATAGTTCCAGTTATTTCCTTTAGGAAAATCCATTCCTGTGGATCCTTGTTGGTCTCTATTTCCCATTCTATTGAACCTACTGTGCCTGATGTTTCCTTTTAAATTAGGAACTTTATAGTTGATGTTAATTCTCTCCTATTTGCTTCAACTGGACTTATTGTACAAGATGCATTATCTTCTGTATATCTAAAGCTGATCAAGGGATTCTTAACAGGAATACTTTACAATGGAATGAGTGAATGTGCAGGCAATAGTACCAGTTATTTCCTTAGGGAAAATCCATTCCTTCGGATACTTGTTCCTCTCTATTTCCCATTCCATTGAGACTAGTGTTCCTGATGTTTCCTTTTCAATTAGGAACTTTATAGTTGCTGATAATTCTCTCCTATTTGCTTCAACTGGACTTTCTGTACAAGATGCATTATCTTCTGTATATCTAAAGCTGATCAAGGGATTCTTAACAGGAATCCTTTACAGTGGAATGAGTGAATGTGCAGGCAATAGTTCCAGTTATTTCCTTAGGGAAAATCCATTCCTTTGGATACTTGTTGCTCTCTATTTCGAATTCTATTGAATCTAGTTATCCCTTTGTTTCCTTTTCAATTAGGAACTTTATAGTTGATGTTAATTAAATCCTATTTTCTTCAACTGGGCTTTCTGTACAAGATGCTTTATCTTCTGTATATCTAAAGCTGATCAATGGATTCTTAACAGGAATCCTTTACAGTAGAATGAGTGAATGTGCAGGCAGTAGTTCCAATTATTTCCTTTAGGAAAATCCATTCCTGTGGATACTTGTTCCTCTCTATTTCCCATTCTATTGAGTCTAGTTTTCCCTTTGTTTCCTTTTCAATTAGGAACTTTATAGTTGATGTTAATTAAATCCCATTTGCTTCAACTGGACTTTCTGTACAAGATGCATTTTCTTCTGTATATCTAAAGCTGATCAAGGGATTCTTAACAGGAATCCTTTAGAGTGGAATGAGTGAATGTGCAGGGAATAGTTCCCGTTATTTCCTTAGGGAAAATTCATTCCTTCTCATACTTGTTCCTCGCTATTTACCAATCTATTGAGGCTAGTATTCCCTTTGTTTCCTTTTCAATTAGGAACTTTATAGTTGATGTTAATTAAATACTATTTGCTTGAACTGGACTTTCTGTACAAGATGCATTATCTTCTGTATATCTAAAGCTGATCAAGGGATTCTTAACAGGAATCCTTTACAGTGGAATGAGTGAATGTGCAGGCAATAGTTCCAGTTATTTCCTTACGGAAAATTGATTCCTTCGGATACTTGTTCCTCTCTATTTCCCATTCCATTGAGACTAGTGTTCCTGATGTTTCCTTTTCAATTAGGAACTTTATAGTTGATGATAATTCTCTCCTATTTGCTTCAACTGGACTCTCTGTACAAGATGCATTATCTTCTGTATATCTAAAGCTGATCAAGGGATTCTTAACAGGAAACTTTTACCGTCGAATGAGTGAATGTGCAGGGAATAGTTCCAGTTATTTTCTTAGGGAAAATCCATTCCTTCGGATACTTGTTCCTCTCTATTTCCCATTCTATTGAGTCTAGTTTTCCCTTTGTTTCCTTTTCAATTAGGAACTTTATAGTTGATGTTAATTAAATTCCATTTGCTTCAACTGGACTTTCTGTACAAGATGCATTATCTTCTGTATATCTAAAGCTGATCAAGGGATTCTTAACAGGAATCCTTTAGAGTGGAATGAGTGAATGTGCAGGCAATAGTTCCACTTATTTCCTTAGGGAAAATCCGTTTCTTCGGATACTTGTTCCTCTCTATTTCCCATTCTATTGAGGCTAGTGCGCCTGATGTTTCCTTTTCAATTAGGAACTTTATAGTTGATGTTAATTATCTCCTATTTGCTTCAACTGGACTTTCTGTACAAGATGCATTATCTTCTATATATCTAAAGCTGATCAAGGGATTCTTAACAGGAATCCTTTACAGTGGAATGAGTGAATGTGCAGGCATTAGTTCCAGTTATTTCCTTAGGGAAATTCTATTCCTTCGGATACTTGTTCCTTTCTGTTTCCCATTCTATTGAGGCTAGGGTGCCTGATATTTCCTTTACAATTATGAACTTTATAGTTGATGTTAATTCTCTCCTATTTGCTTCAACTGGACTTTCTGTACAAGATGCATTATCTTTTGTATGTCTAAAGCTGATCAAGGGATTCTTAACAGGAATCCTTTACAGTGGAATGAGTGAATGTGCAGGCAATAGTTCCAGTTATTTCCTTAGGGAAATTCTATTCCTTCGGATACTTGTTCCTCTCTATTTCCCATTCCATTGAGGCTAGTGTTCTTGATGTTTCCTTTTCAATTAGGAACTTTATAGTTGATGATAATTCTCTCCTATTTGCTTCAACTGGACTTTCTGTACAAGATGCATTATCTTCTGTATATCTAAAGCTGATCAAGGGATTCTTAACAGGAAACTTTTACCGCGGAATGAGTGAATGTGCAGGGAATAGTTCCAGTTATTTCCTTAGGGAAAATCCGTTCCTTCGGATACTTGTTCCTCTCTATTTCCCATTCTACTGAGGCTAGTGCGCCTGATGTTTCCTTTTCAATTAGGAACTTTATAGTTGATGTTAATTAAATCCCATTTGCTTCAACTGGACTTTCTGTACAAGATGCCTTATCTTCTGTATATCTAAAGCTGATCAAGGGATTCTTAACAGGAATCCTTTACAATGAAATGAGTGAATGTGCAGGCAATAGTTCCAGTTATTTCCTTAGGGAAATTCTATTCCTTCGGATACTTGTTCCTTTCTGTTTCCCATTCTATTGAGGCTAGGGTGCCTGATATTTCCTTTTCAATTATGAACTTTATAGTTGATGTTAATTATCTCCTATTTGCTTCAACTGGACTTTCTGTACAAGATGCATTATCTTCTGTATATCTAAAGCTGATCAAGGGATTCTTAACAGTAATCCTTTACAGTGGAATTAGTGAATGTGCAGGCAATAGTTCCAGTTATTTCCTTTAGGAAAATCCATTCCTGTGGATCCTTGTTGGTCTCTATTTCCCATTCTATTGAGGCTACTGTGCCTGATGTTTCCTTTTAAATTAGGAACTTTATAGTTGATGTTAATTCTCTCCTATTTGCTTCAACTGGACTTATTGTACAAGATGCATTATCTTCTGTATATCTAAAGCTGATCAAGGGATTCTTAACAGGAATCCTTTACAATGGAATGAGTGAATGTGCAGGCAATAGTTGCAGTTATTTCCTTAGGGAAAATCCATTCCTTCGGATACTTGTTCCTCTCTATATCCCATTCCATTGAGGCTAGTGTGCCTGATGTTTCCTTTTAAATTAGGAACTTTATAGTTGATGATAATTCTCTCCTATTTGCTTCAACTGGACTTTCTGTACAAGATGCATTATCTTCTGTATATCGAAAGCTGATCAAGGGATTCTTAACAGGAATCCTTTACAGTGGAATGAGTGAATGTGCAGGCGATAGTTCCAGTTATTTCCTTAGGGAAAATCCATTCCTTCGCATACTTGTTCCTCTCTATTTCCCATTCCATTGAGGCTAGTGTTCTTGATGTTTCCTTTTCAATTAGGAACTTTATAGTTGATGATAATTCTCTCCTATTTGCTTCAACTGGACTTTCTGTACAAGATGCATTATCTTCTGTATATCTAAAGCTGATCAAGGGATTCTTAACAGGAAACTTTTACCGTGGAATGAGTGAATGTGCAAGGAATAGTTCCAGTTAATTTCTTAGGGAAAATCCATTCCTTCGGATACTTGTTCCTCTCTATTTCCCATTCTATTGAGTCTAGTTTTCCCTTTGTTTCCTTTTCAATTAGGAACTTTATAGTTGATGTTAATTAAATCCCATTTGCTTCAACTGGACTTTCTGTACAAGATGCATTATCTTCTGTATATCTAAAGCTGATCAAGGGATTCTTAACAGGAATCCTTTAGAGTGGAATGAGTGAATGTGCAGGCAATAGTTCCAGTTATTTCCTTTAGGAAAATCCATTCCTGAGGATACTTGTTGCTCTCTATTTCCCATTCTATTGAGTCAAGTTTTTCCTTTGTTTCCTTTTCAATTAGGAACTTTATAGTTGATGTTAATTCTCTCCTATTTGCTTCAACTGGACTTTCTGTACAAGATGCATTATCTTCTGTATATCTAAAGCTGATCAAGGGATTCTTAACAGGAAACTTTTACCGTGGAATGAGTGAATGTGCAGGGAATAGTTCCAGTTATTTCCTTAGAGAAAATCCGTTCCTTCGGATACTTGTTCCTCTCTATTTCGCATTCTACTGAGGCTAGTGCGCCTGATGTTTCCTTTTCAATTAGGAACTTTATAGTTGATGTTAATTAAATCCCATTTGCTTCAACTGGACTTTCTGTACAAGATGCATTATCTTCTGTATATCTAAAGCTGATCAAGGGATTCTTAACAGTAATCCTTTACAGTGGAATGAGTGAATGTGCAGGCAATAGTTCCAGTTATTTCCTTTAGGAAAATCCATTCCTGTGGATCCTTGTTGGTCTCTATTTCCCATTCTATTGAACCTACTGTGCCTGATGTTTCCTTTTAAATTAGGAACTTTATAGTTGATGTTAATTCTCTCCTATTTGCTTCAACTGGACTTATTGTACAAGATGCATTATCTTCTGTATATCTAAAGCTGATCAAGGGATTCTTAACAGGAATCCTTTACAATGGAATGAGTGAATGTGCAGGCAATAGTACCAGTTATTTCCTTAGGGAAAATCCATTCCTTCGGATACTTGTTCCTCTCTATTTCCCATTCCATTGAGACTAGTGTTCCTGATGTTTCCTTTTCAATTAGGAACTTTATAGTTGCTGATAATTCTCTCCTATTTGCTTCAACTGGACTTTCTGTACAAGATGCATTATCTTCTGTATATCTAAAGCTGATCAAGGGATTCTTAACAGGAATCCTTTACAGTGGAATGAGTGAATGTGCAGGCAATAGTTCCAGTTATTTCCTTAGGGAAAATCCATTCCTTTGGATACTTGTTGCTCTCTATTTCGAATTCTATTGAATCTAGTTATCCCTTTGTTTCCTTTTCAATTAGGAACTTTATAGTTGATGTTAATTAAATCCTATTTTCTTCAACTGGGCTTTCTGTACAAGATGCTTTATCTTCTGTATATCTAAAGCTGATCAATGGATTCTTAACAGGAATCCTTTACAGTAGAATGAGTGAATGTGCAGGCAGTAGTTCCAATTATTTCCTTTAGGAAAATCCATTCCTGTGGATACTTGTTCCTCTCTATTTCCCATTCTATTGAGTCTAGTTTTCCCTTTGTTTCCTTTTCAATTAGGAACTTTATAGTTGATGTTAATTAAATCCCATTTGCTTCAACTGGACTTTCTGTACAAGATGCATTTTCTTCTGTATATCTAAAGCTGATCAAGGGATTCTTAACAGGAATCCTTTAGAGTGGAATGAGTGAATGTGCAGGGAATAGTTCCCGTTATTTCCTTAGGGAAAATCCATTCCTTCTCATACTTGTTCCTCGCTATTTACCAATCTATTGAGGCTAGTATTCCCTTTGTTTCCTTTTCAATTAGGAACTTTATAGTTGATGTTAATTAAATACTATTTGCTTGAACTGGACTTTCTGTACAAGATGCATTATCTTCTGTATATCTAAAGCTGATCAAGGGATTCTTAACAGGAATCCTTTACAGTGGAATGAGTGAATGTGCAGGCAATAGTTCCAGTTATTTCCTTACGGAAAATTGATTCCTTCGGATACTTGTTCCTCTCTATTTCCCATTCCATTGAGACTAGTGTTCCTGATGTTTCCTTTTCAATTAGGAACTTTATAGTTGATGATAATTCTCTCCTATTTGCTTCAACTGGACTCTCTGTACAAGATGCATTATCTTCTGTATATCTAAAGCTGATCAAGGGATTCTTAACAGGAATCCTTTACAGTGGAATGAGTGAATGTGCAGGCAATAGTTGCAGTTATTTCCTTAGGGAAAATCCATTCCTTCGGATACTTGTTCCTCTCTATATCCCATTCCATTGAGGCTAGTGTGCCTGATGTTTCCTTTTAAATTAGGAACTTTATAGTTGATGATAATTCTCTCCTATTTGCTTCAACTGGACTTTCTGTACAAGATGCATTATCTTCTGTATATCGAAAGCTGATCAAGGGATTCTTAACAGGAATCCTTTACAGTGGAATGAGTGAATGTGCAGGCGATAGTTCCAGTTATTTCCTTAGGGAAAATCCATTCCTTCGCATACTTGTTCCTCTCTATTTCCCATTCCATTGAGGCTAGTGTTCTTGATGTTTCCTTTTCAATTAGGAACTTTATAGTTGATGATAATTCTCTCCTATTTGCTTCAACTGGACTTTCTGTACAAGATGCATTATCTTCTGTATATCTAAAGCTGATCAAGGGATTCTTAACAGGAAACTTATACCGTCGAATGAGTGAATGTGCAGGGAATAGTTCCAGTTATTTTCTTAGGGAAAATCCATTCCTTCGGATACTTGTTCCTCTCTATTTCCCATTCTATTGAGTCTAGTTTTCCCTTTGTTTCCTTTTCAATTAGGAACTTTATAGTTGATGTTAATTAAATTCCATTTGCTTCAACTGGACTTTCTGTACAAGATGCATTATCTTCTGTATATCTAAAGCTGATCAAGGGATTCTTAACAGGAATCCTTTAGAGTGGAATGAGTGAATGTGCAGGCAATAGTTCCACTTATTTCCTTAGGGAAAATCCGTTTCTTCGGATACTTGTTCCTCTCTATTTCCCATTCTATTGAGGCTAGTGCGCCTGATGTTTCCTTTTCAATTAGGAACTTTATAGTTGATGTTAATTATCTCCTATTTGCTTCAACTGGACTTTCTGTACAAGATGCATTATCTTCTATATATCTAAAGCTGATCAAGGGATTCTTAACAGGAATCCTTTACAGTGGAATGAGTGAATGTGCAGGCATTAGTTCCAGTTATTTCCTTAGGGAAATTCTATTCCTTCGGATACTTGTTCCTTTCTGTTTCCCATTCTATTGAGGCTAGGGTGTCTGATATTTCCTTTACAATTATGAACTTTATAGTTGATGTTAATTCTCTCCTATTTTCTTCAACTGGACTTTCTGTACAAGATGCATTATCTTTTGTATGTCTAAAGCTGATCAAGGGATTCTTAACAGGAATCCTTTACAGTGGAATGAGTGAATGTGCAGGCAATAGTTCCAGTTATTTCCTTAGGGAAATTCTATTCCTTCGGATACTTGTTCCTCTCTATTTCCCATTCCATTGAGACTAGTGTTCCTGATGTTTCCTTTTCAATTAGGAACTTTATAGTTGCTGATAATTCTCTCCTATTTGCTTCAACTGGACTTTCTGTACAAGATGCATTATCTTCTGTATATCTAAAGCTGATCAAGGGATTCTTAACAGGAATCCTTTACAGTGGAATGAGTGAATGTGCAGGCAATAGTTCCAGTTATTTCCTTAGGGAAAATCCATTCCTTTGGATACTTGTTGCTCTCTATTTCGAATTCTATTGAATCTAGTTATCCCTTTGTTTCCTTTTCAATTAGGAACTTTATAGTTGATGTTAATTAAATCCTATTTTCTTCAACTGGGCTTTCTGTACAAGATGCTTTATCTTCTGTATATCTAAAGCTGGTCAATGGATTCTTAACAGGAATCCTTTACAGTAGAATGAGTGAATGTGCAGGCAGTAGTTCCAATTATTTCCTTTAGGAAAATCCATTCCTGTGGATACTTGTTCCTCTCTATTTCCCATTCTATTGAGTCTAGTTTTCCCTTTGTTTCCTTTTCAATTAGGAACTTTATAGTTGATGTTAATTAAATCCCATTTGCTTCAACTGGACTTTCTGTACAAGATGCATTTTCTTCTGTATATCTAAAGCTGATCAAGGGATTCTTAACAGGAATCCTTTAGAGTGGAATGAGTGAATGTGCAGGGAATAGTTCCCGTTATTTCCTTAGGGAAAATCCATTCCTTCTCATACTTGTTCCTCGCTATTTACCAATCTATTGAGGCTAGTATTCCCTTTGTTTCCTTTTCAATTAGGAACTTTATAGTTGATGTTAATTAAATACTATTTGCTTGAACTGGACTTTCTGTACAAGATGCATTATCTTCTGTATATCTAAAGCTGATCAAGGGATTCTTAACAGGAATCCTTTACAGTGGAATGAGTGAATGTGCAGGCAATAGTTCCAGTTATTTCCTTACGGAAAATTGATTCCTTCGGATACTTGTTCCTCTCTATTTCCCATTCCATTGAGACTAGTGTTCCTGATGTTTCCTTTTCAATTAGGAACTTTATAGTTGATGATAATTCTCTCCTATTTGCTTCAACTGGACTCTCTGTACAAGATGCATTATCTTCTGTATATCTAAAGCTGATCAAGGGATTCTTAACAGGAATCCTTTACAGTGGAATGAGTGAATGTGCAGGCAATAGTTGCAGTTATTTCCTTAGGGAAAATCCATTCCTTCGGATACTTGTTCCTCTCTATATCCCATTCCATTGAGGCTAGTGTGCCTGATGTTTCCTTTTAAATTAGGAACTTTATAGTTGATGATAATTCTCTCCTATTTGCTTCAACTGGACTTTCTGTACAAGATGCATTATCTTCTGTATATCGAAAGCTGATCAAGGGATTCTTAACAGGAATCCTTTACAGTGGAATGAGTGAATGTGCAGGCGATAGTTCCAGTTATTTCCTTAGGGAAAATCCATTCCTTCGCATACTTGTTCCTCTCTATTTCCCATTCCATTGAGGCTAGTGTTCTTGATGTTTCCTTTTCAATTAGGAACTTTATAGTTGATGATAATTCTCTCCTATTTGCTTCAACTGGACTTTCTGTACAAGATGCATTATCTTCTGTATATCTAAAGCTTATCAAGGGATTCTTAAGAGGAAACTTTTACCGTCGAATGAGTGAATGTGCAGGGAATAGTTCCAGTTATTTTCTTAGGGAAAATCCATTCCTTCGGATACTTGTTCCTCTCTATTTCCCATTCTATTGAGTCTAGTTTTCCCTTTGTTTCCTTTTCAATTAGGAACTTTATAGTTGATGTTAATTAAATTCCATTTGCTTCAACTGGACTTTCTGTACAAGATGCATTATCTTCTGTATATCTAAAGCTGATCAAGGGATTCTTAACAGGAATCCTTTAGAGTGGAATGAGTGAATGTGCAGGCAATAGTTCCACTTATTTCCTTAGGGAAAATCCGTTTCTTCGGATACTTGTTCCTCTCTATTTCCCATTCTATTGAGGCTAGTGCGCCTGATGTTTCCTTTTCAATTAGGAACTTTATAGTTGATGTTAATTATCTCCTATTTGCTTCAACTGGACTTTCTGTACAAGATGCATTATCTTCTATATATCTAAAGCTGATCAAGGGATTCTTAACAGGAATCCTTTACAGTGGAATGAGTGAATGTGCAGGCATTAGTTCCAGTTATTTCCTTAGGGAAATTCTATTCCTTCGGATACTTGTTCCTTTCTGTTTCCCATTCTATTGAGGCTAGGGTGCCTGATATTTCCTTTACAATTATGAACTTTATAGTTGATGTTAATTCTCTCCTATTTGCTTCAACTGGACTTTCTGTACAAGATGCATTATCTTTTGTATGTCTAAAGCTGATCAAGGGATTCTTAACAGGAATCCTTTACAGTGGAATGAGTGAATGTGCAGGCAATAGTTCCAGTTATTTCCTTAGGGAAATTCTATTCCTTCGGATACTTGTTCCTTTCTGTTTCCCATTCTATTGAGGCTAGGGTGCCTGATATTTCCTTTTCAATTATGAACTTTATAGTTGATGTTAATTAAATACTATTTGCTTGAACTGGACTTTCTGTACAAGATGCATTATCTTCTGTATATCTAAAGCTGATCAAGGGATTCTTAACAGGAATCCTTTACAGTGGAATGAGTGAATGTGCAGGCAATAGTTCCAGTTATTTCCTTAGGGAAATTCTATTCCTTCGGATACTTTTTCCTTTCTGTTTCCCATTCTATTGAGGCTAGGGTGCCTGATTTCCTTTACAATTATGAACTTTATAGTTGATGTTAATTCTCTCCTATTTGCTTCAACTGGACTTTCTGTACAAGATGCATTATCTTCTGTATATCGAAAGCTGATCAAGGGATTCTTAACAGGAATCCTTTACAGTGGAATGAGTGAATGTGCAGGCAATAGTTGCAGTTATTTCCTTAGGGAAAATCCATTCCTTCGGATACTTGTTCCTCTCTATTTCCCATTCCATTGAGGCTAGTGTGCCTGATGTTTCCTTTTCAATTAGGAACTTTATATTTGATGATAATTCTCTCCTATTTGCTTCAACTGGACTTATTGTACAAGATGCATTATCTTCTGTATATCTAAAGCTGATCAAGGGATTCTTAACAAGAATCCTTTAGAGTATAATGAGTGAATGTGCAGGCAATAGTTCCAGTTATTTCCTTTAGGAAAATCCATTCCTGTGGATACTTGTTGCTCTCTATTTCCCATTCTATTGAGTCAAGTTTTCCCTTTGTTTCCTTTTCAATTAGGAACTTTATAGTTGATGTTAATTAAATCCCATTTGCTTCAACTGGACTTTCTGTACAAGATGCATTATCTTCTGTATATCTAAAGCTGATAAAGGGATTCTTAACAGGAATCCTTTACAGTGGAATTAGTGAATGTGCAGGCAATAGTTCCAGTTATTTCCTTTAGGAAAATCCATTCCTGTGGATCCTTGTTGGTCTCTATTTCCCATTCTATTGAGGCTACTGTGCCTGATGTTTCCTTTTAAATTAGGAACTTTATAGTTGATGTTAATTCTCTCCTATTTGCTTCAACTGGACTTATTGTACAAGATGCATTATCTTCTGTATATCTAAAGCTGATCAAGGGATTCTTAACAGGAATCCTTTACAGTAGAATGAGTGAATGTGCAGGCAGTAGTTCCAATTATTTCCTTTAGGAAAATCCATTCCTGTGGATACTTGTTCCTCTCTATTTCCCATTCTATTGAGTCTAGTTTTCCCTTTGTTTCCTTTTCAATTAGGAACTTTATAGTTGATGTTAATTAAATCCCATTTGCTTCAACTGGACTTTCTGTACAAGATGCATTTTCTTCTGTATATCTAAAGCTGATCAAGGGATTCTTAACAGGAATCCTTTAGAGTGGAATGAGTGAATGTGCAGGGAATAGTTCCCGTTATTTCCTTAGGGAAAATCCATTCCTTCTCATACTTGTTCCTCGCTATTTACCAATCTATTGAGGCTAGTATTCCCTTTGTTTCCTTTTCAATTAGGAACTTTATAGTTGATGTTAATTAAATACTATTTGCTTGAACTGGACTTTCTGTACAAGATGCATTATCTTCTGTATATCTAAAGCTGATCAAGGGATTCTTAACAGGAATCCTTTACAGTGGAATGAGTGAATGTGCAGGCAATAGTTCCAGTTATTTCCTTACGGAAAATTGATTCCTTCGGATACTTGTTCCTCTCTATTTCCCATTCCATTGAGACTAGTGTTCCTGATGTTTCCTTTTCAATTAGGAACTTTATAGTTGATGATAATTCTCTCCTATTTGCTTCAACTGGACTCTCTGTACAAGATGCATTATCTTCTGTATATCTAAAGCTGATCAAGGGATTCTTAACAGGAATCCTTTACAGTGGAATGAGTGAATGTGCAGGCAATAGTTGCAGTTATTTCCTTAGGGAAAATCCATTCCTTCGGATACTTGTTCCTCTCTATATCCCATTCCATTGAGGCTAGTGTGCCTGATGTTTCCTTTTAAATTAGGAACTTTATAGTTGATGATAATTCTCTCCTATTTGCTTCAACTGGACTTTCTGTACAAGATGCATTATCTTCTGTATATCGAAAGCTGATCAAGGGATTCTTAACAGGAATCCTTTACAGTGGAATGAGTGAATGTGCAGGCGATAGTTCCAGTTATTTCCTTAGGGAAAATCCATTCCTTCGCATACTTGTTCCTCTCTATTTCCCATTCCATTGAGGCTAGTGTTCTTGATGTTTCCTTTTCAATTAGGAACTTTATAGTTGATGATAATTCTCTCCTATTTGCTTCAACTGGACTTTCTGTACAAGATGCATTATCTTCTGTATATCGAAAGCTGATCAAGGGATTCTTAACAGGAATCCTTTACAGTGGAATGAGTGAATGTGCAGGCAATAGTTGCAGTTATTTCCTTAGGGAAAATCCATTCCTTCGGATACTTGTTCCTCTCTATTTCCCATTCCATTGAGGCTAGTGTGCCTGATGTTTCCTTTTCAATTAGGAACTTTATATTTGATGATAATTCTCTCCTATTTGCTTCAACTGGACTTATTGTACAAGATGCATTATCTTCTGTATATCTAAAGCTGATCAAGGGATTCTTAACAAGAATCCTTTAGAGTATAATGAGTGAATGTGCAGGCAATAGTTCCAGTTATTTCCTTTAGGAAAATCCATTCCTGTGGATACTTGTTGCTCTCTATTTCCCATTCTATTGAGTCAAGTTTTCCCTTTGTTTCCTTTTCAATTAGGAACTTTATAGTTGATGTTAATTAAATCCCATTTGCTTCAACTGGACTTTCTGTACAAGATGCATTATCTTCTGTATATCTAAAGCTGATAAAGGGATTCTTAACAGGAATCCTTTACAGTGGAATTAGTGAATGTGCAGGCAATAGTTCCAGTTATTTCCTTTAGGAAAATCCATTCCTGTGGATCCTTGTTGGTCTCTATTTCCCATTCTATTGAGGCTACTGTGCCTGATGTTTCCTTTTAAATTAGGAACTTTATAGTTGATGTTAATTCTCTCCTATTTGCTTCAACTGGACTTATTGTACAAGATGCATTATCTTCTGTATATCTAAAGCTGATCAAGGGATTCTTAACAGGAATCCTTTACAGTAGAATGAGTGAATGTGCAGGCAGTAGTTCCAATTATTTCCTTTAGGAAAATCCATTCCTGTGGATACTTGTTCCTCTCTATTTCCCATTCTATTGAGTCTAGTTTTCCCTTTGTTTCCTTTTCAATTAGGAACTTTATAGTTGATGTTAATTAAATCCCATTTGCTTCAACTGGACTTTCTGTACAAGATGCATTTTCTTCTGTATATCTAAAGCTGATCAAGGGATTCTTAACAGGAATCCTTTAGAGTGGAATGAGTGAATGTGCAGGGAATAGTTCCCGTTATTTCCTTAGGGAAAATCCATTCCTTCTCATACTTGTTCCTCGCTATTTACCAATCTATTGAGGCTAGTATTCCCTTTGTTTCCTTTTCAATTAGGAACTTTATAGTTGATGTTAATTAAATACTATTTGCTTGAACTGGACTTTCTGTACAAGATGCATTATCTTCTGTATATCTAAAGCTGATCAAGGGATTCTTAACAGGAATCCTTTACAGTGGAATGAGTGAATGTGCAGGCAATAGTTCCAGTTATTTCCTTACGGAAAATTGATTCCTTCGGATACTTGTTCCTCTCTATTTCCCATTCCATTGAGACTAGTGTTCCTGATGTTTCCTTTTCAATTAGGAACTTTATAGTTGATGATAATTCTCTCCTATTTGCTTCAACTGGACTCTCTGTACAAGATGCATTATCTTCTGTATATCTAAAGCTGATCAAGGGATTCTTAACAGGAATCCTTTACAGTGGAATGAGTGAATGTGCAGGCAATAGTTGCAGTTATTTCCTTAGGGAAAATCCATTCCTTCGGATACTTGTTCCTCTCTATATCCCATTCCATTGAGGCTAGTGTGCCTGATGTTTCCTTTTAAATTAGGAACTTTATAGTTGATGATAATTCTCTCCTATTTGCTTCAACTGGACTTTCTGTACAAGATGCATTATCTTCTGTATATCGAAAGCTGATCAAGGGATTCTTAACAGGAATCCTTTACAGTGGAATGAGTGAATGTGCAGGCGATAGTTCCAGTTATTTCCTTAGGGAAAATCCATTCCTTCGCATACTTGTTCCTCTCTATTTCCCATTCCATTGAGGCTAGTGTTCTTGATGTTTCCTTTTCAATTAGGAACTTTATAGTTGATGATAATTCTCTCCTATTTGCTTCAACTGGACTTTCTGTACAAGATGCATTATCTTCTGTATATCTAAAGCTGATCAAGGGATTCTTAACAGGAAACTTATACCGTCGAATGAGTGAATGTGCAGGGAATAGTTCCAGTTATTTTCTTAGGGAAAATCCATTCCTTCGGATACTTGTTCCTCTCTATTTCCCATTCTATTGAGTCTAGTTTTCCCTTTGTTTCCTTTTCAATTAGGAACTTTATAGTTGATGTTAATTAAATTCCATTTGCTTCAACTGGACTTTCTGTACAAGATGCATTATCTTCTGTATATCTAAAGCTGATCAAGGGATTCTTAACAGGAATCCTTTAGAGTGGAATGAGTGAATGTGCAGGCAATAGTTCCACTTATTTCCTTAGGGAAAATCCGTTTCTTCGGATACTTGTTCCTCTCTATTTCCCATTCTATTGAGGCTAGTGCGCCTGATGTTTCCTTTTCAATTAGGAACTTTATAGTTGATGTTAATTATCTCCTATTTGCTTCAACTGGACTTTCTGTACAAGATGCATTATCTTCTATATATCTAAAGCTGATCAAGGGATTCTTAACAGGAATCCTTTACAGTGGAATGAGTGAATGTGCAGGCATTAGTTCCAGTTATTTCCTTAGGGAAATTCAATTCCTTCGGATACTTGTTCCTTTCTGTTTCCCATTCTATTGAGGCTAGGGTGCCTGATATTTCCTTTACAATTATGAACTTTATAGTTGATGTTAATTCTCTCCTATTTGCTTCAACTGGACTTTCTGTACAAGATGCATTATCTTTTGTATGTCTAAAGCTGATCAAGGGATTCTTAACAGGAATCCTTTACAGTGGAATGAGTGAATGTGCAGGCAATAGTTCCAGTTATTTCCTTAGGGAAATTCTATTCCTTCGGATACTTGTTCCTCTCTATTTCCCATTCCATTGAGACTAGTGTTCCTGATGTTTCCTTTTCAATTAGGAACTTTATAGTTGCTGATAATTCTCTCCTATTTGCTTCAACTGGACTTTCTGTACAAGATGCATTATCTTCTGTATATCTAAAGCTGATCAAGGGATTCTTAACAGGAATCCTTTACAGTGGAATGAGTGAATGTGCAGGCAATAGTTCCAGTTATTTCCTTAGGGAAAATCCATTCCTTTGGATACTTGTTGCTCTCTATTTCGAATTCTATTGAATCTAGTTATCCCTTTGTTTCCTTTTCAATTAGGAACTTTATAGTTGATGTTAATTAAATCCTATTTTCTTCAACTGGGCTTTCTGTACAAGATGCTTTATCTTCTGTATATCTAAAGCTGATCAATGGATTCTTAACAGGAATCCTTTACAGTAGAATGAGTGAATGTGCAGGCAGTAGTTCCAATTATTTCCTTTAGGAAAATCCATTCCTGTGGATACTTGTTCCTCTCTATTTCCCATTCTATTGAGTCTAGTTTTCCCTTTGTTTCCTTTTCAATTAGGAACTTTATAGTTGATGTTAATTAAATCCCATTTGCTTCAACTGGACTTTCTGTACAAGATGCATTTTCTTCTGTATATCTAAAGCTGATCAAGGGATTCTTAACAGGAATCCTTTAGAGTGGAATGAGTGAATGTGCAGGGAATAGTTCCCGTTATTTCCTTAGGGAAAATCCATTCCTTCTCATACTTGTTCCTCGCTATTTACCAATCTATTGAGGCTAGTATTCCCTTTGTTTCCTTTTCAATTAGGAACTTTATAGTTGATGTTAATTAAATACTATTTGCTTGAACTGGACTTTCTGTACAAGATGCATTATCTTCTGTATATCTAAAGCTGATCAAGGGATTCTTAACAGGAATCCTTTACAGTGGAATGAGTGAATGTGCAGGCAATAGTTCCAGTTATTTCCTTACGGAAAATTGATTCCTTCGGATACTTGTTCCTCTCTATTTCCCATTCCATTGAGACTAGTGTTCCTGATGTTTCCTTTTCAATTAGGAACTTTATAGTTGATGATAATTCTCTCCTATTTGCTTCAACTGGACTCTCTGTACAAGATGCATTATCTTCTGTATATCTAAAGCTGATCAAGGGATTCTTAACAGGAATCCTTTACAGTGGAATGAGTGAATGTGCAGGCAATAGTTGCAGTTATTTCCTTAGGGAAAATCCATTCCTTCGGATACTTGTTCCTCTCTATATCCCATTCCATTGAGGCTAGTGTGCCTGATGTTTCCTTTTAAATTAGGAACTTTATAGTTGATGATAATTCTCTCCTATTTGCTTCAACTGGACTTTCTGTACAAGATGCATTATCTTCTGTATATCGAAAGCTGATCAAGGGATTCTTAACAGGAATCCTTTACAGTGGAATGAGTGAATGTGCAGGCGATAGTTCCAGTTATTTCCTTAGGGAAAATCCATTCCTTCGCATACTTGTTCCTCTCTATTTCCCATTCCATTGAGGCTAGTGTTCTTGATGTTTCCTTTTCAATTAGGAACTTTATAGTTGATGATAATTCTCTCCTATTTGCTTCAACTGGACTTTCTGTACAAGATGCATTATCTTCTGTATATCTAAAGCTGATCAAGGGATTCTTAACAGGAAACTTTTACCGTCGAATGAGTGAATGTGCAGGGAATAGTTCCAGTTATTTTCTTAGGGAAAATCCATTCCTTCGGATACTTGTTCCTCTCTATTTCCCATTCTATTGAGTCTAGTTTTCCCTTTGTTTCCTTTTCAATTAGGAACTTTATAGTTGATGTTAATTAAATTCCATTTGCTTCAACTGGACTTTCTGTACAAGATGCATTATCTTCTGTATATCTAAAGCTGATCAAGGGATTCTTAACAGGAATCCTTTAGAGTGGAATGAGTGAATGTGCAGGCAATAGTTCCACTTATTTCCTTAGGGAAAATCCGTTTCTTCGGATACTTGTTCCTCTCTATTTCCCATTCTATTGAGGCTAGTGCGCCTGATGTTTCCTTTTCAATTAGGAACTTTATAGTTGATGTTAATTATCTCCTATTTGCTTCAACTGGACTTTCTGTACAAGATGCATTATCTTCTATATATCTAAAGCTGATCAAGGGATTCTTAACAGGAATCCTTTACAGTGGAATGAGTGAATGTGCAGGCATTAGTTCCAGTTATTTCCTTAGGGAAATTCTATTCCTTCGGATACTTGTTCCTTTCTGTTTCCCATTCTATTGAGGCTAGGGTGCCTGATATTTCCTTTACAATTATGAACTTTATAGTTGATGTTAATTCTCTCCTATTTGCTTCAACTGGACTTTCTGTACAAGATGCATTATCTTTTGTATGTCTAAAGCTGATCAAGGGATTCTTAACAGGAATCCTTTACAGTGGAATGAGTGAATGTGCAGGCAATAGTTCCAGTTATTTCCTTAGGGAAATTCTATTCCTTCGGATACTTGTTCCTTTCTGTTTCCCATTCTATTGAGGCTAGGGTGCCTGATATTTCCTTTTCAATTATGAACTTTATAGTTGATGTTAATTAAATACTATTTGCTTGAACTGGACTTTCTGTACAAGATGCATTATCTTCTGTATATCTAAAGCTGATCAAGGGATTCTTAACAGGAATCCTTTACAGTGGAATGAGTGAATGTGCAGGCAATAGTTCCAGTTATTTCCTTAGGGAAATTCTATTCCTTCGGATACTTTTTCCTTTCTGTTTCCCATTCTATTGAGGCTAGGGTGCCTGATTTCCTTTACAATTATGAACTTTATAGTTGATGTTAATTCTCTCCTATTTGCTTCAACTGGACTTTCTGTACAAGATGCATTATCTTCTGTATATCGAAAGCTGATCAAGGGATTCTTAACAGGAACCTTTACAGTGGAATGAGTGAATGTGCAGGCAATAGTTGCAGTTATTTCCTTAGGGAAAATCCATTCCTTCGGATACTTGTTCCTCTCTATTTCCCATTCCATTGAGGCTAGTGTGCCTGATGTTTCCTTTTCAATTAGGAACTTTATAGTTGATGATAATTCTCTCCTATTTGCTTCAACTGGACTTATTGTACAAGATGCATTATCTTCTGTATATCTAAAGCTGATCAAGGGATTCTTAACAAGAATCCTTTAGAGTATAATGAGTGAATGTGCAGGCAATAGTTCCAGTTATTTCCTTTAGGAAAATCCATTCCTGTGGATACTTGTTGCTCTCTATTTCCCATTCTATTGAGTCAAGTTTTCCCTTTGTTTCCTTTTCAATTAGGAACTTTATAGTTGATGTTAATTAAATCCCATTTGCTTCAACTGGACTTTCTGTACAAGATGCATTATCTTCTGTATATCTAAAGCTGATAAAGGGATTCTTAACAGGAATCCTTTACAGTGGAATTAGTGAATGTGCAGGCAATAGTTCCAGTTATTTCCTTTAGGAAAATCCATTCCTGTGGATCCTTGTTGGTCTCTATTTCCCATTCTATTGAGGCTACTGTGCCTGATGTTTCCTTTTAAATTAGGAACTTTATAGTTGATGTTAATTCTCTCCTATTTGCTTCAACTGGACTTATTGTACAAGATGCATTATCTTCTGTATATCTAAAGCTGATCAAGGGATTCTTAACAGGAATCCTTTACAATGGAATGAGTGAATGTGCAGGCAATAGTACCAGTTATTTCCTTAGGGAAAATCCATTCCTTCGGATACTTGTTCCTCTCTATTTCCCATTCCATTGAGACTAGTGTTCCTGATGTTTCCTTTTCAATTAGGAACTTTATAGTTGATGATAATTCTCTCCTATTTGCTTCAACTGGACTCTCTGTACAAGATGCATTATCTTCTGTATATCTAAAGCTGATCAAGGGATTCTTAACAGGAATCCTTTACAGTGGAATGAGTGAATGTGCAGGCAATAGTTGCAGTTATTTCCTTAGGGAAAATCCATTCCTTCGGATACTTGTTCCTCTCTATATCCCATTCCATTGAGGCTAGTGTGCCTGATGTTTCCTTTTAAATTAGGAACTTTATAGTTGATGATAATTCTCTCCTATTTGCTTCAACTGGACTTTCTGTACAAGATGCATTATCTTCTGTATATCGAAAGCTGATCAAGGGATTCTTAACAGGAATCCTTTACAGTGGAATGAGTGAATGTGCAGGCGATAGTTCCAGTTATTTCCTTAGGGAAAATCCATTCCTTCGCATACTTGTTCCTCTCTATTTCCCATTCCATTGAGGCTAGTGTTCTTGATGTTTCCTTTTCAATTAGGAACTTTATAGTTGATGATAATTCTCTCCTATTTGCTTCAACTGGACTTTCTGTACAAGATGCATTATCTTCTGTATATCTAAAGCTGATCAAGGGATTCTTAACAGGAAACTTTTACCGTGGAATGAGTGAATGTGCAGGGAATAGTTCCAGTTATTTTCTTAGGGAAAATCCATTCCTTCGGATACTTGTTCCTCTCTATTTCCCATTCTATTGAGTCTAGTTTTCCCTTTGTTTCCTTTTCAATTAGGAACTTTATAGTTGATGTTAATTAAATCCCATTTGCTTCAACTGGACTTTCTGTACAAGATGCATTATCTTCTGTATATCTAAAGCTGATCAAGGGATTCTTAACAGGAATCCTTTACAGTGGAATGAGTGAATGTGCAGGCAATAGTTCCAGTTATTTCCTTATGGAAAATTGATTCCTTCGGATACTTGTTCCTCTCTATTTCCCATTCTATTGAGACTAGTGTTCCTGATGTTTCCTTTTCAATTAGGAACTTTATAGTTGATGATAATTCTCTCCTATTTGCTTCAACTGGACTCTCTGTACAAGATGCATTATCTTCTGTATATCTAAAGCTGATCAAGGGATTCTTAACAGGAATCCTTTACAGTGGAATGAGTGAATGTGCAGGCAATAGTTGCAGTTATTTCCTTAGGGAAAATCCATTCCTTCGGATACTTGTTCCTCTCTATATCCCATTCCATTGAGGCTAGTGTGCCTGATGTTTCCTTTTAAATTAGGAACTTTATAGTTGATGATAATTCTCTCCTATTTGCTTCAACTGGACTTTCTGTACAAGATGCATTATCTTCTGTATATCGAAAGCTGATCAAGGGATTCTTAACAGGAATCCTTTACAGTGGAATGAGTGAATGTGCAGGCGATAGTTCCAGTTATTTCCTTAGGGAAAATCCATTCCTTCGCATACTTGTTCCTCTCTATTTCCCGTTCCATTGAGGCTAGTGTTCTTGATGTTTCCTTTTCAATTAGGAACTTTATAGTTGATGATAATTCTCTCCTATTTGCTTCAACTGGACTTTCTGTACAAGATGCATTATCTTCTGTATATCTAAAGCTGATCAAGAGATTCTTAACAGGAAACTTTTACCGTGGAATGAGTGAATGTGCAGGGAATAGTTCCAGTTATTTCCTTAGGGAAAATCCATTCCTTTGGATACTTGTTCCTCTCTATTTCCCATTCTATTGAGTCTAGTTTTCCCTTTGTTTCCTTTTCAATTAGGAACTTTATAGTTGATGTTAATTAAATTCCATTTGCTTCAACTGGACTTTCTGTACAAGATGCATTATCTTCTGTATATCTAAAGCTGATCAAGGGATTCTTAACAGGAATCCTTTAGAGTGGAATGAGTGAATGTGCAGGCAATAGTTCCAGTTATTTCCTTAGGGAAAATCCGTTTCTTCGGTTACTTATTCCTCTCTATTTCCCATTCTATTGAGGCTAGTGCGCCTGATGTTTCCTTTTCAATTAGGAACTTTATAGTTGATGTTAATTAAATCCCATTTGCTTCAACTGGACTTTCTGTACAAGATGCCTTATCTTCTGTATATCTAAAGCTGATCAAGGGATTCTTAACAGGAATCCTTTACAGTGAAATGAGTGAATGTGCAGGCAATAGTTCCAGTTATTTCCTTAGGGAAATTCTATTCCTTCGGATACTTGTTCCTTTCTGTTTCCCATTCTATTGAGGCTACGGTGCCTGATATTTCCTTTTCAATTATGAACTTTATAGTTGATGTTAATTATCTCCTATTTGCTTCAACTGGACTTTCTGTACAAGATGCATTATCTTCTATATATCTAAAGCTGATCAAGGGATTCTTAACAGGAATCCTTTACAGTGGAATGAGTGAATGTGCAGGCATTAGTTCCAGTTATTTCCTTAGGGAAATTCTATTCCTTCGGATACTTGTTCCTTTCTGTTTCCCATTCTATTGAGGCTACTGTGCCTGATATTTCCTTTTCAATTAGGAACTTTATAGTTGATGTTAATTCTCTCCTATTTGCTTCAACTGGACTTTCTGTACAAGATGCATTATCTTTTGTATGTCTAAAGCTGATCAAGGGATTCTTAACAGGAATCCTTTACAGTGGAATGAGTGAATGTGCAGGCAATAGTTCCAGTTATTTCCTTAGGGAAATTCTATTCCTTCGGATACTTGTTCCTTTCTGTTTCCCATTCTATTGAGGCTAGGGTGCCTGATATTTCCTTTTCAATTATGAACTTTATAGTTGATGTTAATTAAATACTATTTGCTTGAACTGGACTTTCTGTACAAGATGCATTATCTTCTGTATATCTAAAGCTGATCAAGGGATTCTTAACAGGAATCCTTTACAGTGGAATGAGTGAATGTGCAGGCAATAGTTCCAGTTATTTCCTTAGGGAAATTCTATTCCTTCGGATACTTTTTCCTTTCTGTTTCCCATTCTATTGAGGCTAGGGTGCCTGATTTCCTTTACAATTATGAACTTTATAGTTGATGTTAATTCTCTCCTATTTGCTTCAACTGGACTTTCTGTACAAGATGCATTATCTTCTGTATATCTAAAGCTGATCAAGGGATTCTTAACAGGAATCCTTTACAGTGGAATGAGTGAATGTGCAGGCAATAGTTGCAGTTATTTCCTTAGGGAAAATCCATTCCTTCGGATACTTGTTCCTCTCTATTTCCCATTCCATTGAGGCTAGTGTGCCTGATGTTTCCTTTTCAATTAGGAACTTTATAGTTGATGATAATTCTCTCCTATTTGCTCCAACTGGACTTTCTGTACAAGATGCATTATCTTCTGTATATCTAAAGCTGATCAAGGGATTCTTAACAGGAATCCTTTACAGTGGAATGAGTGAATGTGCAGGCGATAGTTCCAGTTATTTCCTTAGGGAAAATCCATTCCTTCGCATACTTGTTCCTCTCTATTTCCCATTCCATTGAGGCTAGTGTTCTTGATGTTTCCTTTTCAATTAGGAACTTTATAGTTGATGATAATTCTCTCCTATTTGCTTCAACTGGACTTTCTGTACAAGATGCATTATCTTCTGTATATCTAAAGCTGATCAAGAGATTCTTAACAGGAAACTTTTACCGTGGAATGAGTGAATGTGCAGGGAATAGTTCCAGTTATTTCCTTAGGGAAAATCCATTCCTTCGGATACTTGTTCCTCTCTATTTCCCATTCTATTGAGTCTAGTTTTCCCTTTGTTTCCTTTTCAATTAGGAACTTTATAGTTGATGTTAATTAAATTCCATTTGCTTCAACTGGACTTTCTGTACAAGATGCATTATCTTCTGTATATCTAAAGCTGATCAAGGGATTCTTAACAGGAATCCTTTAGAGTGGAATGAGTGAATGTGCAGGCAATAGTTCCAGTTATTTCCTTAGGGAAAATCCGTTTCTTCGGATACTTGTTCCTCTCTATTTCCCATTCTATTGAGGCTAGTGCGCCTGATGTTTCCTTTTCAATTAGGAACTTTATAGTTGATGTTAATTAAATCCCATTTGCTTCAACTGGACTTTCTGTACAAGATGCCTTATCTTCTGTATATCTAAAGCTGATCAAGGGATTCTTAACAGGAATCCTTTACAGTGAAATGAGTGAATGTGCAGGCAATAGTTCCAGTTATTTCCTTAGGGAAATTCTATTCCTTCGGATACTTGTTCCTTTCTGTTTCCCATTCTATTGAGGCTAGGGTGCCTGATATTTCCTTTTCAATTATGAACTTTATAGTTGATGTTAATTATCTCCTATTTGCTTCAACTGGACTTTCTGTACAAGATGCATTATCTTCTATATATCTAAAGCTGATCAAGGGATTCTTAACAAGAATCCTTTAGAGTATAATGAGTGAATGTGCAGGCAATAGTTCCAGTTATTTCCTTTAGGAAAATCCATTCCTGTGGATACTTGTTGCTCTCTATTTCCCATTCTATTGAGTCAAGTTTTCCCTTTGTTTCCTTTTCAATTAGGAACTTTATAGTTGATGTTAATTAAATCCCATTTGCTTCAACTGGACTTTCTGTACAAGATGCATTATCTTCTGTATATCTAAAGCTGATCAAGGGATTCTTAACAGGAATCCTTTACAGTGGAATTAGTGAATGTGCAGGCAATAGTTCCAGTTATTTCCTTTAGGAAAATCCATTCCTGTGGATCCTTGTTGGTCTCTATTTCCCATTCTATTGAGGCTACTGTGCCTGATGTTTCCTTTTAAATTAGGAACTTTATAGTTGATGTTAATTCTCTCCTATTTGCTTCAACTGGACTTATAGTACAAGATGCATTATCTTCTGTATATCTAAAGCTGATCAAGGGATTCTTAACAGGAATCCTTTACAATGGAATGAGTGAATGTGCAGGCAATAGTACCAGTTATTTCCTTAGGGAAAATCCATTCCTTCGGATACTTGTTCCTCTCTATTTCCAATTCCATTGAGACTAGTGTTCCTGATGTTTCCTTTTCAATTAGGAACTTTATAGTTGATGATAATTCTCTCCTATTTGCTTCAACTGGACTCTCTGTACAAGATGCATTATCTTCTGTATATCTAAAGCTGATCAAGGGATTCTTAACAGGAATCCTTTACAGTGGAATGAGTGAATGTGCAGGCAATAGTTGCAGTTATTTCCTTAGGGAAAATCCATTCTTTTGGATACTTGTTCCTCTCTATATCCCATTCCATTGAGGCTAGTGTGCCTGATGTTTCCTTTTAAATTAGGAACTTTATAGTTGATGATAATTCTCTCCTATTTGCTTCAACTGGACTTTCTGTACAAGATGCATTATCTTCTGTATATCGAAAGCTGATCAAGGGATTCTTAACAGGAATCCTTTACAGTGGAATGAGTGAATGTGCAGGCGATAGTTCCAGTTATTTCCTTAGGGAAAATCCATTCCTTCGCATACTTGTTCCTCTCTATTTCCCATTCCATTGAGGCTAGTGTTCTTGATGTTTCCTTTTCAATTAGGAACTTTATAGTTGATGATAATTCTCTCCTATTTGCTTCAACTGGACTTTCTGTACAAGATGCATTATCTTCTGTATATCTAAAGCTGATCAAGGGATTCTTAACAGGAAACTTTTACCGTGGAATGAGTGAATGTGCAGGGAATAGTTCCAGTTATTTTCTTAGGGAAAATCCATTCCTTCGGATACTTGTTCCTCTCTATTTCCCATTCTATTGAGTCTAGTTTTCCCTTTGTTTCCTTTTCAATTAGGAACTTTATAGTTGATGTTAATTAAATCCCATTTGCTTCAACTGGACTTTCTGTACAAGATGCATTATCTTCTGTATATCTAAAGCTGATCAAGGGATTCTTAACAGGAATCCTTTAGAGTGGAATGAGTGAATGTGCAGGCAATAGTTCCAGTTATTTCCTTAGGGAAAATCCGTTTCTTCGGATACTTGTTCCTCTCTATTTCCCATTCTATTGAGGCTAGTGCGCCTGATGTTTCCTTTTCAATTAGGAACTTTATAGTTGATGTTAATTAAATCCCATTTGCTTCAACTGGACTTTCTGTACAAGATGCCTTATCTTCTGTATATCTAAAGCTGATCAAGGGATTCTTAACAGGAATCCTTTACAGTGAAATGAGTGAATGTGCAGGCAATAGTTCCAGTTATTTCCTTAGGGAAATTCTATTCCTTCGGATACTTGTTCCTTTCTGTTTCCCATTCTATTGAGGCTAGGGTGCCTGATATTTCCTTTTCAATTATGAACTTTATAGTTGATGTTAATTATCTCCTATTTGCTTCAACTGGACTTTCTGTACAAGATGCAATATCTTCTGTATATCTAAAGCTGATCAAGGGATTCTTAACAGGAATCCTTTACAGTGGAATGAGTGAATGTGCAGGCAATAGTTCCAGTTATTTCCTTTAGGAAAATCCATTCCTGTGGATCCTTGTTGGTCTCTATTTCCCATTCTATTGAGGCTACTGTGCCTGATGTTTCCTTTTAAATTAGGAACTTTATAGTTGATGTTAATTCTCTCCTATTTGCTTCAACTGGACTTATTGTACAAGATGCATTATCTTCTGTATATCTAAAGCTGATCAAGGGATTCTTAACAGGAATCCTTTACAATGGAATGAGTGAATGTGCAGGCAATAGTTCCAGTTATTTCCTTAGGGAAAATCCATTCCTTCGGATACTTGTTCCTCTCTATTTCCCATTCCATTGAGACTAGTGTTCCTGATTTTTCCTTTTCAATTAGGAACTTTATAGTTGATGTTAATTAAATCCCATTTGCTTCAACTGGACTTTCTGTACAAGATGCATTATCTTCTGTATATCTAAAGCTGATCAAGGGATTCTTAACAGGAATCCTTTAGAGTGGAATGAGTGAATGTGCACGCAATAGTTGCAGTTATTTCCTTAGGGAAAATCCATTCCTGAGGATACTTGTTCCTCTCTATTTCCCATTCTATTGAGTCAAGTTTTTCCTTTGTTTCCTTTTCAATTAGGAACTTTATAGTTGATGTTAATTCTCTCCTATTTGCTTCAACTGGACTTTCTGTACAAGATGCATTATCTTCTGTATATCTAAAGCTGATCAAGGGATTCTTAACAGGAAACTTTTACAGTGGAATGAGTGAATGTGCAGGGAATAGTTCCAGTTATTTCCTTAGAGAAAATCCGTTCCTTCGGATACTTGTTCCTCTCTATTTCCCATTCTACTGAGGCTAGTGCGCCTGATGTTTCCTTTTCAATTAGGAACTTTATAGTTGATGTTAATTAAATCCCATTTGCTTCAACTGGACTTTCTGTACAAGATGCATTATCTTCTGTATATCTAAAGCTGATCAAGGGATTCTTAACAGTAATCCTTTACAGTGGAATGAGTGAATGTGCAGGCAATAGTTCCAGTTATTTCCTTTAGGAAAATCCATTCCTGTGGATCCTTGTTGGTATCTATTTCCCATTCTATTGAACCTACTGTGCCTGATGTTTCCTTTTAAATTAGGAACTTTATAGTTGATGTTAATTCTCTCCTATTTGCTTCAACTGGACTTATTGTACAAGATGCATTATCTTCTGTATATCTAAAGCAGATCAAGGGATTCTTAACAGGAATCCTTTACAATGGAATGAGTGAATGTGCAGGCAATAGTACCAGTTATTTCCTTAGGGAAAATCCATTGCTTCGGATACTTGTTCCTCTCTATTTCCCATTCCATTGAGACTAGTGTTCCTGATGTTTCCTTTTCAATTAGGAACTTTATAGTTGCTGATAATTCTCTCCTATTTTCTTCAAATGGACTTTCTGTACAAGATGCATTATCCTCTGTATATCTAAAGCTGATCAAGGGATTCTTAACAGGAATCCTTTACAGTGGAATGAGTGAATGTGCAGGCAATAGTTCCAATTATTTCCTTTAGGAAAATCCATTCCTGTGGATACTTGTTCCTCTCTATTTCCCATTCTATTGAGTCTAGTTTTCCCTTTGTTTCCTTTTCAATTAGGAACTTTATAGTTGATGTTAATTAAATCCCATTTGCTTCAACTGGACTTTCTGTACAAGATGCATTTTCTTCTGTATATCTAAAGCTGATCAAGGGATTCTTAACAGGAATCCTTTAGAGTGGAATGAGTGAATGTGCAGGGAATAGTTCCCGTTATTTCCTTAGGGAAAATCCATTCCTTCTCATACTTGTTCCTCGCTATTTACCAATCTATTGAGGCTAGTATTCCCTTTGTTTCCTTTTCAATTAGGAACTTTATAGTTGATGTTAATTAAATACTATTTGCTTGAACTGGACTTTCTGTACAAGATGCATTATCTTCTGTATATCTAAAGCTGATCAAGGGATTCTTAACAGGAATCCTTTACAGTGGAATGAGTGAATGTGCAGGCAATAGTTCCAGTTATTTCCTTACGGAAAATTGATTCCTTCGGATACTTGTTCCTCTCTATTTCCCATTCCATTGAGACTAGTGTTCCTGATGTTTCCTTTTCAATTAGGAACTTTATAGTTGATGATAATTCTCTCCTATTTGCTTCAACTGGACTCTCTGTACAAGATGCATTATCTTCTGTATATCTAAAGCTGATCAAGGGATTCTTAACAGGAATCCTTTACAGTGGAATGAGTGAATGTGCAGGCAATAGTTGCAGTTATTTCCTTAGGGAAAATCCATTCCTTCGGATACTTGTTCCTCTCTATATCCCATTCCATTGAGGCTAGTGTGCCTGATGTTTCCTTTTAAATTAGGAACTTTATAGTTGATGATAATTCTCTCCTATTTGCTTCAACTGGACTTTCTGTACAAGATGCATTATCTTCTGTATATCGAAAGCTGATCAAGGGATTCTTAACAGGAATCCTTTACAGTGGAATGAGTGAATGTGCAGGCGATAGTTCCAGTTATTTCCTTAGGGAAAATCCATTCCTTCGCATACTTGTTCCTCTCTATTTCCCATTCCATTGAGGCTAGTGTTCTTAATGTTTCCTTTTCAATTAGGAACTTTATAGTTGATGATAATTCTCTCCTATTTGCTTCAACTGGACTTTCTGTACAAGATGCATTATCTTCTGTATATCTAAAGCTGATCAAGGGATTCTTAACAGGAAACTTTTACCGTGGAATGAGTGAATGTGCAGGGAATAGTTCCAGTTATTTCCTTAGGGAAAATCCATTCCTTCGGATACTTGTTCCTCTCTATTTCCCATTCTATTGAGTCTAGTTTTCCCTTTGTTTCCTTTTCAATTAGGAACTTTATAGTTGATGTTAATTAAATTCCATTTGCTTCAACTGGACTTTCTGTACAAGATGCATTATCTTCTGTATATCTAAAGCTGATCAAGGGATTCTTAACAGGAATCCTTTAGAGTGGAATGAGTGAATGTGCAGGCAATAGTTCCAGTTATTTCCTTAGGGAAAATCCGTTTCTTCGGATACTTGTTCCTCTCTATTTCCCATTCTATTGAGGCTAGTGCGCCTGATGTTTCCTTTTCAATTAGGAACTTTATAGTTGATGTTAATTAAATCCCTATTTGCTTCAACTGGACTTTCTGTACAAGATGCCTTATCTTCTGTATATCTAAAGCTGATCAAGGGATTCTTAACAGGAATCCTTTACAGTGAAATGAGTGAATGTGCAGGCAATAGTTCCAGTTATTTCCTTAGGGAAATTCTATTCCTTCGGATACTTGTTCCTTTCTGTTTCCCATTCTATTGAGGCTAGGGTGCCTGATATTTCCTTTTCAATTATGAACTTTATAGTTGATGTTAATTATCTCCTATTTGCTTCAACTGGACTTTCTGTACAAGATGCATTATCTTCTATATATCTAAAGCTGATCAAGGGATTCTTAACAGAATCCTTTAGAGTATAATGAGTGAATGTGCAGGCAATAGTTCCAGTTATTTCCTTTAGGAAAATCCATTCCTGTGGATACTTGTTGCTCTCTATTTCCCATTCTATTGAGTCAAGTTTTCCCTTTGTTTCCTTTTCAATTAGGAACTTTATAGTTGATGTTAATTAAATCCCATTTGCTTCAACTGGACTTTCTGTACAAGATGCATTATCTTCTGTATATCTAAAGCTGATCAAGGGATTCTTAACAGGAATCCTTTACAGTGGAATTAGTGAATGTGCAGGCAATAGTTCCAGTTATTTCCTTTAGGAAAATCCATTCCTGTGGATCCTTGTTGGTCTCTATTTCCCATTCTATTGAGGCTACTGTGCCTGATGTTTCCTTTTAAATTAGGAACTTTATAGTTGATGTTAATTCTCTCCTATTTGCTTCAACTGGACTTATAGTACAAGATGCATTATCTTCTGTATATCTAAAGCTGATCAAGGGATTCTTAACAGGAATCCTTTACAATGGAATGAGTGAATGTGCAGGCAATAGTACCAGTTATTTCCTTAGGGAAAATCCATTCCTTCGGATACTTGTTCCTCTCTATTTCCAATTCCATTGAGACTAGTGTTCCTGATGTTTCCTTTTCAATTAGGAACTTTATAGTTGATGATAATTCTCTCCTATTTGCTTCAACTGGACTCTCTGTACAAGATGCATTATCTTCTGTATATCTAAAGCTGATCAAGGGATTCTTAACAGGAATCCTTTACAGTGGAATGAGTGAATGTGCAGGCAATAGTTGCAGTTATTTCCTTAGGGAAAATCCATTCCTTTGGATACTTGTTCCTCTCTATATCCCATTCCATTGAGGCTAGTGTGCCTGATGTTTCCTTTTAAATTAGGAACTTTATAGTTGATGATAATTCTCTCCTATTTGCTTCAACTGGACTTTCTGTACAAGATGCATTATCTTCTGTATATCGAAAGCTGATCAAGGGATTCTTAACAGGAATCCTTTACAGTGGAATGAGTGAATGTGCAGGCGATAGTTCCAGTTATTTCCTTAGGGAAAATCCATTCCTTCGCATACTTGTTCCTCTCTATTTCCCATTCCATTGAGGCTAGTGTTCTTGATGTTTCCTTTTCAATTAGGAACTTTATAGTTGATGATAATTCTCTCCTATTTGCTTCAACTGGACTTTCTGTACAAGATGCATTATCTTCTGTATATCTAAAGCTGATCAAGGGATTCTTAACAGGAAACTTTTACCGTGGAATGAGTGAATGTGCAGGGAATAGTTCCAGTTATTTTCTTAGGGAAAATCCATTCCTTCGGATACTTGTTCCTCTCTATTTCCCATTCTATTGAGTCTAGTTTTCCCTTTGTTTCCTTTTCAATTAGGAACTTTATAGTTGATGTTAATTAAATCCCATTTGCTTCAACTGGACTTTCTGTACAAGATGCATTATCTTCTGTATATCTAAAGCTGATCAAGGGATTCTTAACAGGAATCCTTTAGAGTGGAATGAGTGAATGTGCAGGCAATAGTTCCAGTTATTTCCTTAGGGAAAATCCGTTTCTTCGGATACTTGTTCCTCTCTATTTCCCATTCTATTGAGGCTAGTGGGCCTGATGTTTCCTTTTCAATTAGGAACTTTATAGTTGATGTTAATTAAATCCCATTTGCTTCAACTGGACTTTCTGTACAAGATGCCTTATCTTCTGTATATCTAAAGCTGATCAAGGGATTCTTAACAGGAATCCTTTACAGTGAAATGAGTGAATGTGCAGGCAATAGTTCCAGTTATTTCCTTAGGGAAATTCTATTCCTTCGGATACTTGTTCCTTTCTGTTTCCCATTCTATTGAGGCTAGGGTGCCTGATATTTCCTTTTCAATTATGAACTTTATAGTTGATGTTAATTATCTCCTATTTGCTTCAACTGGACTTTCTGTACAAGATGCATTATCTTCTGTATATCTAAAGCTGATCAAGGGATTCTTAACAGGAATCCTTTACAGTGGAATGAGTGAATGTGCAGGCAATAGTTCCAGTTATTTCCTTTAGGAAAATCCATTCCTGTGGATCCTTGTTGGTCTCTATTTCCCATTCTATTGAGGCTACTGTGCCTGATGTTTCCTTTTAAATTAGGAACTTTATAGTTGATGTTAATTCTCTCCTATTTGCTTCAACTGGACTTTTGTACAAGATGCATTATCTTCTGTATATCTAAAGCTGATCAAGGGATTCTTAACAGGAATCCTTTACAATGGAATGAGTGAATGTGCAGGCAATAGTTCCAGTTATTTCCTTAGGGAAAATCCATTCCTTCGGATACTTGTTCCTCTCTATTTCCCATTCCATTGAGACTAGTGTTCCTGATTTTTCCTTTTCAATTAGGAACTTTATAGTTGATGTTAATTAAATCCCATTTGCTTCAACTGGACTTTCTGTACAAGATGCATTATCTTCTGTATATCTAAAGCTGATCAAGGGATTCTTAACAGGAATCCTTTAGAGTGGAATGAGTGAATGTGCACGCAATAGTTGCAGTTATTTCCTTAGGGAAAATCCATTCCTGAGGATACTTGTTCCTCTCTATTTCCCATTCTATTGAGTCAAGTTTTTCCTTTGTTTCCTTTTCAATTAGGAACTTTATAGTTGATGTTAATTCTCTCCTATTTGCTTCAACTGGACTTTCTGTACAAGATGCATTATCTTCTGTATATCTAAAGCTGATCAAGGGATTCTTAACAGGAAACTTTACCGTGGAATGAGTGAATGTGCAGGGAATAGTTCCAGTTATTTCCTTAGAGAAAATCCGTTCCTTCGGATACTTGTTCCTCTCTATTTCCCATTCTACTGAGGCTAGTGCGCCTGATGTTTCCTTTTCAATTAGGAACTTTATAGTTGATGTTAATTAAATCCCTATTTGCTTCAACTGGACTTTCTGTACAAGATGCATTATCTTCTGTATATCTAAAGCTGATCAAGGGATTCTTAACAGTAATCCTTTACAGTGGAATGAGTGAATGTGCAGGCAATAGTTCCAGTTATTTCCTTTAGGAAAATCCATTCCTGTGGATCCTTGTTGGTCTCTATTTCCCATTCTATTGAACCTACTGTGCCTGATGTTTCCTTTTAAATTAGGAACTTTATAGTTGATGTTAATTCTCTCCTATTTGCTTCAACTGGACTTATTGTACAAGATGCATTATCTTCTGTATATCTAAAGCAGATCAAGGGATTCTTAACAGGAATCCTTTACAATGGAATGAGTGAATGTGCAGGCAATAGTACCAGTTATTTCCTTAGGGAAAATCCATTGCTTCGGATACTTGTTCCTCTCTATTTCCCATTCCATTGAGACTAGTGTTCCTGATGTTTCCTTTTCAATTAGGAACTTTATAGTTGCTGATAATTCTCTCCTATTTTCTTCAAATGGACTTTCTGTACAAGATGCATTATCTTCTGTATATCTAAAGCTGATCAAGGGATTCTTAACAGGAATCCTTTACAGTGGAATGAGTGAATGTGCAGGCAATAGTTCCAATTATTTCCTTTAGGAAAATCCATTCCTGTGGATACTTGTTCCTCTCTATTTCCCATTCTATTGAGTCTAGTTTTCCCTTTGTTTCCTTTTCAATTAGGAACTTTATAGTTGATGTTAATTAAATCCCATTTGCTTAAACTGGACTTTCTGTACAAGATGCATTTTCTTCTGTATATCTAAAGCTGATCAAGGGATTCTTAACAGGAATCCTTTAGAGTGGAATGAGTGAATGTGCAGGGAATAGTTCCCGTTATTTCCTTAGGGAAAATCCATTCCTTCTCATACTTGTTCCTCGCTATTTACCAATCTATTGAGGCTAGTATTCCCTTTGTTTCCTTTTCAATTAGGAACTTTATAGTTGATGTTAATTAAATACTATTTGCTTGAACTGGACTTTCTGTACAAGATGCATTATCTTCTGTATATCTAAAGCTGATCAAGGGATTCTTAACAGGAATCCTTTACAGTGGAATGAGTGAATGTGCAGGCAATAGTTCCAGTTATTTCCTTACGGAAAATTGATTCCTTCGGATACTTGTTCCTCTCTATTTCCCATTCCATTGAGACTAGTGTTCCTGATGTTTCCTTTTCAATTAGGAACTTTATAGTTGATGATAATTCTCTCCTATTTGCTTCAACTGGACTCTCTGTACAAGATGCATTATCTTCTGTATATCTAAAGCTGATCAAGGGATTCTTAACAGGAATCCTTTACAGTGGAATGAGTGAATGTGCAGGCAATAGTTGCAGTTATTTCCTTAGGGAAAATCCATTCCTTCGGATACTTGTTCCTCTCTATATCCCATTCCATTGAGGCTAGTGTGCCTGATGTTTCCTTTTAAATTAGGAACTTTATAGTTGATGATAATTCTCTCCTATTTGCTTCAACTGGACTTTCTGTACAAGATGCATTATCTTCTGTATATCGAAAGCTGATCAAGGGATTCTTAACAGGAATCCTTTACAGTGGAATGAGTGAATGTGCAGGCGATAGTTCCAGTTATTTCCTTAGGGAAAATCCATTCCTTCGCATACTTGTTCCTCTCTATTTCCCATTCCATTGAGGCTAGTGTTCTTGATGTTTCCTTTTCAATTAGGAACTTTATAGTTGATGATAATTCTCTCCTATTTGCTTCAACTGGACTTTCTGTACAAGATGCATTATCTTCTGTATATCTAAAGCTGATCAAGGGATTCTTAACAGGAAACTTTTACCGTGGAATGAGTGAATGTGCAGGGAATAGTTCCAGTTATTTCCTTAGGGAAAATCCATTCCTTCGGATACTTGTTCCTCTCTATTTCCCATTCTATTGAGTCTAGTTTTCCCTTTGTTTCCTTTTCAATTAGGAACTTTATAGTTGATGTTAATTAAATTCCATTTGCTTCAACTGGACTTTCTGTACAAGATGCATTATCTTCTGTATATCTAAAGCTGATCAAGGGATTCTTAACAGGAATCCTTTACAGTGGAATGAGTGAATGTGCAGGCAATAGTTCCAGTTATTTCCTTAGGGAAAATCCGTTTCTTCGGATACTTGTTCCTCTCTATTTCCCATTCTATTGAGGCTAGTGCGCCAGATGTTTCCTTTTCAATTAGGAACTTTATAGTTGATGTTAATTAAATCCCTATTTGCTTCAACTGGACTTTCTGTACAAGATGCCTTATCTTCTGTATATCTAAAGCTGATCAAGGGATTCTTAACAGGAATCCTTTACAGTGAAATGAGTGAATGTGCAGGCAATAGTTCCAGTTATTTCCTTAGGGAAATTCTATTCCTTCGGATACTTGTTCCTTTCTGTTTCCCATTCTATTGAGGCTAGGGTGCCTGATATTTCCTTTTCAATTATGAACTTTATAGTTGATGTTAATTATCTCCTATTTGCTTCAACTGGACTTTCTGTACAAGATGCATTATCTTCTATATATCAAAAGCTGATCAAGGGATTCTTAACAGGAATCCTTTACAGTGGAATGAGTGAATGTGCAGGCATTAGTTCCAGTTATTTCCTTAGGGAAATTCTATTCCTTCGGATACTTGTTCCTTTCTGTTTCCCATTCTATTGGGGCTAGGGTGCCTGATATTTCCTTTACAATTATGAACTTTATAGTTGATGTTAATTCTCTCCTATTTGCTTCAACTGGACTTTCTGTACAAGATGCATTATCTTCTGTATATCTAAAGCTGATCAAGGGATTCTTAACAGGAATCCTTTACAGTGGAATTAGTGAATGTGCAGGCAATAGTTCCAGTTATTTCCTTTAGGAAAATCCATTCCTGTCGGATACTTGTTGGTCTCTATTTCCCATTCTATTGAGGCTACTGTGCCTGATGTTTCCTTTTAAATTAGGAACTTTATAGTTGATGTTAATTCTCTCCTATTTGCTTCAACTGGACTTATAGTACAAGATGCATTATCTTCTGTATATCTAAAGCTGATCAAGGGATTCTTAACAGGAATCCTTTACAATGGAATGAGTGAATGTGCAGGCAATAGTACCAGTTATTTCCTTAGGGAAAATCCATTCCTTCGGATACTTGTTCCTCTCTATTTCCAATTCCATTGAGACTAGTGTTCCTGATGTTTCCTTTTCAATTAGGAACTTTATAGTTGATGATAATTCTCTCCTATTTGCTTCAACTGGACTCTCTGTACAAGATGCATTATCTTCTGTATATCTAAAGCTGATCAAGGGATTCTTAACAGGAATCCTTTACAGTGGAATGAGTGAATGTGCAGGCAATAGTTGCAGTTATTTCCTTAGGGAAAATCCATTCCTTTGGATACTTGTTCCTCTCTATATCCCATTCCATTGAGGCTAGTGTGCCTGATGTTTCCTTTTAAATTAGGAACTTTATAGTTGATGATAATTCTCTCCTATTTGCTTCAACTGGACTTTCTGTACAAGATGCATTATCTTCTGTATATCGAAAGCTGATCAAGGGATTCTTAACAGGAATCCTTTACAGTGGAATGAGTGAATGTGCAGGCGATAGTTCCAGTTATTTCCTTAGGGAAAATCCATTCCTTCGCATACTTGTTCCTCTCTATTTCCCATTCCATTGAGGCTAGTGTTCTTGATGTTTCCTTTTCAATTAGGAACTTTATAGTTGATGATAATTCTCTCCTATTTGCTTCAACTGGACTTTCTGTACAAGATGCATTATCTTCTGTATATCTAAAGCTGATCAAGGGATTCTTAACAGGAAACTTTTACCGTGGAATGAGTGAATGTGCAGGGAATAGTTCCAGTTATTTTCTTAGGGAAAATCCATTCCTTCGGATACTTGTTCCTCTCTATTTCCCATTCTATTGAGTCTAGTTTTCCCTTTGTTTCCTTTTCAATTAGGAACTTTATAGTTGATGTTAATTAAATCCCATTTGCTTCAACTGGACTTTCTGTACAAGATGCATTATCTTCTGTATATCTAAAGCTGATCAAGGGATTCTTAACAGGAATCCTTTAGAGTGGAATGAGTGAATGTGCAGGCAATAGTTCCAGTTATTTCCTTAGGGAAAATCCGTTTCTTCGGATACTTGTTCCTCTCTATTTCCCATTCTATTGAGGCTAGTGCGCCTGATGTTTCCTTTTCAATTAGGAACTTTATAGTTGATGTTAATTAAATCCCTATTTGCTTCAACTGGACTTTCTGTACAAGATGCCTTATCTTCTGTATATCTAAAGCTGATCAAGGGATTCTTAACAGGAATCCTTTACAGTGAAATGAGTGAATGTGCAGGCAATAGTTCCAGTTATTTCCTTAGGGAAATTCTATTCCTTCGGATACTTGTTCCTTTCTGTTTCCCATTCTATTGAGGCTAGGGTGCCTGATATTTCCTTTTCAATTATGAACTTTATAGTTGATGTTAATTATCTCCTATTTGCTTCAACTGGACTTTCTGTACAAGATGCATTATCTTCTGTATATCTAAAGCTGATCAAGGGATTCTTAACAGGAATCCTTTACAGTGGAATGAGTGAATGTGCAGGCAATAGTTCCAGTTATTTCCTTTAGGAAAATCCATTCCTGTGGATCCTTGTTGGTCTCTATTTCCCATTCTATTGAGGCTACTGTGCCTGATGTTTCCTTTTAAATTAGGAACTTTATAGTTGATGTTAATTCTCTCCTATTTGCTTCAACTGGACTTTTGTACAAGATGCATTATCTTCTGTATATCTAAAGCTGATCAAGGGATTCTTAACAGGAATCCTTTACAATGGAATGAGTGAATGTGCAGGCAATAGTTCCAGTTATTTCCTTAGGGAAAATCCATTCCTTCGGATACTTGTTCCTCTCTATTTCCCATTCCATTGAGACTAGTGTTCCTGATTTTTCCTTTTCAATTAGGAACTTTATAGTTGATGTTAATTAAATCCCATTTGCTTCAACTGGACTTTCTGTACAAGATTCATTATCTTCTGTATATCTAAAGCTGATCAAGGGATTCTTAACAGGAATCCTTTAGAGTGGAATGAGTGAATGTGCACGCAATAGTTGCAGTTATTTCCTTAGGGAAAATCCATTCCTGAGGATACTTGTTCCTCTCTATTTCCCATTCTATTGAGTCAAGTTTTTCCTTTGTTTCCTTTTCAATTAGGAACTTTATAGTTGATGTTAATTCTCTCCTATTTGCTTCAACTGGACTTTCTGTACAAGATGCATTATCTTCTGTATATCTAAAGCTGATCAAGGGATTCTTAACAGGAAACTTTTACCGTGGAATGAGTGAATGTGCAGGGAATAGTTCCAGTTATTTCCTTAGAGAAAATCCGTTCCTTCGGATACTTGTTCCTCTCTATTTCCCATTCTACTGAGGCTAGTGCGCCTGATGTTTCCTTTTCAATTAGGAACTTTATAGTTGATGTTAATTAAATCCCATTTGCTTCAACTGGACTTTCTGTACAAGATGCATTATCTTCTGTATATCTAAAGCTGATCAAGGGATTCTTAACAGTAATCCTTTACAGTGGAATGAGTGAATGTGCAGGCAATAGTTCCAGTTATTTCCTTTAGGAAAATCCATTCCTGTGGATCCTTGTTGGTCTCTATTTCCCATTCTATTGAACCTACTGTGCCTGATGTTTCCTTTTAAATTAGGAACTTTATAGTTGATGTTAATTCTCTCCTATTTGCTTCAACTGGACTTATTGTACAAGATGCATTATCTTCTGTATATCTAAAGCAGATCAAGGGATTCTTAACAGGAATCCTTTACAATGGAATGAGTGAATGTGCAGGCAATAGTACCAGTTATTTCCTTAGGGAAAATCCATTGCTTCGGATACTTGTTCCTCTCTATTTCCCATTCCATTGAGACTAGTGTTCCTGATGTTTCCTTTTCAATTAGGAACTTTATAGTTGCTGATAATTCTCTCCTATTTTCTTCAAATGGACTTTCTGTACAAGATGCATTATCTTCTGTATATCTAAAGCTGATCAAGGGATTCTTAACAGGAATCCTTTACAGTGGAATGAGTGAATGTGCAGGCAATAGTTCCAGTTATTTCCTTACGGAAAATTGATTCCTTCGGATACTTGTTCCTCTCTATTTCCCATTCCATTGAGACTAGTGTTCCTGATGTTTCCTTTTCAATTAGGAACTTTATAGTTGATGATAATTCTCTCCTATTTGCTTCAACTGGACTCTCTGTACAAGATGCATTATCTTCTGTATATCTAAAGCTGATCAAGGGATTCTTAACAGGAATCCTTTACAGTGGAATGAGTGAATGTGCAGGCAATAGTTGCAGTTATTTCCTTAGGGAAAATCCATTCCTTCGGATACTTGTTCCTCTCTATATCCCATTCCATTGAGGCTAGTGTGCCTGATGTTTCCTTTTAAATTAGGAACTTTATAGTTGATGATAATTCTCTCCTATTTGCTTCAACTGGACTTTCTGTACAAGATGCATTATCTTCTGTATATCGAAAGCTGATCAAGGGATTCTTAACAGGAATCCTTTACAGTGGAATGAGTGAATGTGCAGGCGATAGTTCCAGTTATTTCCTTAGGGAAAATCCATTCCTTCGCATACTTGTTCCTCTCTATTTCCCATTCCATTGAGGCTAGTGTTCTTGATGTTTCCTTTTCAATTAGGAACTTTATAGTTGATGATAATTCTCTCCTATTTGCTTCAACTGGACTTTCTCTACAAGATGCATTATCTTCTGTATATCTAAAGCTGATCAAGGGATTCTTAACAGGAAACTTTTACCGTGGAATGAGTGAATGTGCAGGGAATAGTTCCAGTTATTTCCTTAGGGAAAATCCATTCCTTCGGATACTTGTTCCTCTCTATTTCCCATTCTATTGAGTCTAGTTTTCCCTTTGTTTCCTTTTCAATTAGGAACTTTATAGTTGATGTTAATTAAATTCCATTTGCTTCAACTGGACTTTCTGTACAAGATGCATTATCTTCTGTATATCTAAAGCTGATCAAGGGATTCTTAAGAGGAATCCTTTACAGTGGAATGAGTGAATGTGCAGGCAATAGTTCCAGTTATTTCCTTAGGGAAAATCCGTTTCTTCGGATACTTGTTCCTCTCTATTTCCCATTCTATTGAGGCTAGTGCGCCAGATGTTTCCTTTTCAATTAGGAACTTTATAGTTGATGTTAATTAAATCCCATTTGCTTCAACTGGACTTTCTGTACAAGATGCCTTATCTTCTGTATATCTAAAGCTGATCAAGGGATTCTTAACAGGAATCCTTTACAGTGAAATGAGTGAATGTGCAGGCAATAGTTCCAGTTATTTCCTTAGGGAAATTCTATTCCTTCGGATACTTGTTCCTTTCTGTTTCCCATTCTATTGAGGCTAGGGTGCCTGATATTTCCTTTTCAATTATGAACTTTATAGTTGATGTTAATTATCTCCTATTTGCTTCAACTGGACTTTCTGTACAAGATGCATTATCTTCTATATATCAAAAGCTGATCAAGGGATTCTTAACAGGAATCCTTTACAGTGGAATGAGTGAATGTGCAGGCATTAGTTCCAGTTATTTCCTTAGGGAAATTCTATTCCTTCGGATACTTGTTCCTTTCTGTTTCCCATTCTATTGGGGCTAGGGTGCCTGATATTTCCTTTACAATTATGAACTTTATAGTTGATGTTAATTCTCTCCTATTTGCTTCAACTGGACTTTCTGTACAAGATGCATTATCTTTTGTATGTCTAAAGCTGATCAAGGGATTCTTAACAGGAATCCTTTACAGTGGAATGAGTGAATGTGCAGGCAATAGTTCCAGTTATTTCCTTTGGGAAATTCTATTCCTTCGGATACTTGTTCCTTTCTGTTTCCCATTCTATTGAGGCTAGGGTGCCTGATATTTCCTTTTCAATTATGAACTTTATAGTTGATGTTAATTAAATACTATTTGCTTGAACTGGACTTTCTGTACAAGATGCATTATCTTCTGTATATCTAAAGCTGATCAAGGGATTCTTAACAGGAATCCTTTACAGTGGAATGAGTGAATGTGCAGGCAATAGTTGCAGTTATTTCCTTAGGGAAAATCCATTCCTTCGGATACTTGTTGCTCTCTATTTCCCATTCTATTGAGTCAAGTTTTCCCTTTGTTTCCTTTTCAATTAGGAACTTTATAGTTGATGATAATTCTCTCCTATTTGCTCAACTGGACTTTCTGTACAAGATGCATTATCTTCTGTGTATCTAAAGCTGATCAAGGGATTCTTAACAGGAATCCTTTACAGTGGAATAAGTGAATGTGCAGGCAATAGTTCCAGTTATTTCCTTTAGGAAAATCCATTAATGTGGATACTTGTTGCTCTCTATTTCCTATTCTATTGAGTCTAGTTTTCCCTTTGTTTCCTTTTCAATTAGTAACTTTATAGTTGATGTTAATTCTCTCCTATTTGCTTCAACTGGACTTTCTATACAAGATGCATTATCTTCTGTATATCTAAAGCTGATCAAGGGATTCTTAACAGGAAACTTTTACCGTGGAATTAGTGAATGTGCAGGGAATAGTTCCAGTTATTTCCTTAGGGAAAATCCATTCCTTCGGATACTTGTTCCTCTCTATTTCCTATTCCATTGAGGCTAGTGCGCCTGATGTTTCCTTTTCAATTAGGAACTTTATAGTTGATGATAATTCTCTCCTATTTGCTTCAACTGGACTTTCTGTACAAGATGCATTATCTTCTGTATATCTAAAGCTGATCAAGGGATTCTTAACAGGAATCCTTTACAGTGGAATGAGTGAATGTGCAGGCAATAGTTCCAGTTATTTCCTTAGGGAAATTCTATTCCTTCGGATACTTGTTCCTTTCTGTTTCCCATTCTATTGAGGCTAGGGTTCCTGATTTTTCCTTTACAATTATGAACTTTATAGTTGATGTTAATTCTCTCCTATTTGCTTCAACTGGACTTTCTGTACAAGATGCATTATCTTTTGTATATCTAAAGCTGATCAAGGGATTCTTAACAGGAATCCGTTACAGTGGAATGAGTGAATGTGCAGGCAATAGTTCCAGTTATTTCCTTTAGGAAAATCCATTCCTGTGGATCCTTGTTGGTCTCTATTTCCCATTCTATTGAGGCTACTGTGCCTGATGTTTCCTTTTAAATTAGGAACTTTATAGTTGATGTTAATTCTCTCCTATTTGCTTCAACTGGACTTATTGTACAAGATGCATTATCTTCTGTATATCTAAAGCTGATCAAGGGATTCTTAACAGGAATCCTTTACAATGGAATGAGTGAATGTGCAGGCAATAGTTCCAGTTATTTCCTTAGGGAAAATCCATTCCTTCGGATACTTGTTCCTCTCTATTTCCCATTCCATTGAGACTAGTGTTCCTGATGTTTCCTTTTCAATTAGGAACTTTATAGTTGATGATAATTCTCTCCTATTTGCTTCAACTGGACTTTCTGTACAAGATGCATTATCTTTTGTATATCTAAAGCTGATCAAGGGATTCTTAACAGGAATCCTTTACAGTGGAATGAGTGAATGTGCAGGCAATAGTTGCAGTTATTTCCTTAGGGAAAATCCATTCCTTCGGATACTTGTTCCTCTCTATTTCCCATTCCATTGAGGCTAGTGTGCCTGATGTTTCCTTTTCAATTAGGAACTTTATAGTTGATGATAATTCTCTCCTATTTGCTTCAACTGGACTTTCTGTACAAGATGCATTATCTTCTGTATATCTAAAGCTGATCAAGGGATTCTTAACAAGAATCCTTTACAGTGGAATGAGTGAATGTGCAGGCAATAGTTCCAGTTATTTCCTTAGGGAAATTCTATTCCTTCGGATACTTGTTCCTTTATCTTTCCCATTCTATTGAGGCTAGGGTGCCTGATATTTCCTTTTCAATTATGAACTTTATAGTTGATGTTAATTCTCTCCTATTTGCTTCAACTGGACTTTCTGTACAAGATGTATTATCTTCTGTATATCTGAAGCTGTTCAAGGGATTCTTAACAGGAATTCTTTACAGTGGAATGAGAGAATGTGCAGGCAATAGTTCCAGTTATTTCCTTAGGGAAAATCCATGCCTTCGGATACTTGTTCCTCTCTATTTCCCATTCCATTGAGGCTAGTGTGCCTGATGTTTCCTTTTCAATTAGGAACTTTATAGTTGATGATAATTCTCTCCTATTTGCTTCAACTGGACTTTCTGTACAAGATGCATTATCTTCTGTATATCTAAAGCTGATCAAGGGATTCTTAACAGGAATCCTTTACAGTGGAATGAGTGAATGTGAAGGCAATAGTTCCAGTTATTTCCTTATGGAAAATTGATTCCTTCGGATACTTGTTCCTCTCTATTTCCCATTCTATTGAGTCTAGTTTTCCCTTTGTTTCCTTTTCAATTAGGAACTTTATAGTTGATGTTAATTAAATCCCATTTGCTTCAACTGGACTTTCTGTACAAGATGCATTATCTTCTGTATATCTAAAGCTGATCAAGGGATTCTTAACAGGAATCCTTTAGAGTATAATGAGTGAATGTGCAGGCAATAGTTCCAGTTATTTCCTTTAGGAAAATCCATTCCTGTGGATACTTGTTGCTCTCTATTTCCCATTCTATTGAGTCAAGTTTTCCCTTTGTTTCCTTTTCAATTAGGAACTTTATAGGTGATAATAATTCTCTCCTATTTGCTTCAACTGGACTTTCTGTACAAGATGCATTATCTTTTGTATATCTAAAGCTGATCAAGGGATTCTTAACAGGAATCCTTTACAGTGGAATGAGTGAATGTGCAGGCAATAGTTGCAGTTATTTCCTTAGGGAAAATCCATTCCTTCGGATACTTGTTCCTCTCTATTTCCCATTCCATTGAGGCTAGTGTGCCTGATGTTTCCTTTTCAATTAGGAACTTTATAGTTGATGATAATTCTCTCCTATTTGCTTCAACTGGACTTTCTGTACAAGATGCATTATCTTCTGTATATCTAAAGCTGATCAAGGGATTCTTAACAAGAATCCTTTACAGTGGAATGAGTGAATGTGCAGGCAATAGTTCCAGTTATTTCCTTAGGGAAATTCTATTCCTTCGGATACTTTTTCCTTTATCTTTCCCATTCTATTGAGGCTAGGGTGCCTGATATTTCCTTTTCAATTATGAACTTTATAGTTGATGTTAATTCTCTCCTATTTGCTTCAACTGGACTTTCTGTACAAGATGTATTATCTTCTGTATATCTGAAGCTGTTCAAGGGATTCTTAACAGGAATTCTTTACAGTGGAATGAGAGAATGTGCAGGCAATAGTTCCAGTTATTTCCTTAGGGAAAATCCATGCCTTCGGATACTTGTTCCTCTCTATTTCCCATTCCATTGAGGCTAGTGTGCCTGATGTTTCCTTTTCAATTAGGAACTTTATAGTTGATGATAATTCTCTCCTATTTGCTTCAACTGGACTTTCTGTACAAGATGCATTATCTTCTGTATATCTAAAGCTGATCAAGGGATTCTTAACAGGAAACTTTTACCGTGGAATGAGTGAATGTGAAGGCAATAGTTCCAGTTATTTCCTTACGGAAAATTGATTCCTTCGGATACTTGTTCCTCTCTATTTCCCATTCTATTGAGTCTAGTTTTCCCTTTGTTTCCTTTTCAATTAGGAACTTTATAGTTGATGTTAATTAAATCCCATTTGCTTCAACTGGACTTTCTGTACAAGATGCATTATCTTCTGTATATCTAAAGCTGATCAAGGGATTCTTAACAGGAATCCTTTAGAGTATAATGAGTGAATGTGCAGGCAATAGTTCCAGTTATTTCCTTTAGGAAAATCCATTCCTGTGGATACTTGTTGCTCTCTATTTCCCATTCTATTGAGTCAAGTTTTCCCTTTGTTTCCTTTTCAATTAGGAACTTTATAGGTGATAATAATTCTCTCCTATTTGCTTCAACTGGACTTTCTGTACAAGATGCATTATCTTCTGTATATCTAAAGCTGATCAAGGGATTCTTAACAGGAATCCTTTACAGTGGAATGAGTGAATGTGCAGGCAATAGTTCCAGTTATTTCCTTAGGGAAATTCTATTCCTTCGGATACTTGTTCCTTTCTGTTTCCCATTCTATTGAGGCTAGGGTGCCTGATATTTCCTTTTCAATTATGAACTTTATAGTTGATGTTAATTATCTCCTATTTGCTTCAACTGGACTTTCTGTACAAGATGCATTATCTTCTGTATATCTAAAGCTGATCAAGGGATTCTTAACAGGAATCCTTTACAGTGGAATGAGTGAATGTGCAGGCAATAGTTCCAGTTATTTCCTTTTGGAAAAATCATTCATGTGGATCCTTGTTGGTCTCTATTTCCTATTCTATTGAGGCTACTGTGCCTGATGTTTCCTTTTAAATTAGGAACTTTATAGTTGATGTTAATTCTCTCCTATTTGCTTCAACTGGACTTATTGTACAAGATGCATTATCTTCTGTATATCTAAAGCTGATCAAGGGATTCTTAACAGGAATCCTTTACAATGGAATGAGTGAATGTGCAGCAATAGTTCCAGTTATTTCCTTAGGGAAAATCCATTCCTTCGGATACTTGTTCCTCTCTATTTCCCATTCCATTGAGACTAGTGTTCCTGATGTTTCCTTTTCAATTAGGAACTTTATAGTTGATGATAATTCTCTCCTATTTGCTTCAACTGGACTCTCTGTACAAGATGCATTATCTTCTGTATATCTAAAGCTGATCAAGGGATTCTTAACAGGAATCCTTTACAGTGGAATGAGTGAATGTGCAGGCAATAGTTCAGTTATTTCCTTAGGCAAATCCATTCCTTCGGATACTTGTTCCTCTCTATTTCCCATTCCATTGAGGCTAGTGTGCCTGATGTTTCCTTTTCAATTAGGAACTTTATAGTTGATGATAATTCTCTCCTATTTGCTTCAACTGGACTTTCTGTACAAGTTGCATTATCTTCTGTATATCGAAAGCTGATCAAGGGATTCTTAACAGGAATCCTTTACAGTGGAATGAGTGAATGTGCAGGCGATAGTTCCAGTTATTTCCTTAGGGAAAATCCATTCCTTCGCATACTTGTTCCTCTCTATTTCCCATTCCATTGAGGCTAGTGTTCTTGATGTTTCCTTTTCAATTAGGAACTTTATAGTTGATGATAATTCTCTCCTATTTGCTTCAACTGGACTTTCTGTACAAGATGCATTATCTTCTGTATATCTAAAGCTGATCAAGGGATTCTTAACAGGAATCCTTTACAGTGGAATGAGTGAATGTGCAGGCAATTTCCTTAGGGAAATTCTATTCCTTCGGATACTTGTTCCTTTCAGTTTCCAATTCTATTGAGGCTAGGGTGCCTGATATTTCCTTTTCAATTATGAACTTTATAGTTGATGTTAATTATCTCCTATTTGCTTGAACTGGACTTTCTGTACAAGATGCATTATCTTCTGTATATCTAAAGCTGATCAAGGGATTCTTAACAGGAATCCTTTACAGTGGAATGAGTGAATGTGCAGGCATTAGTTTTAGTTATTTCCTTAGGGAAATTCTATTCCTTCAGATACTTGTTCCTTTCTGTTTCCCATTCTATTGAGGCTAGGGTGCCTGATATTTCCTTTACAATTATGAACTTTATAGTTGATGTTAATTCTCTCCTATTTGCTTCAACTGGACTTTCTGTACAAGATGCATTATCTTTTGTATATCTAAAGCTGATCTAGGGATTCTTAACAGGAATCCTTTACAGTGGAATGAGTGAATGTGCAGGCAATAGTTCCAGTTATTTCCTTAGGGAACTTCTATTCCTTCGGATACTTGTTCCTTTCTGTTTCCCATTCTATTGAGGCTAGGGTGCCTGATATTTCCTTTTCAATTATGAACTTTATAGTTGATGTTAATTATCTCCTATTTGCTTCAACTGGACTTTCTGTACAAGATGCATTATCTTCTGTATATCTAAAGCTGATCAAGGGATTCTTAACAGGAATCCTTTACAGTGGAATGAGTGAATGTGCAGGCAATAGTTCCAGTTATTTCCTTAGGGAAATCTATTCCTTCGGATACTTGTTCCTTTCTGTTTCCCATTCTATTGAGGCTAGGGTGCCTGATATTTCCTTTACAATTATGAACTTTATAGTTGATGTTAATTCTCTCCTATTTGCTTCAACTGGACTTTCTGTACAAGATGCATTATCTTTTGTATATCTAAAGCTGATCAAGGGATTCTTAACAGGAATCCGTTACAGTGGAATGAGTGAATGTGCAGGCAATTGTTCCAGTTATTTCCTTTAGGAAAATCCATTCCTGTGGATCCTTGTTGGTCTCTATTTCCCATTCTATTGAGGCTACTGTGCCTGATGTTTCCTTTTAAATTAGGAACTATATAGTTGATGTTAATTCTCTCCTATTTGCTTCAACTGGACTTTTGTACAAGATGCATTATCTTCTGTATATCTAAAGCTGATCAAGGCATTCTTAACAGGAATCCTTTACAATGGAATGAGTGAATGTGCAGGCAATAGTTCCAGTTATTTCCTTAGGGAAAATCCATTCCTTCGGATACTTGTTCCTCTCTATTTCCCATTCCATTGAGACTAGTGTTCCTGATGTTTCCTTTTCAATTAGGAACTTTATAGTTGATGATAATTCTCTCCTATTTGCTTCAACTGGACTTTCTGTACAAGATGCATTATCTTCTGTATATCTAAAGCTGATCAAGGGATTCTTAACAGGAATCCTTTACAGTGGAATGAGTGAATGTGCAGGCAATAGTTGCAGTTATTTCCTTAGGGAAAATCCATTCCTTCGGATACTTGTTCCTCTCTATTTCCCATTCCATTGAGGCTAGTGTGCCTGATGTTTCCTTTTCAATTAGGAACTTTATAGTTGATGATAATTCTCTCCTATTTGCTTCAACTGGACTTTCTGTACAAGATGCATTATCTTCTGTATATCTAAAGCTGATCAAGGGATTCTTAACAGGAATCCTTTACAGTGGAATGAGTGAATGTGCAGGCAATAGTTCCAGTTATTTCCTTTAGGAAAATCCATTCCTGTGGATACTTGTTCCTCTCTATTTCCCATTCTATTGAGTCAAGTTTTCCCTTTGTTTCCTTTTCAATTAGGAACTTTATAGTTGATGATAATTCTCTCCTATTTGCTTCAACTGGACTTTCTGTACAAGATGCATTATCTTCTGTATATCTAAAGCTGATCAAGGGATTCTTAACAGGAATCCTTTACAGTGGAATGAGTGAATGTGCAGGCGATAGTTCCAGTTATTTCCTTAGAGAAAATCCATTCCTTCGCATACTTCTTCCTCTCTATTTCCCATTCCATTGAGGCTAGTGTTCTTGATGTTTACTTTTCAATTAGGAACTTTATAGTGGATGATAATTCTCTCCTATTTGCTTCAACTGGACTTTCTGTACAAGATGCATTATCTTCTGTATATCTAAAGCTGATCAAGGGATTCTTAACAGGAATCCGTTACAGTGGAATGAGTGAATGTGCAGGGAATAGTTCCAGTTATTTCCTTAGGGAAAATCCATTCCTTCGGATACTTGTTCCTCTCTATTTCCCATTCTATTGAGGCTAGTGCGCCTGATGTTTCCTTTTCAATTAGGAACTTTATAGTTGATGATAATTCTCTCCTATTTTCTTCAACTGGACTTTCTGTACAAGATGCATTATCTTCTGTATATCTAAAGCTGATCAAGGGATTCTTAACAGGAATCCTTTACAGTGGAATGAGTGAATGTGCAGGCCATTTCCTTAGGGAAATTCTATTCCTTCGGATACTTGTTCCTTTCTGTTTCCCATTCTATTGAGGCTAGGGTGCCTGATATTTCCTTTTCAATTATGAACTTTATAGTTGATGTTATTTATCTCCTATTTGCTTCAACTGGACTTTCTGTACAAGATGCATTATCTTCTGTATATCTAAAGCTGATCAAGGGATTCTTAACAGGAATCCTTTACAGTGGAATGAGTGAATGTGCAGGCATTAGTTCCAGTTATTTCCTTAGGGAAATTCTATTCCTTCGGATACTTGTTCCTTTCTGTTTCCCATTCTATTGAGGCTAGGGTGCCTGATATTTCCTTTACAATTATGAACTTTATAGTTGATGTTAATTCTCTCCTATTTGCTTCAACTGGACTTTCTGTACAAGATGCATTATATTCTGTATATCTAAAGCTGATCAAGGGATTCTTAACAGGAATCCTTTACAGTGGAATGAGTGAATGTGCAGGCAATAGTTCCAGTTATTTCCTTAGGGAAATTCTATTCCTTCGGATACTTGTTCCTTTCTGTTTCCCATTCTATTGAGGCTAGGGTGCCTGATATTTCCTTTACAATTATGAACTTTATAGTTGATGTTAATTCTCTCCTATTTGCTTCAACTGGACTTTCTGTACAAGATGCATTATCTTTTGTATATCTAAAGCTGATCTAGGGATTCTTAACAGGAATCCGTTACAGTGGAATGAGTGAATGTGCAGGCAATAGTTCCAGTTATTTCCTTTAGGAAAATCCATTCCTGTGGATCCTTGTTGGTCTCTATTTCCCATTCTATTGAGGCTACTGTGCCTGATGTTTCCTTTTAAATTAGGAACTATATAGTTGATGTTAATTCTCTCCTATTTGCTTCAACTGGACTTTTGTACAAGATGCATTATCTTCTGTATATCTAAAGCTGATCAAGGCATTCTTAACAGGAATCCTTTACAATGGAATGAGTGAATGTGCAGGCAATAGTTCCAGTTATTTCCTTAGGGAAAATCCATTCCTTCGGATACTTGTTCCTCTCTATTTCCCATTCCATTGAGACTAGTGTTTCTGATGTTTCCTTTTCAATTAGGAACTTTATAGTTGATGATAATTCTCTCCTATTTGCTTCAACTGGACTTTCTGTACAAGATGCATTATCTTCTGTATATCTAAAGCTGATCAAGGGATTCTTAACAGGAATCCTTTACAGTGGAATGAGTGAATGTGCACGCAATAGTTGCAGTTATTTCCTTAGGGAAAATCCATTCCTTCGGATACTTGTTCCTCTCTATTTCCCATTCTCATTGAGGCTAGTGTGCCTGATGTTTCCTTTTCAATTAGGAACTTTATAGTTGATGATAATTCTCTCCTATTTGCTTCAACTGGACTTTCTGTACAAGATGCATTATCTTCTGTATATCGAAAGCTGATCAAGGGATTCTTAACAGGAATCCTTTACAGTGGAATGAGTGAATGTGCAGGCAATAGTTGCAGTTATTTCCTTAGGGAAAATCCATTCCTTCGCATACTTGTTCCTCTCTATTTCCCATTCCATTGAGGCTAGTGTGCCTGATGTTTCCTTTTCAATTAGGAACTTTATAGTTGATGATAATTCTCTCCTATTTGCTTCAACTGGACTTTCTGTACAAGATGCATTATCTTCTGTATATCTAAAGCTGATCAAGGGATTCTTAACAGGAATCCTTTACAGTGGAATGAGTGAATGTGCAGGCAATAGTTGCAGTTATTTCCTTAGGGAAAATCCATTCCTTCGGATACTTGTTCCTCTCTATTTCCCATTCCATATGAGGCTAGTGTGCCTGATGTTTCCTTTTCAATTAGTAAATTTATAGTTGATGATAATTCTCTCCTATTTGCTTCAACTGGACTTTCTGTACAAGATGCATTATCTTCTGTATATCTAAAGCTGATCAAGGGATTCTTAACAGGAATCCTTTACAGTGGAATGAGTGAATGTGCAGGCAATAGTTCCAGTTATTTCCTTTAGGAAAATCCATTCCTGTGGATACTTGTTGCTCTCTATTTCCTATTCTATTGAGTCTAGTTTTCCCTTTGTTTCCTTTTCAATTAGTAACTTTATAGTTGATGTTAATTCTCTCCTATTTGCTTCAACTGGACTTTCTATACAAGATGCATTATCTTCTGTATATCTAAAGCTGATCAAGGGATTCTTAACAGGAAACTTTTACTGTGGAATTAGTGAATGTGCAGGGAATAGTTCCAGTTATTTCCTTAGGGAAAATCCATTCCTTCGGATACATGTTCCTCTCTATTTCCCATTCTATTGAGGCTAGTGCGCCTGATGTTTCCTTTTCAATTAGGAACTTTATAGTTGATGATAATTCTCTCCTATTTGCTTCAACTGGACTTTCTGTACAAGATGCATTATCTTCTGTATATCTAAAGCTGATCAAGGGATTCTTAACAGGAATCCTTTACAGTGGAATGAGTGAATGTGCAGGCAATAGTTCCAGTTATTTCCTTAGGGAAATTCTATTCCTTCGGATACTTGTTCCTTTCTCTTTCCCATTCTATTGAGGCTAGGGTGCCTGATATTTCCTTTTCAATTATGAACTTTATAGTTGATGTTAATTATCTCCTATTTGCTTCAACTGGACTTTCTGTACAAGATGCATTATCTTCTGTATATCTAAAGCTGATCAAGGGATTCTTAAAAGGAATCCTTTACAGTGGAATGAGTGAATGTGCAGGCATTAGTTCCAGTTATTTCCTTAGGGAAATTCTATTCCTTCGGATACTTGTTCCTTTCTGTTTCCCATTCTATTGAGGCTAGGGTGCCTTATATTTCCTTTACAATTATGAACTTTATAGTTGATGTTAATTCTCTCCTATTTGCTTCAACTGGACTTTCTGTACAAGATGCATTATATTCTGTATATCTAAAGCTGATCAAGGGATTCTTAACAGGAATCCTTTACAGTGGAATGAGTGAATGTGCAGGCAATAGTTCCAGTTATTTCCTTAGGGAAATTCTATTCCTTCGGATACTTGTTCCTTTCTGTTTCCCATTCTATTGAGGCTAGGGTGCCTGATATTTCCTTTACAATTATGAACTTTATAGTTGATGTTAATTCTCTCCTATTTGCTTCAACTGGACTTTCTGTACAAGATGCATTATCTTTTGTATATCTAAAGCTGATCTAGGGATTCTTAACAGGAATCCGTTACAGTGGAATGAGTGAATGTGCAGGCAATAGTTCCAGTTATTTCCTTTAGGAAAATCCATTCCTGTGGATCCTTGTTGGTCTCTATTTCCCATTCTATTGAGGCTACTGTGCCTGATGTTTCCTTTTAAATTAGGAACTATATAGTTGATGTTAATTCTCTCCTATTTGCTTCAACTGGACTTTTGTACAAGATGCATTATCTTCTGTATATCTAAAGCTGATCAAGGCATTCTTAACAGGAATCCTTTACAATGGAATGAGTGAATGTGCAGGCAATAGTTCCAGTTATTTCCTTAGGGAAAATCCATTCCTTCGGATACTTGTTCCTCTCTATTTCCCATTCCATTGAGACTAGTGTTTCTGATGTTTCCTTTTCAATTAGGAACTTTATAGTTGATGATAATTCTCTCCTATTTGCTTCAACTGGACTTTCTGTACAAGATGCATTATCTTCTGTATATCTAAAGCTGATCAAGGGATTCTTAACAGGAATCCTTTACAGTGGAATGAGTGAATGTGCACGCAATAGTTGCAGTTATTTCCTTAGGGAAAATCCATTCCTTCGGATACTTGTTCCTCTCTATTTCCCATTCCATTGAGGCTAGTGTGCCTGATGTTTCCTTTTCAATTAGGAACTTTATAGTTGATGATAATTCTCTCCTATTTGCTTCAACTGGACTTTCTGTACAAGATGCATTATCTTCTGTATATCGAAAGCTGATCAAGGGATTCTTAACAGGAATCCTTTACAGTGGAATGAGTGAATGTGCAGGCAATAGTTGCAGTTATTTCCTTAGGGAAAATCCATTCCTTCGCATACTTGTTCCTCTCTATTTCCCATTCCATTGAGGCTAGTGTGCCTGATGTTTCCTTTTCAATTAGGAACTTTATAGTTGATGATAATTCTCTCCTATTTGCTTCAACTGGACTTTCTGTACAAGATGCATTATCTTCTGTATATCTAAAGCTGATCAAGGGATTCTTAACAGGAATCCTTTACAGTGGAATGAGTGAATGTGCAGGCAATAGTTGCAGTTATTTCCTTAGGGAAAATCCATTCCTTCGGATACTTGTTCCTCTCTATTTCCCATTCCATATGAGGCTAGTGTGCCTGATGTTTCCTTTTCAATTAGTAAATTTATAGTTGATGATAATTCTCTCCTATTTGCTTCAACTGGACTTTCTGTACAAGATGCATTATCTTCTGTATATCTAAAGCTGATCAAGGGATTCTTAACAGGAATCCTTTACAGTGGAATGAGTGAATGTGCAGGCAATAGTTCCAGTTATTTCCTTTAGGAAAATCCATTCCTGTGGATACTTGTTGCTCTCTATTTCCTATTCTATTGAGTCTAGTTTTCCCTTTGTTTCCTTTTCAATTAGTAACTTTATAGTTGATGTTAATTCTCTCCTATTTGCTTCAACTGGACTTTCTATACAAGATGCATTATCTTCTGTATATCTAAAGCTGATCAAGGGATTCTTAACAGGAAACTTTTACTGTGGAATTAGTGAATGTGCAGGGAATAGTTCCAGTTATTTCCTTAGGGAAAATCCATTCCTTCGGATACTTGTTCCTCTCTATTTCCCATTCTATTGAGGCTAGTGCGCCTGATGTTTCCTTTTCAATTAGGAACTTTATAGTTGATGATAATTCTCTCCTATTTGCTTCAACTGGACTTTCTGTACAAGATGCATTATCTTCTGTATATCTAAAGCTGAACAAGGGATTCTTAACAGGAATCCTTTACAGTGGAATGAGTGAATGTGCAGGCAATAGTTCCAGTTATTTCCTTAGGGAAATTCTATTCCTTCGGATACTTGTTCCTTTCTCTTTCCCATTCTATTGAGGCTAGGGTGCCTGATATTTCCTTTTCAATTATGAACTTTATAGTTGATGTTAATTCTCTCCTATTTGCTTCAACTGGACTTTCTGTACAAGATGTATTATCTTCTGTATATCTGAAGCTGATCAAGGCATTCTTAACAGGAATCCTTTACAGTGGAATGAGTGAATGTGCAGGCAATAGTTCCAGTTATTTCCTTAGGGAAAATCGATGCCTTCGGATACTTGTTCCTCTCTATTTCCCATTCCATTGAGGCTAGTGTGCCTGATGTTTCCTTTTCAATTAGGAACTTTATAGTTGATGTTAATTATCTCCTATTTGCTTCAACTGGACTTTCTGTACAAGATGCATTATCTTCTGTATATCGAAAGCTGATCAAGGGATTCTTAACAGGAATCCTTTACAGTGGAATGAGTGAATGTGCAGGCAATAGTTGCAGTTATTTCCTTACGGAAAATTGATTCCTTCGGATACTTGTTCCTCTCTATTTCCCATTCTATTGAGTCTAGTTTTCCCTTTGTTTCCTTTTCAATTAGGAACTTTATAGTTGATGTTAATTCTCTCCTATTTGCTTCAACTGGACTTTCTATACAAGATGCATTATCTCCTGTATATCTAAAGCTGATCAAGGGATTCTTAACAGGAAACTTTTACCGTGGAATGAGTGAATGCGCAGGGAATAGTTCCAGTTATTTCCTTAGGGAAAATCCGTTCCTTTGGATACTTGTTCCTCTCTATTTCCCATTCTATTGAGGCTAGTGCGCCTGATGTTTCCTTTTCAATTAGGAACTTTATAGTTGATGTTAATTAAATCCTATTTGCTTCAACTGGCCTTTCTGTACAAGATGCCTTATCTTCTGTATATCTAAAGCTGATCAAGGGATTCTTAACAGGAATCCTTTACAGTGGAATGAGTGAATGTGCAGGCAATAGTTCCAGTTATTTCCTTTAGGAAAATCAATTCCTGTGGATACTTGTTCCTCTCTATTTCCCATTCTATTGAGTCTAGTTTTCTTTGTTTCCTTTTCAATTAGGAACCTTATAGTTGATGTTAATTAAATCCCATTTGCTTCAACTGGACTTTCTGTACAAGATGCATTTTCTTCTGTATATCTAAAGCTGATCAAGGGATTCTTAAAAGGAATCCTTTAGAGTGAAATGAGTGAATGTGCAGGGAATAGTTCCAGTTATTTCCTTAGGGAAAATCCATTCCTTCGAATACTTGTTCCTCTCTATTTCCCAATCTATTGAGTCTAGTATTCCCTTTGTTTCCTTTTCAATTAGGAACTTTATAGTTGATGTTAATTAAATACTATTTGCTTGAACTGGACTTTCTGTACAAGATGCATTATCTTCTGTATATCTAAAGCTGATCAAGGGATTCTTAAGAAGAATCCTTTACAGTGGAATGAGTGAATGTGCAGGCAATAGTTCCAGTTATTTGCTTACGGAAAATTGATTCCTTCGGATACTTGTTCCTCTCTATTTCCCATTCTATTGAGTCAAGTTTTCCCTTTGTTTCCTTTTCAATTAGGAACTTTATAGTTGATGTTAATTCTCTCCTATTTGCTTCAACTGGACTTTCTGTACAAGATGCATTATCTTCTGTATATCTAAAGCTGATCAAGGGATTCTTAACAGGAAACATTTACCGTGGAATGAGTGAATGTGCAGGGCATAGTTCCAGTTATTTCCTTAGGGAAAATCCATTCCTTCGGATACTTGTTCCTCTCTATTTCCCATTCTATTGAGGCTAGTGCGCCTGATATTTCCTTTTCAATTAGAAACGTTATAGTTGATGATAATTCTCTCCTATTTGCTTCAACTGGACTTTCTGTACAAGATGCATTATCTTCTGTATATCTAAAGCTGATCAAGGGATTCTTAACAGGAATCCTTTACATTGGAATGAGTGAATGTGCAGGCAATAGTTCCAGTTATTTCCTTAGGGAAATTCTATTCCTTCGGATACTTGTTCCTTTCTGTTTCCCATTCTCTTGAGGCTAGGGTGCCTGATATTTCCTTTTCAATTATGAACTTTATAGTTGATGTTAATTCTCTCCTATTTGCTTCAACTGGACTTTCTGTACAAGATGCATTATCTTCTGTATATCTAAAGCTGATCAAGGGATTCTTAACAGGAATCCTTTACAGTGGAATGAGTGAATGTGCAGGCAATAGTTGCAGTTATTTCCTTAGGGAAAATCCATTCCTTCGGATACTTGTTCCTCTCTATTTCCCATTCCTTGAGGCTAGTGTGCCTGATGTTTCCTTTTCAATTAGGAACTTTATAGTTGATGATAATTCTCTCCTATTTGCTTCAACTGGACTTTCTGTACAAGATGCATTATCTTCTGTATATCTAAAGCTGATCAAGGGATTCTTAACAGGAATCCTTTACAGTGGAATGAGTGAATGTGCAGGCAATAGTTCCAGTTATTTCCTTTAGGAAAATCCATTCCTGTGGATACTTGTTCCTCTCTATTTCCCATTCTATTGAGTCTAGAGTTTTCCCTTTGTTTCCTTTTCAATTAGGAACTTTATAGTTGATGATAATTCTCTCCTATTTGCTTCAACTGGACTTTCTGTACAAGATGCATTATCTTCTGTATATCTAAAGCTGATCAAGGGATTCTTAACAGGAATCCTTTACAGTGGAATGAGTGAATGTGCAGGCAATAGTTCCAGTTATTTCCTTAGGGAAATTCTATTCCTTCAGATACTTGTTCCTTTCTGTTTCCCATTCTATTGAGGCTAGGGGGCCTGATATTTCCTTTTCAATTATGAACTTTATAGTTGATGTTAATTATCTCCTATTTGCTTCAACTGGACTTTCTGTTCAAGATGCATTATCTTCTGTATATCTAAAGCTGATCAAGGGATTCTTAACAGGAATCCTTTACAGTGGAATGAGTGAATGTGCAGGCGATAGTTCCAGTTATTTCCTTAGAGAAAATCCATTCCTTCGCATACTTCTTCCTCTCTATTTCCCATTCCATTGAGGCTAGTGTTCTTGATGTTTACTTTTCAATTAGGAACTTTATAGTGGATGATAATTCTCTCCTATTTGCTTCAACTGGACTTTCTGTACAAGATGCATTATCTTCTGTATATCTAAAGCTGATCAAGGGATTCTTAACAGGAATCCGTTACAGTGGAATGAGTGAATGTGCAGGGAATAGTTCCAGTTATTTCCTTAGGGAAAATCCATTCCTTCGGATACTTGTTCCTCTCTATTTCCCATTCTATTGAGGCTAGTGCGCCTGATGTTTCCTTTTCAATTAGGAACTTTATAGTTGATGATAATTCTCTCCTATTTTCTTCAACTGGACTTTCTGTACAAGATGCATTATCTTCTGTATATCTAAAGCTGATCAAGGGATTCTTAACAGGAATCCTTTACAGTGGAATGAGTGAATGTGCAGGCCATTTCCTTAGGGAAATTCTATTCCTTCGGATACTTGTTCCTTTCTGTTTCCCATTCTATTGAGGCTAGGGTGCCTGATATTTCCTTTTCAATTATGAACTTTATAGTTGATGTTATTTATCTCCTATTTGCTTCAACTGGACTTTCTGTACAAGATGCATTATCTTCTGTATATCTAAAGCTGATCAAGGGATTCTTAACAGGAATCCTTTACAGTGGAATGAGTGAATGTGCAGGCATTAGTTCCAGTTATTTCCTTAGGGAAATTCTATTCCTTCGGATACTTGTTCCTTTCTGTTTCCCATTCTATTGAGGCTAGGGTGCCTGATATTTCCTTTACAATTATGAACTTTATAGTTGATGTTAATTCTCTCCTATTTGCTTCAACTGGACTTTCTGTACAAGATGCATTATATTCTGTATATCTAAAGCTGATCAAGGGATTCTTAACAGGAATCCTTTACAGTGGAATGAGTGAATGTGCAGGCAATAGTTCCAGTTATTTCCTTAGGGAAATTCTATTCCTTCGGATACTTGTTCCTTTCTGTTTCCCATTCTATTGAGGCTAGGGTGCCTGATATTTCCTTTACAATTATGAACTTTATAGTTGATGTTAATTCTCTCCTATTTGCTTCAACTGGACTTTCTGTACAAGATGCATTATCTTTTGTATATCTAAAGCTGATCTAGGGATTCTTAACAGGAATCCGTTACAGTGGAATGAGTGAATGTGCAGGCAATAGTTCCAGTTATTTCCTTTAGGAAAATCCATTCCTGTGGATCCTTGTTGGTCTCTATTTCCCATTCTATTGAGGCTACTGTGCCTGATGTTTCCTTTTAAATTAGGAACTATATAGTTGATGTTAATTCTCTCCTATTTGCTTCAACTGGACTTTTGTACAAGATGCATTATCTTCTGTATATCTAAAGCTGATCAAGGCATTCTTAACAGGAATCCTTTACAATGGAATGAGTGAATGTGCAGGCAATAGTTCCAGTTATTTCCTTAGGGAAAATCCATTCCTTCGGATACTTGTTCCTCTCTATTTCCCATTCCATTGAGACTAGTGTTTCTGATGTTTCCTTTTCAATTAGGAACTTTATAGTTGATGATAATTCTCTCCTATTTGCTTCAACTGGACTTTCTGTACAAGATGCATTATCTTCTGTATATCTAAAGCTGATCAAGGGATTCTTAACAGGAATCCTTTACAGTGGAATGAGTGAATGTGCACGCAATAGTTGCAGTTATTTCCTTAGGGAAAATCCATTCCTTCGGATACTTGTTCCTCTCTATTTCCCATTCCATTGAGGCTAGTGTGCCTGATGTTTCCTTTTCAATTAGGAACTTTATAGTTGATGATAATTCTCTCCTATTTGCTTCAACTGGACTTTCTGTACAAGATGCATTATCTTCTGTATATCGAAAGCTGATCAAGGGATTCTTAACAGGAATCCTTTACAGTGGAATGAGTGAATGTGCAGGCAATAGTTGCAGTTATTTCCTTAGGGAAAATCCATTCCTTCGCATACTTGTTCCTCTCTATTTCCCATTCCATTGAGGCTAGTGTGCCTGATGTTTCCTTTTCAATTAGGAACTTTATAGTTGATGATAATTCTCTCCTATTTGCTTCAACTGGACTTTCTGTACAAGATGCATTATCTTCTGTATATCTAAAGCTGATCAAGGGATTCTTAACAGGAATCCTTTACAGTGGAATGAGTGAATGTGCAGGCAATAGTTGCAGTTATTTCCTTAGGGAAAATCCATTCCTTCGGATACTTGTTCCTCTCTATTTCCCATTCCATATGAGGCTAGTGTGCCTGATGTTTCCTTTTCAATTAGTAAATTTATAGTTGATGATAATTCTCTCCTATTTGCTTCAACTGGACTTTCTGTACAAGATGCATTATCTTCTGTATATCTAAAGCTGATCAAGGGATTCTTAACAGGAATCCTTTACAGTGGAATGAGTGAATGTGCAGGCAATAGTTCCAGTTATTTCCTTTAGGAAAATCCATTCCTGTGGATACTTGTTGCTCTCTATTTCCTATTCTATTGAGTCTAGTTTTCCCTTTGTTTCCTTTTCAATTAGTAACTTTATAGTTGATGTTAATTCTCTCCTATTTGCTTCAACTGGACTTTCTATACAAGATGCATTATCTTCTGTATATCTAAAGCTGATCAAGGGATTCTTAACAGGAAACTTTTACTGTGGAATTAGTGAATGTGCAGGGAATAGTTCCAGTTATTTCCTTAGGGAAAATCCATTCCTTCGGATACTTGTTCCTCTCTATTTCCCATTCTATTGAGGCTAGTGCGCCTGATGTTTCCTTTTCAATTAGGAACTTTATAGTTGATGATAATTCTCTCCTATTTGCTTCAACTGGACTTTCTGTACAAGATGCATTATCTTCTGTATATCTAAAGCTGATCAAGGGATTCTTAACAGGAATCCTTTACAGTGGAATGAGTGAATGTGCAGGCAATAGTTCCAGTTATTTCCTTTAGGGAAAATCCATTCCTGTCGGATACTTGTTCCTTTCTCTTTCCCATTCTATTGAGGCTAGGGTGCCTGATATTTCCTTTTCAATTATGAACTTTATAGTTGATGTTAATTATCTCCTATTTGCTTCAACTGGACTTTCTGTACAAGATGCATTATCTTCTGTATATCTAAAGCTGATCAAGGGATTCTTAACAGGAATCCTTTACAGTGGAATGAGTGAATGTGCAGGCATTAGTTCCAGTTATTTCCTTAGGGAAATTCTATTCCTTCGGATACTTGTTCCTTTCTGTTTCCCATTCTATTGAGGCTAGGGTGCCTTATATTTCCTTTACAATTATGAACTTTATAGTTGATGTTAATTCTCTCCTATTTGCTTCAACTGGACTTTCTGTACAAGATGCATTATATTCTGTATATCTAAAGCTGATCAAGGGATTCTTAACAGGAATCCTTTACAGTGGAATGAGTGAATGTGCAGGCAATAGTTCCAGTTATTTCCTTAGGGAAATCTATTCCTTCGGATACTTGTTCCTTTCTGTTTCCCATTCTATTGAGGCTAGGGTGCCTGATATTTCCTTTACAATTATGAACTTTATAGTTGATGTTAATTCTCTCCTATTTGCTTCAACTGGACTTTCTGTACAAGATGCATTATCTTTTGTATATCTAAAGCTGATCTAGGGATTCTTAACAGGAATCCGTTACAGTGGAATGAGTGAATGTGCAGGCAATAGTTCCAGTTATTTCCTTTAGGAAAATCCATTCCTGTGGATCCTTGTTGGTCTCTATTTCCCATTCTATTGAGGCTACTGTGCCTGATGTTTCCTTTTAAATTAGGAACTATATAGTTGATGTTAATTCTCTCCTATTTGCTTCAACTGGACTTTTGTACAAGATGCATTATCTTCTGTATATCTAAAGCTGATCAAGGCATTCTTAACAGGAATCCTTTACAATGGAATGAGTGAATGTGCAGGCAATAGTTCCAGTTATTTCCTTAGGGAAAATCCATTCCTTCAGATACTTGTTCCTCTCTATTTCCCATTCCATTGAGACTAGTGTTTCTGATGTTTCCTTTTCAATTAGGAACTTTATAGTTGATGATAATTCTCTCCTATTTGCTTCAACTGGACTTTCTGTACAAGATGCATTATCTTCTGTATATCTAAAGCTGATCAAGGGATTCTTAACAGGAATCCTTTACAGTGGAATGAGTGAATGTGCACGCAATAGTTGCAGTTATTTCCTTAGGGAAAATCCATTCCTTCGGATACTTGTTCCTCTCTATTTCCCATTCCATTGAGGCTAGTGTGCCTGATGTTTCCTTTTCAATTAGGAACTTTATAGTTGATGATAATTCTCTCCTATTTGCTTCAACTGGACTTTCTGTACAAGATGCATTATCTTCTGTATATCGAAAGCTGATCAAGGGATTCTTAACAGGAATCCTTTACAGTGGAATGAGTGAATGTGCAGGCAATAGTTGCAGTTATTTCCTTAGGGAAAATCCATTCCTTCGCATACTTGTTCCTCTCTATTTCCCATTCCATTGAGGCTAGTGTGCCTGATGTTTCCTTTTCAATTAGGAACTTTATAGTTGATGATAATTCTCTCCTATTTGCTTCAACTGGACTTTCTGTACAAGATGCATTATCTTCTGTATATCTAAAGCTGATCAAGGGATTCTTAACAGGAATCCTTTACAGTGGAATGAGTGAATGTGCAGGCAATAGTTGCAGTTATTTCCTTAGGGAAAATCCATTCCTTCGGATACTTGTTCCTCTCTATTTCCCATTCCATATGAGGCTAGTGTGCCTGATGTTTCCTTTTCAATTAGTAAATTTATAGTTGATGATAATTCTCTCCTATTTGCTTCAACTGGACTTTCTGTACAAGATGCATTATCTTCTGTATATCTAAAGCTGATCAAGGGATTCTTAACAGGAATCCTTTACAGTGGAATGAGTGAATGTGCAGGCAATAGTTCCAGTTATTTCCTTTAGGAAAATCCATTCCTGTGGATACTTGTTCTCTCTATTTCCTATTCTATTGAGTCTAGTTTTCCCTTTGTTTCCTTTTCAATTAGTAACTTTATAGTTGATGTTAATTCTCTCCTATTTGCTTCAACTGGACTTTCTATACAAGATGCATTATCTTCTGTATATCTAAAGCTGATCAAGGGATTCTTAACAGGAAACTTTTACTGTGGAATTAGTGAATGTGCAGGGAATAGTTCCAGTTATTTCCTTAGGGAAAATCCATTCCTTCGGATACTTGTTCCTCTCTATTTCCCATTCTATTGAGGCTAGTGCGCCTGATGTTTCCTTTTCAATTAGGAACTTTATAGTTGATGATAATTCTCTCCTATTTGCTTCAACTGGACTTTCTGTACAAGATGCATTATCTTCTGTATATCTAAAGCTGATCAAGGGATTCTTAACAGGAATCCTTTACAGTGGAATGAGTGAATGTGCAGGCAATAGTTCCAGTTATTTCCTTAGGGAAATTCTATTCCTTCGGATACTTGTTCCTTTCTCTTTCCCATTCTATTGAGGCTAGGGTGCCTGATATTTCCTTTTCAATTATGAACTTTATAGTTGATGTTAATTATCTCCTATTTGCTTCAACTGGACTTTCTGTACAAGATGCATTATCTTCTGTATATCTAAAGCTGATCAAGGGATTCTTAACAGGAATCCTTTACAGTGGAATGAGTGAATGTGCAGGCATTAGTTCCAGTTATTTCCTTTAGGGAAAATCCATTCCTGTCGGATACTTGTTCCTTTCTGTTTCCCATTCTATTGAGGCTAGGGTGCCTTATATTTCCTTTACAATTATGAACTTTATAGTTGATGTTAATTCTCTCCTATTTGCTTCAACTGGACTTTCTGTACAAGATGCATTATATTCTGTATATCTAAAGCTGATCAAGGGATTCTTAACAGGAATCCTTTACAGTGGAATGAGTGAATGTGCAGGCAATAGTTCCAGTTATTTCCTTAGGGAAATCTATTCCTTCGGATACTTGTTCCTTTCTGTTTCCCATTCTATTGAGGCTAGGGTGCCTGATATTTCCTTTACAATTATGAACTTTATAGTTGATGTTAATTCTCTCCTATTTGCTTCAACTGGACTTTCTGTACAAGATGCATTATCTTTTGTATATCTAAAGCTGATCTAGGGATTCTTAACAGGAATCCGTTACAGTGGAATGAGTGAATGTGCAGGCAATAGTTCCAGTTATTTCCTTTAGGAAAATCCATTCCTGTGGATCCTTGTTGGTCTCTATTTCCCATTCTATTGAGGCTACTGTGCCTGATGTTTCCTTTTAAATTAGGAACTATATAGTTGATGTTAATTCTCTCCTATTTGCTTCAACTGGACTTTTGTACAAGATGCATTATCTTCTGTATATCTAAAGCTGATCAAGGCATTCTTAACAGGAATCCTTTACAATGGAATGAGTGAATGTGCAGGCAATAGTTCCAGTTATTTCCTTAGGGAAAATCCATTCCTTCGGATACTTGTTCCTCTCTATTTCCCATTCCATTGAGACTAGTGTTTCTGATGTTTCCTTTTCAATTAGGAACTTTATAGTTGATGATAATTCTCTGCCTATTTGCTTCAACTGGACTTTCTGTACAAGATGCATTATCTTCTGTATATCTAAAGCTGATCAAGGGATTCTTAACAGGAATCCTTTACAGTGGAATGAGTGAATGTGCACGCAATAGTTGCAGTTATTTCCTTAGGGAAAATCCATTCCTTCGGATACTTGTTCCTCTCTATTTCCCATTCCATTGAGGCTAGTGTGCCTGATGTTTCCTTTTCAATTAGGAACTTTATAGTTGATGATAATTCTCTCCTATTTGCTTCAACTGGACTTTCTGTACAAGATGCATTATCTTCTGTATATCGAAAGCTGATCAAGGGATTCTTAACAGGAATCCTTTACAGTGGAATGAGTGAATGTGCAGGCAATAGTTGCAGTTATTTCCTTAGGGAAAATCCATTCCTTCGCATACTTGTTCCTCTCTATTTCCCATTCCATTGAGGCTAGTGTGCCTGATGTTTCCTTTTCAATTAGGAACTTTATAGTTGATGATAATTCTCTCCTATTTGCTTCAACTGGACTTTCTGTACAAGATGCATTATCTTCTGTATATCTAAAGCTGATCAAGGGATTCTTAACAGGAATCCTTTACAGTGGAATGAGTGAATGTGCAGGCAATAGTTGCAGTTATTTCCTTAGGGAAAATCCATTCCTTCGGATACTTGTTCCTCTCTATTTCCCATTCCATATGAGGCTAGTGTGCCTGATGTTTCCTTTTCAATTAGTAAATTTATAGTTGATGATAATTCTCTCCTATTTGCTTCAACTGGACTTTCTGTACAAGATGCATTATCTTCTGTATATCTAAAGCTGATCAAGGGATTCTTAACAGGAATCCTTTACAGTGGAATGAGTGAATGTGCAGGCAATAGTTCCAGTTATTTCCTTTAGGAAAATCCATTCCTGTGGATACTTGTTGCTCTCTATTTCCTATTCTATTGAGTCTAGTTTTCCCTTTGTTTCCTTTTCAATTAGTAACTTTATAGTTGATGTTAATTCTCTCCTATTTGCTTCAACTGGACTTTCTATACAAGATGCATTATCTTCTGTATATCTAAAGCTGATCAAGGGATTCTTAACAGGAAACTTTTACTGTGGAATTAGTGAATGTGCAGGGAATAGTTCCAGTTATTTCCTTAGGGAAAATCCATTCCTTCGGATACTTGTTCCTCTCTATTTCCCATTCTATTGAGGCTAGTGCGCCTGATGTTTCCTTTTCAATTAGGAACTTTATAGTTGATGATAATTCTCTCCTATTTGCTTCAACTGGACTTTCTGTACAAGATGCATTATCTTCTGTATATCTAAAGCTGATCAAGGGATTCTTAACAGGAATCCTTTACAGTGGAATGAGTGAATGTGCAGGCAATAGTTCCAGTTATTTCCTTAGGAAATTCTATTCCTTCGGATACTTGTTCCTTTCTCTTTCCCATTCTATTGAGGCTAGGGTGCCTGATATTTCCTTTTCAATTATGAACTTTATAGTTGATGTTAATTATCTCCTATTTGCTTCAACTGGACTTTCTGTACAAGATGCATTATCTTCTGTATATCTAAAGCTGATCAAGGGATTCTTAACAGGAATCCTTTACAGTGGAATGAGTGAATGTGCAGGCATTAGTTCCAGTTATTTCCTTAGGGAAATTCTATTCCTTCGGATACTTGTTCCTTTCTGTTTCCCATTCTATTGAGGCTAGGGTGCCTTATATTTCCTTTACAATTATGAACTTTATAGTTGATGTTAATTCTCTCCTATTTGCTTCAACTGGACTTTCTGTACAAGATGCATTATATTCTGTATATCTAAAGCTGATCAAGGGATTCTTAACAGGAATCCTTTACAGTGGAATGAGTGAATGTGCAGGCAATAGTTCCAGTTATTTCCTTAGGGAAATTCTATTCCTTCGGATACTTGTTCCTTTCTGTTTCCCATTCTATTGAGGCTAGGGTGCCTGATATTTCCTTTACAATTATGAACTTTATAGTTGATGTTAATTCTCTCCTATTTGCTTCAACTGGACTTTCTGTACAAGATGCATTATCTTTTGTATATCTAAAGCTGATCTAGGGATTCTTAACAGGAATCCGTTACAGTGGAATGAGTGAATGTGCAGGCAATAGTTCCAGTTATTTCCTTTAGGAAAATCCATTCCTGTGGATCCTTGTTGGTCTCTATTTCCCATTCTATTGAGGCTACTGTGCCTGATGTTTCCTTTTAAATTAGGAACTATATAGTTGATGTTAATTCTCTCCTATTTGCTTCAACTGGACTTTTGTACAAGATGCATTATCTTCTGTATATCTAAAGCTGATCAAGGCATTCTTAACAGGAATCCTTTACAATGGAATGAGTGAATGTGCAGGCAATAGTTCCAGTTATTTCCTTAGGGAAAATCCATTCCTTCAGATACTTGTTCCTCTCTATTTCCCATTCCATTGAGACTAGTGTTTCTGATGTTTCCTTTTCAATTAGGAACTTTATAGTTGATGATAATTCTCTCCTATTTGCTTCAACTGGACTTTCTGTACAAGATGCATTATCTTCTGTATATCTAAAGCTGATCAAGGGATTCTTAACAGGAATCCTTTACAGTGGAATGAGTGAATGTGCACGCAATAGTTGCAGTTATTTCCTTAGGGAAAATCCATTCCTTCGGATACTTGTTCCTCTCTATTTCCCATTCTCATTGAGGCTAGTGTGCCTGATGTTTCCTTTTCAATTAGGAACTTTATAGTTGATGATAATTCTCTCCTATTTGCTTCAACTGGACTTTCTGTACAAGATGCATTATCTTCTGTATATCGAAAGCTGATCAAGGGATTCTTAACAGGAATCCTTTACAGTGGAATGAGTGAATGTGCAGGCAATAGTTGCAGTTATTTCCTTAGGGAAAATCCATTCCTTCGCATACTTGTTCCTCTCTATTTCCCATTCCATTGAGGCTAGTGTGCCTGATGTTTCCTTTTCAATTAGGAACTTTATAGTTGATGATAATTCTCTCCTATTTGCTTCAACTGGACTTTCTGTACAAGATGCATTATCTTCTGTATATCTAAAGCTGATCAAGGGATTCTTAACAGGAATCCTTTACAGTGGAATGAGTGAATGTGCAGGCAATAGTTGCAGTTATTTCCTTAGGGAAAATCCATTCCTTCGGATACTTGTTCCTCTCTATTTCCCATTCCATATAGGCTAGTGTGCCTGATGTTTCCTTTTCAATTAGTAAATTTATAGTTGATGATAATTCTCTCCTATTTGCTTCAACTGGACTTTCTGTACAAGATGCATTATCTTCTGTATATCTAAAGCTGATCAAGGGATTCTTAACAGGAATCCTTTACAGTGGAATGAGTGAATGTGCAGGCAATAGTTCCAGTTATTTCCTTTAGGAAAATCCATTCCTGTGGATACTTGTTGCTCTCTATTTCCTATTCTATTGAGTCTAGTTTTCCCTTTGTTTCCTTTTCAATTAGTAACTTTATAGTTGATGTTAATTCTCTCCTATTTGCTTCAACTGGACTTTCTATACAAGATGCATTATCTTCTGTATATCTAAAGCTGATCAAGGGATTCTTAACAGGAAACTTTTACTGTGGAATTAGTGAATGTGCAGGGAATAGTTCCAGTTATTTCCTTAGGGAAAATCCATTCCTTCGGATACTTGTTCCTCTCTATTTCCCATTCTATTGAGGCTAGTGCGCCTGATGTTTCCTTTTCAATTAGGAACTTTATAGTTGATGATAATTCTTTCCTATTTGCTTCAACTGGACTTTCTGTACAAGATGCATTATCTTCTGTATATCTAAAGCTGAACAAGGGATTCTTAACAGGAATCCTTTACAGTGGAATGAGTGAATGTGCAGGCAATAGTTCCAGTTATTTCCTTAGGGAAATTCTATTCCTTCGGATACTTGTTCCTTTCTCTTTCCCATTCTATTGAGGCTAGGGTGCCTGATATTTCCTTTTCAATTATGAACTTTATAGTTGATGTTAATTCTCTCCTATTTGCTTCAACTGGACTTTCTGTACAAGATGTATTATCTTCTGTATATCTGAAGCTGATCAAGGCATTCTTAACAGGAATCCTTTACAGTGGAATGAGTGAATGTGCAGGCAATAGTTCCAGTTATTTCCTTAGGGAAAATCGATGCCTTCGGATACTTGTTCCTCTCTATTTCCCATTCCATTGAGGCTAGTGTGCCTGATGTTTCCTTTTCAATTAGGAACTTTATAGTTGATGTTAATTCTCTCCTATTTGCTTCAACTGGACTTTCTGTACAAGATGCATTATCTTCTGTATATCGAAAGCTGATCAAGGGATTCTTAACAGGAATCCTTTACAGTGGAATGAGTGAATGTGCAGGCAATAGTTGCAGTTATTTCCTTACGGAAAATTGATTCCTTCGGATACTTGTTCCTCTCTATTTCCCATTCTATTGAGTCTAGTTTTCCCTTTGTTTCCTTTTCAATTAGGAACTTTATAGTTGATGTTAATTCTCTCCTATTTGCTTCAACTGGACTTTCTATACAAGATGCATTATCTCCTGTATATCTAAAGCTGATCAAGGGATTCTTAACAGGAAACTTTTACCGTGGAATGAGTGAATGCGCAGGGAATAGTTCCAGTTATTTCCTTAGGGAAAATCCGTTCCTTTGGATACTTGTTCCTCTCTATTTCCCATTCTATTGAGGCTAGTGCGCCTGATGTTTCCTTTTCAATTAGGAACTTTATAGTTGATGTTAATTAAATCCTATTTGCTTCAACTGGCCTTTCTGTACAAGATGCCTTATCTTCTGTATATCTAAAGCTGATCAAGGGATTCTTAACAGGAATCCTTTACAGTGGAATGAGTGAATGTGCAGGCAATAGTTCCAGTTATTTCCTTTAGGAAAATCAATTCCTGTGGATACTTGTTCCTCTCTATTTCCCATTCTATTGAGTCTAGTTTTCCCTTTGTTTCCTTTTCAATTAGGAACCTTATAGTTGATGTTAATTAAATCCCATTTGCTTCAACTGGACTTTCTGTACAAGATGCATTTTCTTCTGTATATCTAAAGCTGATCAAGGGATTCTTAAAAGGAATCCTTTAGAGTGAAATGAGTGAATGTGCAGGGAATAGTTCCAGTTATTTCCTTAGGGAAAATCCATTCCTTCGAATACTTGTTCCTCTCTATTTCCCAATCTATTGAGTCTAGTATTCCCTTTGTTTCCTTTTCAATTAGGAACTTTATAGTTGATGTTAATTAAATACTATTTGCTTGAACTGGACTTTCTGTACAAGATGCATTATCTTCTGTATATCTAAAGCTGATCAAGGGATTCTTAAGAAGAATCCTTTACAGTGGAATGAGTGAATGTGCAGGCAATAGTTCCAGTTATTTGCTTACGGAAAATTGATTCCTTCGGATACTTGTTCCTCTCTATTTCTCATTCTATTGAGTCTAGTTTTCCTGTTGTTTCCTTTTCAATTAGGAACTTTATAGTTGATGTTAATTAAATCCCATTTGCTTCAACTGGACTTTCTGTACAAGATGCATTATCTTCTGTATATCTAAAGCTGTTCAAGGGATTCTTAACAGGAAACTTTTACCGTGGAATGAGTGAATGCGCAGGGAATAGTTCCAGTTATTTCCTTAGGGAAAATCCGTTCCTTTGGATACTTGTTGCTCTCTATTTCCCATTCTATTGAGTCAAGTTTTCCCTTTGTTTCCTTTTCAATTAGGAACTTTATAGTTGATGTTAATTCTCTCCTATTTGCTTCAACTGGACTTTCTGTACAAGATGCATTATCTTCTGTATATCTAAAGCTGATCAAGGGATTCTTAACAGGAAACATTTACCGTGGAATGAGTGAATGTGCAGGGCATAGTTCCAGTTATTTCCTTAGGGAAAATCCATTCCTTCGGATACTTGTTCCTCTCTATTTCCCATTCTATTGAGGCTAGTGCGCCTGATATTTCCTTTTCAATTAGAAACGTTATAGTTGATGATAATTCTCTCCTATTTGCTTCAACTGGACTTTCTGTACAAGATGCATTATCTTCTGTATATCTAAAGCTGATCAAGGGATTCTTAACAGGAATCCTTTACATTGGAATGAGTGAATGTGCAGGCAATAGTTCCAGTTATTTCCTTAGGGAAATTCTATTCCTTCGGATACTTGTTCCTTTCTGTTTCCCATTCTCTTGAGGCTAGGGTGCCTGATATTTCCTTTTCAATTATGAACTTTATAGTTGATGTTAATTCTCTCCTATTTGCTTCAACTGGACTTTCTGTACAAGATGCATTATCTTCTGTATATCTAAAGCTGATCAAGGGATTCTTAACAGGAATCCTTTACAGTGGAATGAGTGAATGTGCAGGCAATAGTTGCAGTTATTTCCTTAGGGAAAATCCATTCCTTCGGATACTTGTTCCTCTCTATTTCCCATTCCATATAGGCTAGTGTGCCTGATGTTTCCTTTTCAATTAGTAAATTTATAGTTGATGATAATTCTCTCCTATTTGCTTCAACTGGACTTTCTGTACAAGATGCATTATCTTCTGTATATCTAAAGCTGATCAAGGGATTCTTAACAGGAATCCTTTACAGTGGAATGAGTGAATGTGCAGGCAATAGTTCCAGTTATTTCCTTTAGGAAAATCCATTCCTGTGGATACTTGTTGCTCTCTATTTCCTATTCTATTGAGTCTAGTTTTCCCTTTGTTTCCTTTTCAATTAGTAACTTTATAGTTGATGTTAATTCTCTCCTATTTGCTTCAACTGGACTTTCTATACAAGATGCATTATCTTCTGTATATCTAAAGCTGATCAAGGGATTCTTAACAGGAAACTTTTACTGTGGAATTAGTGAATGTGCAGGGAATAGTTCCAGTTATTTCCTTAGGGAAAATCCATTCCTTCGGATACTTGTTCCTCTCTATTTCCCATTCTATTGAGGCTAGTGCGCCTGATGTTTCCTTTTCAATTAGGAACTTTATAGTTGATGATAATTCTCTCCTATTTGCTTCAACTGGACTTTCTGTACAAGATGCATTATCTTCTGTATATCTAAAGCTGATCAAGGGATTCTTAACAGGAATCCTTTACAGTGGAATGAGTGAATGTGCAGGCAATAGTTCCAGTTATTTCCTTAGGGAAACTCTATTCCTTCGGATACTTGTTCCTTTCTCTTTCCCATTCTATTGAGGCTAGGGTGCCTGATATTTCCTTTTCAATTATGAACTTTATAGTTGATGTTAATTCTCTCCTATTTGCTTCAACTGGACTTTCTGTACAAGATGTATTATCTTCTGTATATCTGAAGCTGATCAAGGCATTCTTAACAGGAATCCTTTACAGTGGAATGAGTGAATGTGCAGGCAATAGTTCCAGTTATTTCCTTAGGGAAAATCGATGCCTTCGGATACTTGTTCCTCTCTATTTCCCATTCCATTGAGGCTAGTGTGCCTGATGTTTCCTTTTCAATTAGGAACTTTATAGTTGATGTTAATTATCTCCTATTTGCTTCAACTGGACTTTCTGTACAAGATGCATTATCTTCTGTATATCTAAAGCTGATCAAGGGATTCTTAACAGGAATCCTTTACAGTGGAATGAGTGAATGTGCAGGCAATAGTTCCAGTTATTTCCTTACGGAAAATTGATTCCTTCGGATACTTGTTCCTCTCTATTTCCCATTCTATTGAGTCTAGTTTTCCCTTTGTTTCCTTTTCAATTAGGAACTTTATAGTTGATGTTAATTCTCTCCTATTTGCTTCAACTGGACTTTCTATACAAGATGCATTATCTCCTGTATATCTAAAGCTGATCAAGGGATTCTTAACAGGAAACTTTTACCGTGGAATGAGTGAATGCGAAGGGAATAGTTCCAGTTATTTCCTTAGGGAAAATCCGTTCCTTTGGATACTTGTTCCTCTCTATTTCCCATTCTATTGAGGCTAGTGCGCCTGATGTTTCCTTTTCAGTTAGAAACTTTATAGTTGATGTTAATTAAATCCTATTTGCTTCAACTGGCCTTTCTGTACAAGATGCCTTATCTTCTGTATATCTAAAGCTGATCAAGGGATTCTTAACAGGAATCCTTTACAGTGGAATGAGTGAATGTGCAGGCAATAGTTCCAGTTATTTCCTTTAGGAAAATCAATTCCTGTGGATACTTGTTCCTCTCTATTTCCCATTCTATTGAGTCTAGTTTTCCCTTTGTTTCCTTTTCAATTAGGAACCTTATAGTTGATGTTAATTAAATCCCATTTGCTTCAACTGGACTTTCTGTACAAGATGCATTTTCTTCTGTATATCTAAAGCTGATCAAGGGATTCTTAAAAGGAATCCTTTAGAGTGGAATGAGTGAATGTGCAGGGAATAGTTCCAGTTATTTCCTTAGGGAAAATCCATTCCTTCGGATACTTGTTCCTCTCTATTTCCCAATCTATTGAGTCTAGTATTCCCTTTGTTTCCTTTTCAATTAGGAACTTTATAGTTGATGTTAATTAAATACTATTTGCTTGAACTGGACTTTCTGTACAAGATGCATTATCTTCTGTATATCTAAAGCTGATCAAGGGATTCTTAAGAAGAATCCTTTACAGTGGAATGAGTGAATGTGCAGGCAATAGTTCCAGTTATTTGCTTACGGAAAATTGATTCCTTCGGATACTTGTTCCTCTCTATTTCCCATTCTATTGAGTCTAGTTTTCCTGTTGTTTCCTTTTCAATTAGGAACTTTATAGTTGATGTTAATTAAATCCCATTTGCTTCAACTGGACTTTCTGTACAAGATGCATTATCTTCTGTATATCTAAAGCTGATCAAGGGATTCTTAACAGGAAACTTTTACCGTGGAATGAGTGAATGCGCAGGGAATAGTTCCAGTTATTTCCTTAGGGAAAATCCGTTCCTTTGGATACTTGTTGCTCTCTATTTCCCATTCTATTGAGTCAAGTTTTCCCTTTGTTTCCTTTTCAATTAGGAACTTTATAGTTGATGTTAATTCTCTCCTATTTGCTTCAACTGGACTTTCTGTACAAGATGCATTATCTTCTGTATATCTAAAGCTGATCAAGGGATTCTTAACAGGAAACATTTACCGTGGAATGAGTGAATGTGCAGGGCATAGTTCCAGTTATTTCCTTAGGGAAAATCCATTCCTTCGGATACTTGTTCCTCTCTATTTCCCATTCTATTGAGGCTAGTGCGCCTGATATTTCCTTTTCAATTAGAAACGTTATAGTTGATGATAATTCTCTCCTATTTGCTTCAACTGGACTTTCTGTACAAGATGCATTATCTTCTGTATATCTAAAGCTGATCAAGGGATTCTTAACAGGAATCCTTTACATTGGAATGAGTGAATGTGCAGGCAATAGTTCCAGTTATTTCCTTAGGGAAATTCTATTCCTTCGGATACTTGTTCCTTTCTGTTTCCCATTCTCTTGAGGCTAGGGTGCCTGATATTTCTTTTTCAATTATGAACTTTATAGTTGATGTTAATTCTCTCCTATTTGCTTCAACTGGACTTTCTGTACAAGATGCATTATCTTCTGTATATCTAAAGCTGATCAAGGGATTCTTAACAGGAATCCTTTACAGTGGAATGAGTGAATGTGCAGGCAATAGTTCCAGTTATTTCCTTAGGGAAAATCCATTCCTTCGGATACTTGTTCCTCTCTATTTCCCATTCCATTGAGGCTAGTGTGCCTGATGTTTCCTTTTAAATTAGGAAATTTATAGTTGATGATAATTCTCTCCTATTTGCTTCAACTGTACTTTCTGTACAACATTCATTATTTTCTGTATATCTAAAACTGAACAAGGGATTCTTAACAGGAATCCTTTACAGTGGAATGAGTGAATGTGCAGGCAATAGTTCCAGTTATTTCCTTAGGGGAAATCCATTCCTTTGGATACTTGTTGCTCTCTATTTCGAATTCTATTGAATCTAGTTATCCCTTTGTTTCCTTTTCAATTAGGAACTTTATAGTTGATGTTAATTAAATCCTATTTGCTTCAACTGGCCTTTCTGTACAAGATGCCTTATCTTCTGTATATCTAAAGCTGATCAAGGGATTCTTAACAGGAATCCTTTACATTGGAATGAGTGAATGTGCAGGGAATAGTTCCAGTTATTTCCTTAGGGAAAATCCATTCCTTCTCATACTTGTTCCTCTCTATTTCCCAATCTATTGAGGCTAGTATTCCCTTTGTTTCCTTTTCAATTAGGAACTTTATAGTTGATGTTAATTAAATACTATTTGCTTGAACTGGACTTTCTGTACAAGATGCATTATCTTCTGTATATCTAAAGCTGATCAAGGGATTCTTAACAGGAAACTTTTACCGTGGAATGAGTGAATGCGCAGGGAATAGTTCCAGTTATTTCCTTAGGGAAAATCCGTTCCTTTGGATACTTGTTCCTCTCTATTTCCCATTCTATTGAGGCTAGTGCGCCTGATGTTTCCTTTTCAATTAGGAACTTTATAGTTGATGTTAATTAAATCCTATTTGCTTCAACTGGACTTTCTGTACAAGATGCCTTATCTTCTGTATATCTAAAGCTGATCAAGGGATTCTTAACAGGAATCCTTTACAGTGGAATGAGTGAATGTGCAGGCAATAGTTCCAGTTATTTCCTTTAGGAAAATCCATTCCTGTGGATACTTGTTCCTCTCTATTTCCCATTCTATTGAGTCTAGTTTTCCCTTTGTTTCCTTTTCAATTAGGAACCTTATAGTTGATGTTAATTAAATCCCATTTGCTTCAACTGGACTTTCTGTACAAGATGCATTTTCTTCTGTATATCTAAAGCTGATCAAGGGATTCTTAAAAGGAATCCTTTAGAGTGGAATGAGTGAATGTGCAGGGAATAGTTCCAGTTATTTCCTTAGGGAAAATCCATTCCTTCGGATACTTGTTCCTCTCTATTTCCCAATCTATTGAGTCTAGTATTCCCTTTGTTTCCTTTTCAATTAGGAACTTTATAGTTGATGTTAATTAAATACTATTTGCTTGAACTGGACTTTCTGTACAAGATCCATTATCTTCTGTATATCTAAAGCTGATCAAGGGATTCTTAAGAAGAATCCTTTACAGTGGAATGAGTGAATGTGCAGGCAATAGTTCCAGTTATTTGCTTACGGAAAATTGATTCCTTCGGATACTTGTTCCTCTCTATTTCCCATTCTATTGAGTCTAGTTTTCCCTTTGTTTCCTTTTCAATTAGGAACTTTATAGTTGATGTTAATTAAATCCCATTTGCTTCAACTGGACTTTCTGTACAAGATGCATTATCTTCTCTATATCTAAAGCTGATCAAGGGATTCTTAACAGGAAACTTTTACCGTGGAATGAGTGAATGTGCAGGGAATAGTTCCAGTTATTCCCTTAGGGAAAATCCATTCCTTCGGATACTTGTTCCTCTCTATTTCCATTCTATTGAGGCTAGAGCGCCTGATGTTTCCTTTTCAATTAGAAACGTTATAGTTGATGATAATTCTCTCCTATTTGCTTGAACTGGACTTTCTGTACAAGATGCATTATCTTCTGTATATCTAAAGCTGATCAAGGGATTCTTAACAGGAATCCTTTACAGTGGAATGAGTGAATGTGCAGGCAATAGTTCCTGTTATTTCCTTACGGAAAATTGATTCCTTCGGATACTTGTTCCTCTCTATTTCCCATTCTATTGAGTCTAGTTTTCCCTTTGTTTCCTTTTCAATTAGGAACTTTATACTTGATGTTAATTAAATGCCATTTGCTTCAACTGGACTTTCTGTACAAGATGCATTATCTTTTGTATATCTAAAGCTGATCAAGGGATTCTTAACAGGAATCCTTTAGAGTGGAATGAGTGAATGTGCAGGCAATAGTTCCAGGTATTTCCTTTAGGAAAATCCATTCCTTTGGATACTTGTTGCTCTCTATTTCCCATTCTATTGAGTCAAGTTTTCCCTTTGTTTCCTTTTCAATTAGGAACTTTATAGTTGATGTTAATTCTCTCCTATTTGCTTCAACTGGACTTTCTGTACAAGATGCATTATCTTCTATATATCTAAAGCTGATCAAGGGATTCTTAACAGGAAACTTTTACCGTGGAATGAGTGAATGTGCAGGGAATAGTTCCAGTTATTTCCTTAGGGAAAATCCATTCCTTCGGATACTTGTTCCTCTCTATTTCCCATTCTATTGAGGCTAGTGCGCCTGATATTTCCTTTTCAATTAGAAACGTTATAGTTGATGATAATTCTCTCCTATTTGCTTCAACTGGACTTTCTGTACAAGATGCATTATCTTCTGTATATCTAAAGCTGATCAAGGGATTCTTAACAGGAATCCTTTACAGTGGAATGAGTGAATGTGCAGGCAATAGTTCCAGTTATTTCCTTAGTTAAAATCCATTCCTTCGGATACTTGTTCCTCTCTATTTCCCATTCCATTGAGGCTAGTGTGCCTGATGTTTCCTTTTAAATTAGGAAATTTATAGTTGATGATAATTCTCTCCTATTTGCTTCAACTGTACTTTCTGTACAACATTCATTATTTTCTGTATATCTAAAACTGAACAAGGGATTCTTAACAGGAATCCTTTACAGTGGAATGAGTGAATGTGCAGGCAATAGTTCCAGTTATTTCCTTAGGGGAAATCCATTCCTTTGGATACTTGTTGCTCTCTATTTCGAATTCTATTGAATCTAGTTATCCCTTTGTTTCCTTTTCAATTAGGAACTTTATAGTTGATGTTAATTGAATCCTATTTGCTTCAACTGGCCTTTCTGTACAAGATGCCTTATCTTCTGTATATCTAAAGCTGATCAAGGGATTCTTAACAGGAATCCTTTACATTGGAATGAGTGAATGTGCAGGGAATAGTTCCAGTTATTTCCTTAGGGAAAATCCATTCCTTCTCATACTTGTTCCTCTCTATTTCCCAATCTATTGAGGCTAGTATTCCCTTTGTTTCCTTTTCAATTAGGAACTTTATAGTTGATGTTAATTAAATACTATTTGCTTGAACTGGACTTTCTGTACAAGATGCATTATCTTCTGTATATCTAAAGCTGATCAAGGGATTCTTAACAGGAAACTTTTACCGTGGAATGAGTGAATGCGCAGGGAATAGTTCCAGTTATTTCCTTAGGGAAAATCCGTTCCTTTGGATACTTGTTCCTCTCTATTTCCCATTCTATTGAGGCTAGTGCGCCTGATGTTTCCTTTTCAATTAGGAACTTTATAGTTGATGTTAATTAAATCCTATTTGCTTCAACTGGACTTTCTGTACAAGATGCCTTATCTTCTGTATATCTAAAGCTGATCAAGGGATTCTTAACAGGAATCCTTTACAGTGGAATGAGTGAATGTGCAGGCAATAGTTCCAGTTATTTCCTTTAGGAAAATCCATTCCTGTGGATACTTGTTCCTCTCTATTTCCCATTCTATTGAGTCTAGTTTTCCCTTTGTTTCCTTTTCAATTAGGAACCTTATAGTTGATGTTAATTAAATCCCATTTGCTTCAACTGGACTTTCTGTACAAGATGCATTTTCTTCTGTATATCTAAAGCTGATCAAGGGATTCTTAAAAGGAATCCTTTAGAGTGGAATGAGTGAATGTGCAGGGAATAGTTCCAGTTATTTCCTTAGGGAAAATCCATTCCTTCGGATACTTGTTCCTCTCTATTTCCATTCTATTGAGGCTAGAGCGCCTGATGTTTCCTTTTCAATTAGAAACGTTATAGTTGATGATAATTCTCTCCTATTTGCTTGAACTGGACTTTCTGTACAAGATGCATTATCTTCTGTATATCTAAAGCTGATCAAGGGATTCTTAACAGGAATCCTTTACAGTGGAATGAGTGAATGTGCAGGCAATAGTTCCAGTTATTTCCTTACGGAAAATTGATTCCTTCGGATACTAGTTCCTGTCTATTTCCCATTCTATTGAGTCTAGTTTTCCCTTTGTTTCCTTTTCAATTAGGAACTTTATAGTTGATGTTAATTAAATGCCATTTGCTTCAACTGGACTTTCTGTACAAGATGCATTATCTTTTGTATATCTAAAGCTGATCAAGGGATTCTTAACAGGAATCCTTTAGAGTGGAATGAGTGAATGTGCAGGCAATAGTTCCAGGTATTTCCTTTAGGAAAATCCATTCCTTTGGATACTTGTTGCTCTCTATTTCCCATTCTATTGAGTCAAGTTTTCCCTTTGTTTCCTTTTCAATTAGGAACTTTATAGTTGATGTTAATTCTCTCCTATTTGCTTCAACTGGACTTTCTGTACAAGATGCATTATCTTCTGTATATCTAAAGCTGATCAAGGGATTCTTAACAGGAAACTTTTACCGTGGAATGAGTGAATGTGCAGGGAATAGTTCCAGTTATTTCCTTAGGGAAAATCCATTCCTTCGGATACTTGTTCCTCTCTATTTCCCATTCTATTGAGGCTAGTGCGCCTGATATTTCCTTTTCAATTAGAAACGTTATAGTTGATGATAATTCTCTCCTATTTGCTTCAACTGGACTTTCTGTACAAGATGCATTATCTTCTGTATATCTAAAGCTGATCAAGGGATTCTTAACAGGAATCCTTTACATTGGAATGAGTGAATGTGCAGGCAATAGTTCCAGTTATTTCCTTAGGGAAAATCCATTCCTTCGGATACTTGTTCCTCTCTATTTCCCATTCCATTGAGGCTAGTGTGCCTGATGTTTCCTTTTAAATTAGGAAATTTATAGTTGATGATAATTCTCTCCTATTTGCTTCAACTGTACTTTCTGTACAACATTCATTATTTTCTGTATATCTAAAACTGAACAAGGGATTCTTAACAGGAATCATTTACAGTGGAATGAGTGAATGTGCAGGCAATAGTTCCAGTTATTTCCTTAGGGGAAATCCATTCCTTTGAATACTTGTTGCTCTCTATTTCGAATTCTATTGAATCTAGTTATCCCTTTGTTTCCTTTTCAATTAGGAACTTTATAGTTGATGTTAATTAAATCCTATTTGCTTCAACTGGCCTTTCTGTACAAGATGCCTTATCTTCTGTATATCTAAAGCTGATCAAGGGATTCTTAACAGGAATCCTTTACATTGGAATGAGTGAATGTGCAGGGAATAGTTCCAGTTATTTCCTTAGGGAAAATCCATTCCTTCTCATACTTGTTCCTCTCTATTTCCCAATCTATTGAGGCTAGTATTCCCTTTGTTTCCTTTTCAATTAGGAACTTTATAGTTGATGTTAATTAAATACTATTTGCTTGAACTGGACTTTCTGTACAAGATGCATTATCTTCTGTATATCTAAAGCTGATCAAGGGATTCTTAACAGGAAACTTTTACCGTGGAATGAGTGAATGCGCAGGGAATAGTTCCAGTTATTTCCTTAGGGAAAATCCGTTCCTTTGGATACTTGTTCCTCTCTATTTCCCCTTCTATTGAGGCTAGTGCGCCTGATGTTTCCTTTTCAATTAGGAACTTTATAGTTGATGTTAATTAAATCCTATTTGCTTCAACTGGACTTTCTGTACAAGATGCCTTATCTTCTGTATATCTAAAGCTGATCAAGGGATTCTTAACAGGAATCCTTTACAGTGGAATGAGTGAATGTGCAGGCAATAGTTCCAGTTATTTCCTTTAGGAAAATCCATTCCTGTGGATACTTGTTCCTCTCTATTTCCCATTCTATTGAGTCTAGTTTTCCCTTTGTTTCCTTTTCAATTAGGAACCTTATAGTTGATGTTAATTAAATCCCATTTGCTTCAACTGGACTTTCTGTACAAGATGCATTTTCTTCTGTATATCTAAAGCTGATCAAGGGATTCTTAAAAGGAATCCTTTAGAGTGGAATGAGTGAATGTGCAGGGAATAGTTCCAGTTATTTCCTTAGGGAAAATCCATTCCTTCGGATACTTGTTCCTCTCTATTTCCCAATCTATTGAGTCTAGTATTCCCTTTGTTTCCTTTTCAATTAGGAACTTTATAGTTGATGTTAATTAAATACTATTTGCTTGAACTGGACTTTCTGTACAAGATGCATTATCTTCTGTATATCTAAAGCTGATCAAGGGATTCTTAAGAAGAATCCTTTACAGTGGAATGAGTGAATGTGCAGGCAATAGTTCCAGTTATTTGCTTACGGAAAATTGATTCCTTCGGATACTTGTTCCTTTCTATTTCCCATTCTATTGAGTCTAGTTTTCCCTTTGTTTCCTTTTCAATTAGGAACTTTATAGTTGATGTTAATTAAATCCCATTTGCTTCAACTGGACTTTCTGTACAAGATGCATTATCTTCTGTATATCTAAAGCTGATCAAGAGATTCTTAACAGGAATCCTTTAGAGTATAATGAGTGAATGTGCAGGCAATAGTTCCAGTTATTTCCTTTAGGAAAATCCATTCCTGTGGATACTTGTTGCTCTCTATTTCCCATTCTATTGAGTCAAGTTTTCCCTTTGTTTCCTTTTCAATTAGGAACTTTATAGTTGATGTTAATTCTCTCCTATTTGCTTCAACTGGACTTTCTGTACAAGATGCATTATCTTCTCTATATCTAAAGCTGATCAAGGGATTCTTAACAGGAAACTTTTACCGTGGAATGAGTGAATGTGCAGGGAATAGTTCCAGTTATTTCCTTAGGGAAAAACCATTCCTTCGGATACTTGTTCCTCTCTATTTCCATTCTATTGAGGCTAGAGCGCCTGATGTTTCCTTTTCAATTAGAAACGTTATAGTTGATGATAATTCTCTCCTATTTGCTTCAACTGGACTTTCTGTACAAGATGCATTATCTTCTGTATATATAAAGCTGATCAAGGGATTCTTAACAGGAATCCTTTACAGTGGAATGAGTGAATGTGCAGGCAATAGTTCCAGTTATTTCCTTAGGGGAAATCCATTCCTTTGGATACTTGTTGCTCTCTATTTCGAATTCTATTGAATCTAGTTTTCCCTTTGTTTCCTTTTCAATTAGGAACTTTATAGTTGATGTTAATTAAATCCCATTTGCTTCAACTGGACTTTCTGTACAAGATGCATTTTCTTCTGTATATCTAAAGCTGATCAAGGGATTCTTAACAGGAATCCTTTACAGTGGAATGAGTGAATGTGCAGGCAATAGTTCCAGTTATTTCCTTAGGGAAAATCCATTCCTTCGGATACTTGTTCCTCTCTATTTCCCATTCCATTGAGGCTAGTGTGCCTGATGTTTCCTTTTAAATTAGGAACTTTATAGTTGATGTTAATTCTCTCCTATTTGCTTCAACTGGACTTTCTGTACAAGATGCATTATCTTTTGTATATCTAAAGCTGATCAAGGGATTCTTAACAGGAATCCTTTAGAGTGGAATGAGTGAATGTGCAGGCAATAGTTCCAGTTATTTCCTTAGGGAAATTCTATTCCTTCGGATACTTTTTCCTTTCGGTTTCCCATTCTATTGAGGCTAGGGTGCCTGATATTTCCTTTACAATTATGAACTTTATAGTTGATGTTAATTCTCTCCTATTTGCTTCAACTGGACTTTCTGTACAAGATGCATTATCTTTTGTATATCTAAAGCTGATCAAGGGATTCTTAACAGGAATCCTTTACAGTGGAATGAGTGAATGTGCAGGCAATAGTTCCAGTTATTTCCTTAGGGAACTTCTATTCCTTCGGATACTTGTTCCTTTTTGTTTCCCATTCTATTGAGGCTAGGGTGCCTGATATTTCCTTTTCAATTATGAACTTTATAGTTGATGTTAATTATCTCCTATTTGCTTCAACTGGACTTTCTGTACAAGATGCATTATCTCCTGTATATCTAAAACTGAACAAGGGATTCTTAACAGGAATCCTTTACAGTGGAATGAGTGAATGTGCAGGCAATAGTTCCAGTTATTTCCTTAGGGGAAATGCATTCCTTTGGATACTTGTTGCTCTCTATTTCGAATTCTATTGAATCTAGTTATCCCTTTGTTTCCTTTTCAATTAGGAACTTTATAGTTGATGTTAATTAAATCCCATTTGCTTCAACTGGACTTTCTGTACAAGATGCCTTATCTTCTGTATATCTACAGCTGATCAAGGGATTCTTAACAGGAATCCTTTACAGTGGAATGAGTGAATGTGCAGGCAATAGTTCCAGTTATTTCCTTAGGGAAAATCCATTCCTTCGGATACTTGTTCCTCTCTATTTCCCATTCTATTGAGTCTAGTTTTCCCTTTGTTTCCTTTTCAATTAGGAACTTTATAGTTGATGTTAATTAAATCCCATTTGCTTCAACTGGACTTTCTGTACAAGATGCATTTCTTCTGTATATCTACAGCTGATCAAGGGATTCTTAACAGGAATCCTTTACAGTGGAATGAGTGAATGTGCAGGCAATAGTTGCAGTTATTTCCTTAGGGAAAATCCATTCCTTCGGATACTTGTTCCTCTCTATTTCCCATTCCATTGAGGCTAGTGTGCCTGATGTTTCCTTTTAAATTAGGAACTTTATAGTTGATGATAATTCTCTCCTATTTGCTTCAACTGATCTTTCTGTACAAGATGTATTATCTTCTGTATATCTAAAGCTGATCAAGGGATTCTTAACAGGAATCCATTACAGTGGAATGAGTGAATGTGCAGGCAATAGTTCCAGTTATTTCCTTAGGGAAAATCCATTCCTTCGGATACTTGTTCCTCTCTATTTCCCATTCCATTGAGGCTAGTGTGCCTGATGTTTCCTTTTCAATTAGGAACTTTATAGTTGATGATAATTCTCTCCTATTTGCTTCAACTGTACTTTCTGTACAACATTCATTATCTTCTGTATATCTAAAACTGAACAAGGGATTCTTAACAGGAATCCTTTACAGTGGAATGAGTGAATGTGCCGGCAATAGTTCCAGTTATATCCTTTAGGAAAATCCATTCCTTCGGATACTTGTTCCTCTCTATTTCCTATTCTATTGAGGCTAGTGTGCCTGATGTTTCTTTTTCAATTAGGAACTTTATAGTTGATGATAATTCTCTCCTATTTGCTTCAACTGTACTTTCTGTACAACATTCATTATCTTCTGTATATCTAAAACTGAACAAGGGATTCTTAACAGGAATCCTTTACAGTGGAATGAGTGAATGTGCAGGTAATAGTTCCAGTTATTTCCTTACGGAAAATTGATTCCTTCGGATACTTATTCCTCTCTATTTCCCATTCTATTGAGTCTAGTTATCCGTTTGTTTCCTTTTCAATTAGGAACTTTATAGTTGATGTTAATTAAATCCCATTTGCTTCAACTGGACTTTCTGTACAAGATGCATTATCTTCTGTATATCTAAAGTTGATCAAGGGATTCTTAACAGGAATCCTTTACAGTGGAATGAGTGAATGTGCAGGCAATAGTTCCAGTTATATCCTTTAGGAAAATCCATTCCTTCGGATACTTGTTCCTCTCTATTTCCTATTCTATTGAGGCTAGTGTGCCTGATGTTTCTTTTTCAATTAGGAACTTTATAGTTGATGATAATTCTCTCCTATTTGCTTCAACTGTACTTTCTGTACAACATTCATTATTTTCTGTATATCTAAAGTTGATCAAGGGATTCTTAACAGGAATCCTTTAGATTGGAATGAGTGAATGTGCAGGGAATAGTTCCAGTTATTTCCTTAGGGAAAATCAATTCCTGTGGATACTTGTTCCTCTCTATTTCCGAATCTATTGAGGCTAGTATTCCCTTTGTTTCCTTTTCAATTAGGAACTTTATAGTTGATGTTAATTAAATACTATTTGCTTGAACTGGACTTTCTGTACAAGATGCATTATCTTCTGTATATCTAAAGCTGATCAAGGTATTCTTAACAGGAATCCTTTACAGTGGAATGAGTGAATGTGCAGGCAATAGTTCCAGTTATTTCCTTACGGAAAATTGATTCCTTCGGATACTTGTTCCTCTCTATTTCCCATTCTATTGAGTCTAGTTTTCCCTTTGTTTCCTTTTCAATTAGGAACTTTATAGTTGATGTTAATTAAATGCCATTTGCTTCAACTGGACTTCCTGTATAAGATGCATTATCTTTTGTATATCTAAAGCTGATCAAGGGATTCTTAACAGGAATCCTTTAGAGTGGAATGAGTGAATGTGCAGGCAATAGTTCCAGGTATTTCCTTTAGGAAAATCCATTCCTTTGGATACTTGTTGCTCTCTATTTCCCATTCTATTGAGTCAAGTTTTCCCTTTGTTTCCTTTTCAATTAGGAACTTTATAGTTGATGTTAATTAAATGCCATTTGCTTCAACTGGACTTCCTGTATAAGATGCATTATCTTTTGTATATCTAAAGCTGATCAAGGGATTCTTAACAGGAATCCTTTAGATTGGAATGAGTGAATGTGCAGGGAATAGTTCCAGTTATTTCCTTAGGGAAAATCCATTCCTTCGGATACTTGTTCCTCTCTATTTCCCATTCTATTGAGGCTAGTGCGCCTGATATTTCCTTTTCAATTAGAAACGTTATAGTTGATGATAATTCTCTCCTATTTGCTTCAACTGGACTTTCTGTACAAGATGCATTATCTTCTGTATATCTAAAGCTGGTCAAGGGATTCTTAACAGGAATCCTTTACATTGGAATGAGTGAATGTGCAGGCAATAGTTGCAGTTATTTCCTTAGGGAAATTGTATTCCTTCGGATACTTGTTCCTTTCTGTTTCCCATTCTATTAAGGCTAGGGTGCCTGATATTTCCTTTTCAATTATGAACTTTATAGTTGATGTTAATTCTCTCCTATTTGCTTCAACTGGACTTTCTGTACAAGATGCATTATCTTCTGTATATCTAAAGCTGATCAAGGGATTCTTAACAGGAATCCTTTACAGTGGAATGAGTGAATGTGCAGGCAATAGTTCCAGTTATTTCCTTAGGGAAAATCCATTCCTTCGGATACTTGTTCCTCTCTATTTCCCATTCCATTGAGGCTAGTGTGCCTGATGTTTCCTTTTAAATTAGGAAATTTATAGTTGATGATAATTCTCTCCTATTTGCTTCAACTGTACTTTCTGTACAACATTCATTATTTTCTGTATATCTAAAACTGAACAAGGGATTCTTAACAGGAATCCTTTACAGTGGAATGAGTGAATGTGCAGGCAATAGTTCCAGTTATTTCCTTAGGGGAAATCCATTCCTTTGGATACTTGTTGCTCTCTATTTCGAATTCTATTGAATCTAGTTATCCCTTTGTTTCCTTTTCAATTAGGAACTTTATAGTTGATGTTAATTAAATCCTATTTGCTTCAACTGTACTTTCTGTACAACATTCATTATCTTCTGTATATCTAAAACTGAACAAGGGATTCTTAACAGGAATCCTTTACAGTGGAATGAGTGAATGTGCAGGCAATAGTTCCAGTTATTTCCTTAGGGGAAATCCATTCCTTTGGATACTTGTTGCTCTCTATTTCGAATTCTATTGAATCTAGTTATCCCTTTGTTTCCTTTTCAATTAGGAACTTTATAGTTGATGTAAATTAAATGCCATTTGCTTCAACTGGACTTTCTGTACAAGATGCATTATCTTCTGTATATCTAAAGTTGATCAAGGGATTCTTAACAGGAATCCTTTACAGTGGAATGAGTGAATGTGCAGGCAATAGTTCCAGTTATTTCCTTTAGGAAAATCCATTCCTGTGGATACTTGTTGCTCTCTATTTCCCATTCTATTGATTCAAGTTTTCCCTTTGTTTCCTTTTCAATTAGGAACTTTATAGTTGATGTTAATTCTCTCCTATTTGCTTCAACTGGACTTTCTGTACAAGATGCATTATCTTCTGTATATCTAAAGCTGATCAAGGGATTCTTAACAGGAAACTTTTACGAGGAATGAGTGAATGTGCAGGGAATAGTTCCAGTTATTTCCTTAGGGAAAATCCATTCCTTTGGATACTTGTTGCTCTCTATTTCCCATTCTGTTGAGGCTAGAGCGCCTGATGTTTCCTTTTCAATTAGAAACGTTATAGTTGATGATAATTCTCTCCTATTTGCTTCAACTGTACTTTCTGTACAACATTCATTATCTTCTGTATATCTAAAACTGAACAAGGGATTCTTAACAGGAATCCTTTACAGTGGAATGAGTGAATGTGCAGGCAATAGTTCCAGTTATTTCCTTAGGGGAAATCCATTCCTTTGGATACTTGTTGCTCTCTATTTCGAATTCTATTGAATCTAGTTATCCCTTTGTTTCCTTTTCAATTAGGAACTTTATAGTTGATGTTAATTAAATCCCATTTGCTTCAACTGGACTTTCTGTACAAGATGCCTTATCTTCTGTATATCTAAAGCTGATCAAGGGATTCTTAACAGGAATCCTTTACAGTGGAATGAGTGAATGTGCAGGCAATAGTTCCAGTTATTTCCTTAGGGAAAATCCATTCCTTCGGATACTTGTTCCTCTCTATTTCCATTCTATTGAGGCTAGAGCGCCTGATGTTTCCTTTTCAATTAGAAACGTTATAGTTGATGATAATTCTCTCCTATTTGCTTCAACTGTACTTTCTGTACAACATTCGTTATCTTCTGTATATCTAAAACTGAACAAGGGATTCTTAACAGGAATCCTTTACAGTGGAATGAGTGAATGTGCAGGCAATTGTTCCAGTTATTTCCTTAGGGGAAATCCATTCCTTTGGATACTTGTTGCTCTCTATTTCGAATTCTATTGAATCTAGTTATCCCTTTGTTTCCTTTTCAATTAGGAACTTTATAGTTGATGTTAATTAAATCCCATTTGCTTCAACTGGACTTTCTGTACAAGATGCCTTATCTTCTGTATATCTAAAGCTGATCAAGGGATTCTTAACAGGAATCCTTTACAGTGGAATGAGTGAATGTGCAGGCAATAGTTCCAGTTATTTCCTTTAGGAAAATCCATTCCTGTGGATACTTGTTCCTCTCTATTTCCCATTCTATTGAGTCTAGTTTTCCCTTTGTTTCCTTTTCAATTAGGAACTTTATAGTTGATGTTAATTAAATCCCATTTGCTTCAACTGGACTTTCTGTACAAGATGCATTTTCTTCTGTATATCTAAAGCTGATCAAGGGATTCTTAACAGGAATCCTTTACAGTGGAATGAGTGAATGTGCAGGCAATAGTTCCAGTTATTTCCTTAGGGAAAATCCATTCCTTCGGATACTTGTTCCTCTCTATTTCCCATTCCATTGAGGCTAGTGTGCCTGATGTTTCCTTTTAAATTAGGAACTTTATAGTTGATGATAATTCTCTCCTATTTGCTTCAACTGGACTTTCTGTACAAGATGCATTATCTTCTGTATATCTAAAGCTGATCAAGGGATTCTTAACAGGAATCCTTTACAATGGAATGAGTGAATGTGCAGGCAATAGTTCCAGTTATATCCTTTAGGAAAATCCATTCCTTCGGATATTTGTTCCTCTCTATTTCCTATTCTATTGAGGCTAGTGTGCCTGATGTTTCCTTTTCAATTAGGAACTTTATAGTTGATGATAATTAAATCCTATTTGCTTCAACTGGACTTTCTGTACAAGATGCATTATCTTCTGTATATCTAAAGCTGATCAAGGGATTCTTAACAGGAATCCTTTACAATGGAATGAGTGAATGTGCAGGCAATAGTTCCAGTTATATCCTTTAGGAAAATCCATTCCTTCGGATATTTGTTCCTCTCTATTTCCTATTCTATTGAGGCTAGTGTGCCTGATGTTTCCTTTTCAATTAGGAACTTTATAGTTGATGATAATTCTCTCCTATTTGCTTTAACTGGACTTTCTGTACAAGATGCATTATCTTCGGTATATCTAAAGCTGATCAAGGGATTCTTAACAGGAATCCTTTAGAGTGGATTGAGTGAATGTGCAGGCAATTGTTCCAGTTATTTCCTTAGGGGAAATCCATTCCTTTGGATACTTGTTGCTCTCTATTTCGAATTCTATTGAATCTAGTTATCCCTTTGTTTCCTTTTCAATTAGGAACTTTATAGTTGATGTTAATTAAATCCTATTTGCTTCAACTGTACTTTCTGTACAACATTCATTATCTTCTGTATATCTAAAACTGAACAAGGGATTCTTAACAGGAATCCTTTACAGTGGAATGAGTGAATGTGCAGGCAATAGTTCCAGTTATTTCCTTAGGGGAAATCCATTCCTTTGGATACTTGTTGCTCTCTATTTCGAATTCTATTGAATCTAGTTATCCCTTTGTTTCCTTTTCAATTAGGAACTTTATAGTTGATGTTAATTAAATGCCATTTGCTTCAACTGGACTTTCTGTACAAGATGCATTATCTTCTGTATATCTAAAGTTGATCAAGGGATTCTTAACAGGAATCCTTTACAGTGGAATGAGTGAATGTGCAGGCAATAGTTCCAGTTATTTCCTTTAGGAAAATCCATTCCTGTGGATACTTGTTGCTCTCTATTTCCCATTCTATTGAGTCAAGTTTTCCCTTTGTTTCCTTTTCAATTAGGAACTTTATAGTTGATGTTAATTCTCTCCTATTTGCTTCAACTGGACTTTCTGTACAAGATGCATTATCTTCTGTATATCTAAAGCTGATCAAGGGATTCTTAACAGGAAACTTTTACGAGGAATGAGTGAATGTGCAGGGAATAGTTCCAGTTATTTCCTTAGGGAAAATCCATTCCTTCGGATACTTGTTCCTCTCTATTTCCCATTCTGTTGAGGCTAGAGCGCCTGATGTTTCCTTTTCAATTAGAAACGTTATAGTTGATGATAATTCTCTCCTATTTGCTTTAACTGGACTTTCTGTACAACATTCATTATCTTCTGTATATCTAAAACTGAACAAGGGATTCTTAACAGGAATCCTTTACAGTGGAATGAGTGAATGTGCAGGCAATAGTTCCAGTTATTTCCTTAGGGGAAATCCATTCCTTTGGATACTTGTTGCTCTCTATTTCGAATTCTATTGAATCTAGTTATCCCTTTGTTTCCTTTTCAATTAGGAACTTTATAGTTGATGTTAATTAAATCCCATTTGCTTCAACTGGACTTTCTGTACAAGATGCCTTATCTTCTGTATATCTAAAGCTGATCAAGGGATTCTTAACAGGAATCCTTTACAGTGGAATGAGTGAATGTGCAGGCAATAGTTCCAGTTATTTCCTTAGGGAAAATCCATTCCTTCGGATACTTGTTCCTCTCTATTTCCATTCTATTGAGGCTAGAGCGCCTGATGTTTCCTTTTCAATTAGAAACGTTATAGTTGATGATAATTCTCTCCTATTTGCTTCAACTGTACTTTCTGTACAACATTCATTATCTTCTGTATATCCAAAACTGAACAAGGGATTCTTAACAGGAATCCTTTACAGTGGAATGAGTGAATGTGCAGGCAATTGTTCCAGTTATTTCCTTAGGGGAAATCCATTCCTTTGGATACTTGTTGCTCTCTATTTCGAATTCTATTGAATCTAGTTATCCCTTTGTTTCCTTTTCAATTAGGAACTTTATAGTTGATGTTAATTAAATCCCATTTGCTTCAACTGGACTTTCTGTACAAGATGCCTTATCTTCTGTATATCTAAAGCTGATCAAGGGATTCTTAACAGGAATCCTTTACAGTGGAATGAGTGAATGTGCAGGCAAAAGTTCCAGTTATTTCCTTTAGGAAAATCCATTCCTGTGGATACTTGTTCCTCTCTATTTCCCATTCTATTGAGTCTAGTTTTCCCTTTGTTTCCTTTTCAATTAGGAACTTTATAGTTGATGTTAATTAAATCCCATTTGCTTCAACTGGACTTTCTGTACAAGATGCATTTTCTTCTGTATATCTAAAGCTGATCAAGGGATTCTTAACAGGAATCCTTTACAGTGGAATGAGTGAATGTGCAGGCAATAGTTCCAGTTATTTCCTTAGGGAAAATCCATTCCTTCGGATACTTGTTCCTCTCTATTTCCCATTCCATTGAGGCTAGTGTGCCTGATGTTTCCTTTTAAATTAGGAACTTTATAGTTGATGATAATTCTCTCCTATTTGCTTCAACTGGACTTTCTGTACAAGATGCATTATCTTCTGTATATCTAAAGCTGATCAAGGGATTCTTAACAGGAATCCTTTACAATGGAATGAGTGAATGTGCAGGCAATAGTTCCAGTTATATCCTTTAGGAAAATCCATTCCTTCGGATATTTGTTCCTCTCTATTTCCTATTCTATTGAGGCTAGTGTGCCTGATGTTTCCTTTTCAATTAGGAACTTTATAGTTGATGATAATTCTCTCCTATTTGCTTTAACTGGACTTTCTGTACAAGATGCATTATCTTCGGTATATCTAAAGCTGATCAAGGGATTCTTAACAGGAATCCTTTAGAGTGGATTGAGTGAATGTGCAGGCAATAGTTCCAGTTATTTCCTTAGGGGAAATCCATTCCTTTGGATACTTGTTGCTCTCTATTTCGAATTCTATTGAATCTAGTTATCCCTTTGTTTCCTTTTCAATTAGGAACTTTATAGTTGATGTTAATTAAATCCTATTTGCTTCAACTGGGCTTTCTGTACAAGATGCCTTATCTTCTGTATATCTAAAGCTGATCAAGGGATTCTTAACAGGAATCCTTTACAGTGGAATGAGTGAATGTGCAGGCAATAGTTCCAGTTATTTCCTTTAGGAAAATCAATTCCTGTGGATACTTGTTCCTCTCTATTTCCCATTCTATTGAGTCTAGTTTTCCCTTTGTTTCCTTTTCAATTAGGAACTTTATAGTTGATGTTAATTAAATCCCATTTGCTTCAACTGGATTTTCTGTACAAGATGCATTTTCTTCTGTATATCTAAAGCTGATCAAGGGATTCTTAACAGGAATCCTTTAGATTGGAATGAGTGAATGTGCAGGGAATAGTTCCAGTTATTTCCTTAGGGAAAATCCATTCCTTCGCATACTTGTTCCTCTCTATTTCCCAATCTATTGAGGCTAGTATTCCCTTTGTTTCCTTTTCAATTAGGAACTTTATAGTTGATGTTAATTAAATACTATTTGCTTGAACTGGACTTTCTGTACAAGATGCATTATCTTCTGTATATCTAAAGCTGATCAAGGGATTCTTAACAGGAATCCTTTACAGTGGAATGAGTGAATGTGCAGGCAATAGTTCCAGTTATTTCCTTACGGAAAATTGATTCCTTCGGATACTTGTTCCTCTCTATTTCCCATTCTATTGAGTCTAGTTTTCCCTTTGTTTCCTTTTCAATTAGGAACTTTATAGTTGATGTTAATTAAATGCCATTTGCTTCAACTGGACTTTCTGTACAAGATGCATTATCTTTTGTATATCTAAAGCTGATCAAGGGATTCTTAACAGGAATCCTTTAGAGTGGAATGAGTGAATGTGCAGGCAATAGTTCCAGGTATTTCCTTTAGGAAAATCCATTCCTGTGGATACTTGTTGCTCTCTATTTCCCATTCTATTGAGTCAAGTTTTCCCTTTGTTTCCTTTTCAATTAGGAACTTTATAATTGATGTTAATTCTCTCCTATTTGCTTCAACTGGACTTTCTGTACAAGATGCATTATCTTCTGTATATCTAAAGCTGATCAAGGGATTCTTAACAGGAAACTTTTACCGTGGAATGAGTGAATGTGCAGGGAATAGTTCCAGTTATTTCCTTAGGGAAAATCCATTCCTTCGGATACTTGTTCCTCTCTATTTCCCATTCTATTGAGGCTAGTGCGCCTGATGTTTCCTTTTCAATTAGAAACGTTATAGTTGATGATAATTCTCTCCTATTTGCTTCAACTGGACTTTCTGTACAAGATGCATTATCTTCTGTATATCTAAAGCTGATCAAGGGATTCTTAACAGGAATCCTTTACATTGGAATGAGTGAATGTGCAGGCAATAGTTCCAGTTATTTCCTTAGGGAAATTCTATTCCTTCGGATACTTGTTCCTTTCTGTTTCCCATTCTATTGAGGCTAGGGTGCCTGATATTAACTTTTCAATTATGAACTTTATAGTTGATGTTAATTCTCTCCTATTTGCTTCAACTGGACTTTCTGTACAAGATGCATTATCTTCTGTATATCTAAAGCTGATCAAGGGATTCTTAACAGGAATCCTTTACAGTGGAATGAGTGAATGTGCAGGCAATTGTTCCAGTTATTTCCTTAGGGGAAATCCATTCCTTTGGATACTTGTTGCTCTCTATTTCGAATTCTATTGAATCTAGTTATCCCTTTGTTTCCTTTTCAATTAGGAACTTTATAGTTGATGTTAATTAAATCCCATTTGCTTCAACTGGACTTTCTGTACAAGATGCCTTATCTTCTGTATATCTAAAGCTGATCAAGGGATTCTTAACAGGAATCCTTTACAGTGGAATGAGTGAATGTGCAGGCAATAGTTCCAGTTATTTCCTTTAGGAAAATCCATTCCTGTGGATACTTGTTCCTCTCTATTTCCCATTCTATTGAGTCTAGTTTTCCCTTTGTTTCCTTTTCAATTAGGAACTTTATAGTTGATGTTAATTAAATCCCATTTGCTTCAACTGGACTTTCTGTACAAGATGCATTATCTTCTGTATATCTAAAGCTGATCAAGGGATTCTTAACAGGAATCCTTTACAGTGGAATGAGTGAATGTGCAGGCAATAGTTCCAGTTATTTCCTTAGGGGAAATCCATTCCTTTGGATACTTGTTGCTCTCTATTTCGAATTCTATTGAATCTAGTTATCCCTTTGTTTCCTTTTCAATTAGGAACTTTATAGTTGATGTTAATTAAATGCTCATTTGCTTCAACTGGACTTTCTGTACAAGATGCATTATCTTCTGTATATCTAAAGTTGATCAAGGGATTCTTAACAGGAATCCTTTACAGTGGAATGAGTGAATGTGCAGGCAATAGTTCCAGTTATTTCCTTTAGGAAAATCCATTCCTGTGGATACTTGTTGCTCTCTATTTCCCATTCTATTGAGTCAAGTTTTCCCTTTGTTTCCTTTTCAATTAGGAACTTTATAGTTGATGTTAATTCTCTCCTATTTGCTTCAACTGGACTTTCTGTACAAGATGCATTATCTTCTGTATATCTAAAGCTGATCAAGGGATTCTTAACAGGAAACTTTTACGAGGAATGAGTGAATGTGCAGGGAATAGTTCCAGTTATTTCCTTAGGGAAAATCCATTCCTTCGGATACTTGTTCCTCTCTATTTCCCATTCTGTTGAGGCTAGAGCGCCTGATGTTTCCTTTTCAATTAGAAACGTTATAGTTGATGATAATTCTCTCCTATTTGCTTCAACTGTACTTTCTGTACAACATTCATTATCTTCTGTATATCTAAAACTGAACAAGGGATTCTTAACAGGAATCCTTTACAGTGGAATGAGTGAATGTGCAGGCAATAGTTCCAGTTATTTCCTTAGGGGAAATCCATTCCTTTGGATACTTGTTGCTCTCTATTTCGAATTCTATTGAATCTAGTTATCCCTTTGTTTCCTTTTCAATTAGGAACTTTATAGTTGATGTTAATTAAATCCCATTTGCTTCAACTGGACTTTCTGTACAAGATGCCTTATCTTCTGTATATCTAAAGCTGATCAAGGGATTCTTAACAGGAATCCTTTACAGTGGAATGAGTGAATGTGCAGGCAATAGTTCCAGTTATTTCCTTAGGGAAAATCCATTCCTTCGGATACTTGTTCCTCTCTATTTCCATTCTATTGAGGCTAGAGCGCCTGATGTTTCCTTTTCAATTAGAAACGTTATAGTTGATGATAATTCTCTCCTATTTGCTTCAACTGTACTTTCTGTACAACATTCATTATCTTCTGTATATCCAAAACTGAACAAGGGATTCTTAACAGGAATCCTTTACAGTGGAATGAGTGAATGTGCAGGCAATTGTTCCAGTTTTCCTTAGGGGAAATCCATTCCTTTGGATACTTGTTGCTCTCTATTTCGAATTCTATTGAATCTAGTTATCCCTTTGTTTCCTTTTCAATTAGGAACTTTATAGTTGATGTTAATTAAATCCCATTTGCTTCAACTGGACTTTCTGTACAAGATGCCTTATCTTCTGTATATCTAAAGCTGATCAAGGGATTCTTAACAGGAATCCTTTACAGTGGAATGAGTGAATGTGCAGGCAATAGTTCCAGTTATTTCCTTTAGGAAAATCCATTCCTGTGGATACTTGTTGCTCTCTATTTCCCATTCTATTGAGTCAAGTTTTCCCTTTGTTTCCTTTTCAATTAGGAACTTTATAGTTGATGTTAATTAAATCCCATTTGCTTCAACTGGACTTTCTGTACAAGATGCATTTTCTTCTGTATATCTAAAGCTGATCAAGGGATTCTTAACAGGAATCCTTTACAGTGGAATGAGTGAATGTGCAGGCAATAGTTCCAGTTATTTCCTTAGGGAAAATCCATTCCTTCGGATACTTGTTCCTCTCTATTTCCCATTCCATTGAGGCTAGTGTGCCTGATGTTTCCTTTTAAATTAGGAACTTTATAGTTGATGATAATTCTCTCCTATTTGCTTCAACTGGACTTTCTGTACAAGATGCATTATCTTCTGTATATCTAAAGCTGATCAAGGGATTCTTAACAGGAATCCTTTACAATGGAATGAGTGAATGTGCAGGCAATAGTTCCAGTTATATCCTTTAGGAAAATCCATTCCTTCGGATATTTGTTCCTCTCTATTTCCTATTCTATTGAGGCTAGTGTGCCTGATGTTTCCTTTTCAATTAGGAACTTTATAGTTGATGATAATTCTCTCCTATTTGCTTTAACTGGACTTTCTGTACAAGATGCATTATCTTCGGTATATCTAAAGCTGATCAAGGGATTCTTAACAGGAATCCTTTAGAGTGGATTGAGTGAATGTGCAGGCAATAGTTCCAGTTATTTCCTTAGGGGAAATCCATTCCTTTGGATACTTGTTGCTCTCTATTTCGAATTCTATTGAATCTAGTTATCCCTTTGTTTCCTTTTCAATTAGGAACTTTATAGTTGATGTTAATTAAATCCTATTTGCTTCAACTGGCCTTTCTGTACAAGATGCCTTATCTTCTGTATATCTAAAGCTGATCAAGGGATTCTTAACAGGAATCCTTTACAGTGGAATGAGTGAATGTGCAGGCAATAGTTCCAGTTATTTCCTTTAGGAAAATCAATTCCTGTGGATACTTGTTCCTCTCTATTTCCCATTCTATTGAGTCTAGTTTTCCCTTTGTTTCCTTTTCAATTAGGAACTTTATAGTTGATGTTAATTAAATCCCATTTGCTTCAACTGGACTTTCTGTACAAGATGCATTTTCTTCTGTATATCTAAAGCTGATCAAGGGATTCTTAACAGGAATCCTTTAGATTGGAATGAGTGAATGTGCAGGGAATAGTTCCAGTTATTTCCTTAGGGAAAATCCATTCCTTCGCATACTTGTTCCTCTCTATTTCCCAATCTATTGAGGCTAGTATTCCCTTTGTTTCCTTTTCAATTAGGAACTTTATAGTTGATGTTAATTAAATACTATTTGCTTGAACTGGACTTTCTGTACAAGATGCATTATCTTCTGTATATCTAAAGCTGATCAAGGGATTCTTAACAGGAATCCTTTACAGTGGAATGAGTGAATGTGCAGGCAATAGTTCCAGTTATTTCCTTACGGAAAATTGATTCCTTCGGATACTTGTTCCTCTCTATTTCCCATTCTATTGAGTCTAGTTTTCCCTTTGTTTCCTTTTCAATTAGGAACTTTATAGTTGATGTTAATTAAATGCCATTTGCTTCAACTGGACTTTCTGTACAAGATGCATTATCTTTTGTATATCTAAAGCTGATCAAGGGATTCTTAACAGGAATCCTTTAGAGTGGAATGAGTGAATGTGCAGGCAATAGTTCCAGGTATTTCCTTTAGGAAAATCCATTCCTGTGGATACTTGTTGCTCTCTATTTCCCATTCTATTGAGTCAAGTTTTCCCTTTGTTTCCTTTTCAATTAGGAACTTTATAATTGATGTTAATTCTCTCCTATTTGCTTCAACTGGACTTTCTGTACAAGATGCATTATCTTCTGTATATCTAAAGCTGATCAAGGGATTCTTAACAGGAAACTTTTACCGTGGAATGAGTGAATGTGCAGGGAATAGTTCCAGTTATTTCCTTAGGGAAAATCCATTCCTTCGGATACTTGTTCCTCTCTATTTCCCATTCTATTGAGGCTAGTGCGCCTGATGTTTCCTTTTCAATTAGAAACGTTATAGTTGATGATAATTCTCTCCTATTTGCTTCAACTGGACTTTCTGTACAAGATGCATTATCTTCTGTATATCTAAAGCTGATCAAGGGATTCTTAACAGGAATCCTTTACATTGGAATGAGTGAATGTGCAGGCAATAGTTCCAGTTATTTCCTTAGGGAAATTCTATTCCTTCGGATACTTGTTCCTTTCTGTTTCCCATTCTATTGAGGCTAGGGTGCCTGATATTAACTTTTCAATTATGAACTTTATAGTTGATGTTAATTCTCTCCTATTTGCTTCAACTGGACTTTCTGTACAAGATGCATTATCTTCTGTATATCTAAAGCTGATCAAGGGATTCTTAACAGGAATCCTTTACAGTGGAATGAGTGAATGTGCAGGGAATAGTTCCAGTTATTTCCTTAGGGGAAATCCATTCCTTTGGATACTTGTTGCTCTCTATTTCGAATTCTATTGAATCTAGTTATCCCTTTGTTTCCTTTTCAATTAGGAACTTTATAGTTGATGTTAATTAAATCCCATTTGCTTCAACTGGACTTTCTGTACAAGATGCATTATCTTCTGTATATCTAAAGCTGATCAAGGGATTCTTAACAGGAATCCTTTACAGTGGAATGAGTGAATGTGCAGGCAATAGTTCCAGTTATTTCCTTAGGGAAAATCCATTCCTTCGGATACTTGTTCCTCTCTAATTCCATTCTATTGAGGCTAGAGCGCCTGATGTTTCCTTTTCAATTAGAAACGTTATAGTTGATGATAATTCTCTCCTATTTGCTTCAACTGTACTTTCTGTACAACATTCATTATCTTCTGTATATCTAAAACTGAACAAGGGATTCTTAACAGGAATCCTTTACAGTGGAATGAGTGAATGTGCAGGCAATTGTTCCAGTTATTTCCTTAGGGGAAATCCATTCCTTTGGATACTTGTTGCTCTCTATTTCGAATTCTATTGAATCTAGTTATCCCTTTGTTTCCTTTTCAATTAGGAACTTTATAATTGATGTTAATTAAATCCCATTTGCTTCAACTGGACTTTCTGTACAAGATGCCTTATCTTCTGTATATCTAAAGCTGATCAAGGGATTCTTAACAGGAATCCTTTACAGTGGAATGAGTGAATGTGCAGGCAATAGTTCCAGTTATTTCCTTTAGGAAAATCCATTCCTGTGGATACTTGTTCCTCTCTATTTCCCATTCTATTGAGTCTAGTTTTCCCTTTGTTTCCTTTTCAATTAGGAACTTTATAGTTGATGTTAATTAAATCCCATTTGCTTCAACTGGACTTTCTGTACAAGATGCATTTTCTTCTGTATATCTAAAGCTGATCAAGGGATTCTTAACAGGAATCCTTTACAGTGGAATGAGTGAATGTGCAGGCAATAGTTCCAGTTATTTCCTTAGGGAAAATCCATTCATTCGGATACTTGTTCCTCTCTATTTCCCATTCCATTGAGGCTAGTGTGCCTGATGTTTACTTTTAAATTAGGAACTTTATAGTTGATGATAATTCTCTCCTATTTGCTTCAACTGGACTTTCTGTACAAGATGCATTATCTTCTGTATATCTAAAGCTGATCAAGGGATTCTTAACAGGAATCCTTTACAATGGAATGAGTGAATGTGCAGGCAATAGTTCCAGTTATATCCTTTAGGAGAATCCATTCCTTCGGATATTTGTTCCTCTCTATTTCCTATTCTATTGAGGCTAGTGTGCCTGATGTTTCCTTTTCAATTAGGAACTTTATAGTTGATGATAATTCTCTCCTATTTGCTTCAACTGGACTTTCTGTACAAGATGCATTATCTTCGGTATATCTAAAGCTGATCAAGGGATTCTTAACAGGAATCCTTTAGAGTGGAATGAGTGAATGTGCAGGCAATAGTTCCAGTTATTTCCTTAGGGGAAATCCATTCCTTTGGATACTTGTTGCTCTCTATTTCGAATTCTATTGAATCTAGTTATCCCTTTGTTTCCTTTTCAATTAGGAACTTTATAGTTGATGTTAATTAAATCCTATTTGCTTCAACTGGCCTTTCTGTACAAGATGCCTTATCTTCTGTATATCTAAAGCTGATCAAGGGATTCTTAACAGGAATCCTTTACAGTGGAATGAGTGAATGTGCAGGCAATAGTTCCAGTTATTTCCTTTAGGAAAATCAATTCCTGTGGATACTTGTTCCTCCTATTTCCCATTCTATTGAGTCTAGTTTTCCCTTTGTTTCCTTTTCAATTAGGAACTTTATAGTTGATGATAATTCTCTCCTATTTGCTTCAACTGGACTTTCTGTACAAGATGCATTATCTTCTGTATATCTAAAGCTGATCAAGGGATTCTTAACAGGAATCCTTTACATTGGAATGAGTGAATGTGCAGGCAATAGTTCCAGTTATTTCCTTAGGGAAATTCTATTCCTTCGGATACTTGTTCCTTTCTGTTTCCCATTCTATTGAGGCTAGGGTGCCTGATATTAACTTTTCAATTATGAACTTTATAGTTGATGTTAATTCTTTCCTATTTGCTTCAACTGGACTTTCTGTACAAGATGCATTATCTTCTGTATATCTAAAGCTGATCAAGGGATTCTTAACAGGAATCCTTTACAGTGGAATGAGTGAATGTGCAGGCAATAGTTCCAGTTATTTCCTTAGGGAAAATCCATTCCTTCGGATACTTGTTCCTCTCTATTTCCCATTCCATTGAGGCTAGTGTGCCTGATGTTTCCTTTTCAATTAGGAAATTTATAGTTGATGATAATTCTCTCCTATTTGCTTCAACTGGACTTTCTGTACAAGATGCATTATCTTCTGTATATCTAAAGCTGATCAAGGGATTCTTAACAGGAATCCTTTACAGTGGAATGAGTGAATGTGCAGGCAATAGTTCCAGTTATATCCTTTAGGAAAATCCATTCCTTCGGATACTTGTTCCTCTCTATTTCCTATTCTATTGAGGCTAGTGTGCCTGATGTTTCTTTTTCAATTAGGAACTTTATAGTTGATGATAATTCTCTCCTATTTGCTTCAACTGTACTTTCTGTACAACATTCATTATCTTCTGTATATCTAAAACTGAACAAGGGATTCTTAACAGGAATCCTTTACAGTGGAATGAGTGAATGTGCAGGCAATAGTTCCAGTTATTTCCTTAGGGGAAATCCATTCCTTTGGATACTTGTTGCTCTCTATTTCGAATTCTATTGAATCTAGTTATCCCTTTGTTTCCTTTTCAATTAGGAACTTTATAGTTGATGTTAATTAAATGCCATTTGCTTCAACTGGACTTTCTGTACAAGATGCATTATCTTCTGTATATCTAAAGTTGATCAAGGGATTCTTAACAGGAATCCTTTACAGTGGAATGAGTGAATGTGCAGGCAATAGTTCCAGTTATTTCCTTTAGGAAAATCAATTCCTGTGGATACTTGTTCCTCCTATTTCCCATTCAATTGAGTCTAGTTTTCCCTTTGTTTCCTTTTCAATTAGGAACTTTATAGTTGATGTTAATTAAATCCCATTTGCTTCAACTGGACTTTCTGTACAAGATGCATTTTCTTCTGTATATCTAAAGCTGATCAAGGGATTCTTAACAGGAATCCTTTAGATTGGAATGAGTGAATGTGCAGGCAATAGTTCCAGGTATTTCCTTTAGGAAAATCCATTCCTGTGGATACTTGTTGCTCTCTATTTCCCATTCTATTGAGTCAAGTTTTCCCTTTGTTTCCTTTTCAATTAGGAACTTTATAATTGATGTTAATTCTCTCCTATTTGCTTCAACTGGACTTTCTGTACAAGATGCATTATCTTCTGTATATCTAAAGCTGATCAAGGGATTCTTAACAGGAAACTTTTACCGTGGAATGAGTGAATGTGCAGGGAATAGTTCCAGTTATTTCCTTAGGGAAAATCCATTCCTTCGGATACTTGTTCCTCTCTATTTCCCATTCTATTGAGGCTAGTGCGCCTGATGTTTCCTTTTCAATTAGAAACGTTATAGTTGATGATAATTCTCTCCTATTTGCTTCAACTGGACTTTCTGTACAAGATGCATTATCTTCTGTATATCTAAAGCTGATCAAGGGATTAACAGGAATCCTTTACATTGGAATGAGTGAATGTGCAGGCAATAGTTCCAGTTATTTCCTTAGGGAAATTCTATTCCTTCGGATACTTGTTCCTTTCTGTTTCCCATTCTATTGAGGCTAGGGTGCCTGATATTAACTTTTCAATTATGAACTTTATAGTTGATGTTAATTCTGTCCTATTTGCTTCAACTGGACTTTCTGTACAAGATGCATTATCTTCTGTATATCTAAAGCTGATCAAGGGATTCTTAACAGGAATCCTTTATAGTGGAATGAGTGAATGTGCAGGCAATAGTTCCAGTTATATCCTTTAGGAAAATCCATTCCTTTGGATACTTGTTCCTCTCTATTTCCTATTCTATTGAGGCTAGTGTGCCTGATGTTTCTTTTTCAATTAGGAACTTTATAGTTGATGATAATTCTCTCCTATTTGCTTCAACTGTACTTTCTGTACAACATTCATTATCTTCTGTATATCTAAAACTGAACAAGGGATTCTTAACAGGAATCCTTTACAGTGGAATGAGTGAATGTGCAGGCAATAGTTCCAGTTATTTCCTTAGGGGAAATCCATTCCTTTGGATACTTGTTGCTCTCTATTTCGAATTCTATTGAATCTAGTTATCCCTTTGTTTCCTTTTCAATTAGGAACTTTATAGTTGATGTTAATTAAATGCCATTTGCTTCAACTGGACTTTCTGTACAAGATGCATTATCTTCTGTATATCTAAAGTTGATCAAGGGATTCTTAACAGGAATCCTTTACAGTGGAATGAGTGAATGTGCAGGCAATAGTTCCAGTTATTTCCTTTAGGAAAATCCATTCCTGTGGATACTTGTTCCTCCTATTTCCCATTCTATTGAGTCTAGTTTTCCCTTTGTTTCCTTTTTAATTAGGAACTTTATAGTTGATGATAATTCTCTCCTATTTGCTTCAACTGGACTTTCTGTACAAGATGCATTATCTTCTGTATATCTAAAGCTGATCAAGGGATTCTTAACAGGAATCCTTTACATTGGAATGAGTGAATGTGCAGGCAATAGTTCCAGTTATTTCCTTAGGGAAATTCTATTCCTTCGGATACTTGTTCCTTTCTGTTTCCTATTCTATTGAGGCTAGGGTGCCTGATATTAACTTTTCAATTATGAACTTTATAGTTGATGTTAATTCTCTCCTATTTGCTTCAACTGGACTTTCTGTACAAGATGCATTATCTTCTGTATATCTAAAGCTGATCAAGGGATTCTTAACAGGAATCCTTTACAGTGGAATGAGTGAATGTGCAGGCAATAGTTCCAGTTATTTCCTTAGGGAAAATCCATTCCTTCGGATACTTGTTCCTCTCTATTTCCCATTCCATTGAGGCTAGTGTGCCTGATGTTTCCTTTTCAATTAGGAAATTTATAGTTGATGATAATTCTCTCCTATTTGCTTCAACTGGACTTTCTGTACAAGATGCATTATCTTCTGTATATCTAAAGCTGATCAAGGGATTCTTAACAGGAATCCTTTACAATGGAATGAGTGAATGTGCAGGCAATAGTTCCAGTTATATCCTTTAGGAAAATCCATTCCTTCGGATACTTGTTCCTCTCTATTTCCTATTCTATTGAGGCTAGTGTGCCTGATGTTTCCTTTTCAATTAGGAACTTTATAGTTGATGATAATTCTCTCCAATTTGCTTCAACTGGACTTTCTGTACAAGATGCATTATCTTCGGTATATCTAAAGCTGATCAAGGGATTCTTAACAGGAATCCTTTAGAGTGGAATGAGTGAATGTGCAGGCAATAGTTCCAGTTATTTCCTTAGGGAAATTCTATTCCTTCGGATACTTGTTCCTTTCTGTTTCCCATTCTATTGAGGATAGGGTGACTGATATTTCCTTTACAATTATGAACTTTATAGTTGATGTTAATTCTCTCCTATTTGCTTCAACTGGACTTTCTGTACAAGATGCATTATCTTTTGTATATCTAAAGCTGATCAAGGGATTCTTAACAGGAATCCTTTACAGTGGAATGAGTGAATGTGCAGGCAATAGTTCCAGTTATTTCCTTAGGGGAAATCCATTCCTTTGGATACTTGTTGCTCTCTATTTCGAATTCTATTGAATCTAGTTATCCCTTTGTTTCCTTTTCAATTAGGAACTTTATAGTTGATGTTAATTAAATCCCATTTGCTTCAACTGGACTTTCTGTACAAGATGCCTTATCTTCTGTATATCTACAGCTGATCAAGGGATTCTTAACAGGAATCCTTTACAGTGGAATGAGTGAATGTGCAGGCAATAGTTCCAGTTATTTCCTTAGGGAAAATCCATTCCTTCGGATACTTGTTCCTCTCTATTTCCCATTCCATTGAGGCTAGTGTGCCTGATGTTTCCTTTTAAATTAGGAACTTTATAGTTGATGATAATTCTCTCCTATTTGCTTCAACTGGACTTTCTGTACAAGATTCATTATATTCTGTATATCTAAAGCTGATCAAGGGATTCTTAACAGGAATCCTTTACAGTGGAATGAGTGAATGTGCCGGCAATAGTTCCAGTTATATCCTTTAGGAAAATCCATTCCTTCGGATACTTGTTCCTCTCTATTTTCCATTCCATTGAGGCTAGTGTGGCTGATGTTTCCTTTTCAATTAGGAACTTTATAGTTGATGATAATTCTCTCCTATTTGCTTCAACTGGACTTTCTGTACAAGATGCATTATCTTCGGTATATCTAAAGCTGATCAAGGGATTCTTAACAGGAATCCTTTAGAGTGGATTGAGTGAATGTGCAGGCAATAGTTCCAGTTATTTCCTTAGGGGAAATCCATTCCTTTGGATACTTGTTGCTCTCTATTTCGAATTCTATTGAATCTAGTTATCCCTTTGTTTCCTTTTCAATTAGGAACTTTATAGTTGATGTTAATTAAATCCTATTTGCTTCAACTGTACTTTCTGTACAACATTCATTATCTTCTGTATATCTAAAACTGAACAAGGGATTCTTAACAGGAATCCTTTACAGTGGAATGAGTGAATGTGCAGGCAATAGTTCCAGTTATTTCCTTAGGGGAAATCCATTCCTTTGGATACTTGTTGCTCTCTATTTCGAATTCTATTGAATCTAGTTATCCCTTTGTTTCCTTTTCAATTAGGAACTTTATAGTTGATGTTAATTAAATGCCATTTGCTTCAACTGGACTTTCTGTACAAGATGCATTATCTTCTGTATATCTAAAGTTGATCAAGGGATTCTTAACAGGAATCCTTTACAGTGGAATGAGTGAATGTGCAGGCAATAGTTCCAGTTATTTCCTTTAGGAAAATCCATTCCTGTGGATACTTGTTGCTCTCTATTTCCCATTCTATTGAGTCAAGTTTTCCCTTTGTTTCCTTTTCAATTAGGAACTTTATAGTTGATGTTAATTCTCTCCTATTTGCTTCAACTGGACTTTCTGTACAAGATGCATTATCTTCTGTATATCTAAAGCTGATCAAGGGATTCTTAACAGGAAACTTTTACGAGGAATGAGTGAATGTGCAGGGAATAGTTCCAGTTATTTCCTTAGGGAAAATCCATTCCTTCGGATACTTGTTCCTCTCTATTTCCCATTCTGTTGAGGCTAGAGCGCCTGATGTTTCCTTTTCAATTAGAAACGTTATAGTTGATGATAATTCTCTCCTATTTGCTTCAACTGTACTTTCTGTACAACATTCATTATCTTCTGTATATCTAAAACTGAACAAGGGATTCTTAACAGGAATCCTTTACAGTGGAATGAGTGAATGTGCAGGCAATAGTTCCAGTTATTTCCTTAGGGGAAATCCATTCCTTTGGATACTTGTTGCTCTCTATTTCGAATTCTATTGAATCTAGTTATCCCTTTGTTTCCTTTTCAATTAGGAACTTTATAGTTGATGTTAATTAAATCCCATTTGCTTCAACTGGACTTTCTGTACAAGATGCCTTATCTTCTGTATATCTAAAGCTGATCAAGGGATTCTTAACAGGAATCCTTTACTGTGGAATGAGTGAATGTGCAGGCAATAGTTCCAGTTATTTCCTTTAGGAAAATCCATTCCTGTGGATACTTGTTCCTCTCTATTTCCCATTCTATTGAGTCTAGTTTTCCCTTTGTTTCCTTTTCAATTAGGAACTTTATAGTTGATGTTAATTAAATCCCATTTGCTTCAACTGGACTTTCTGTACAAGATGCATTTTCTTCTGTATATCTAAAGCTGATCAAGGGATTCTTAACAGGAATCCTTTACAGTGGAATGAGTGAATGTGCAGGCAATAGTTCCAGTTATTTCCTTAGGGAAAATCCATTCCTTCGGATACTTGTTCCTCTCTATTTCCCATTCCATTGAGGCTAGTGTGCCTGATGTTTCCTTTTAAATTAGGAACTTTATAGTTGATGATAATTCTCTCCTATTTGCTTCAACTGGACTTTCTGTACAAGATGCATTATCTTCTGTATATCTAAAGCTGATCAAGGGATTCTTAACAGGAATCCTTTACAATGGAATGAGTGAATGTGCAGGCAATAGTTCCAGTTATATCCTTTAGGAAAATCCATTCCTTCGGATATTTGTTCCTCTCTATTTCCTATTCTATTGAGGCTAGTGTGCCTGATGTTTCCTTTTCAATTAGGAACTTTATAGTTGATGATAATTCTCTCCTATTTGCTTTAACTGGACTTTCTGTACAAGATGCATTATCTTCGGTATATCTAAAGCTGATCAAGGGATTCTTAACAGGAATCCTTTAGAGTGGATTGAGTGAATGTGCAGGCAATAGTTCCAGTTATTTCCTTAGGGGAAATCCATTCCTTTGGATACTTGTTGCTCTCTATTTCGAATTCTATTGAATCTAGTTATCCCTTTGTTTCCTTTTCAATTAGGAACTTTATAGTTGATGTTAATTAAATCCTATTTGCTTCAACTGGCCTTTCTGTACAAGATGCCTTATCTTCTGTATATCTAAAGCTGATCAAGGGATTCTTAACAGGAATCCTTTACAGTGGAATGAGTGAATGTGCAGGCAATAGTTCCAGTTATTTCCTTTAGGAAAATCAATTCCTGTGGATACTTGTTCCTCTCTATTTCCCATTCTATTGAGTCTAGTTTTCCCTTTGTTTCCTTTTCAATTAGGAACTTTATAGTTGATGTTAATTAAATCCCATTTGCTTCAACTGGATTTTCTGTACAAGATGCATTTTCTTCTGTATATCTAAAGCTGATCAAGGGATTCTTAACAGGAATCCTTTAGATTGGAATGAGTGAATGTGCAGGGAATAGTTCCAGTTATTTCCTTAGGGAAAATCCATTCCTTCGCATACTTGTTCCTCTCTATTTCCCAATCTATTGAGGCTAGTATTCCCTTTGTTTCCTTTTCAATTAGGAACTTTATAGTTGATGTTAATTAAATACTATTTGCTTGAACTGGACTTTCTGTACAAGATGCATTATCTTCTGTATATCTAAAGCTGATCAAGGGATTCTTAACAGGAATCCTTTACAGTGGAATGAGTGAATGTGCAGGCAATAGTTCCAGTTATTTCCTTACGGAAAATTGATTCCTTCGGATACTTGTTCCTCTCTATTTCCCATTCTATTGAGTCTAGTTTTCCCTTTGTTTCCTTTTCAATTAGGAACTTTATAGTTGATGTTAATTAAATGCCATTTGCTTCAACTGGACTTTCTGTACAAGATGCATTATCTTTTGTATATCTAAAGCTGATCAAGGGATTCTTAACAGGAATCCTTTAGAGTGGAATGAGTGAATGTGCAGGCAATAGTTCCAGGTATTTCCTTTAGGAAAATCCATTCCTGTGGATACTTGTTGCTCTCTATTTCCCATTCTATTGAGTCAAGTTTTCCCTTTGTTTCCTTTTCAATTAGGAACTTTATAATTGATGTTAATTCTCTCCTATTTGCTTCAACTGGACTTTCTGTACAAGATGCATTATCTTCTGTATATCTAAAGCTGATCAAGGGATTCTTAACAGTAAACTTTTACCGTGGAATGAGTGAATGTGCAGGGAATAGTTCCAGTTATTTCCTTAGGGAAAATCCATTCCTTCGGATACTTGTTCCTCTCTATTTCCCATTCTATTGAGGCTAGTGCGCCTGATGTTTCCTTTTCAATTAGAAACGTTATAGTTGATGATAATTCTCTCCTATTTGCTTCAACTGGACTTTCTGTACAAGATGCATTATCTTCTGTATATCTAAAGCTGATCAAGGGATTCTTAACAGGAATCCTTTACATTGGAATGAGTGAATGTGCAGGCAATAGTTCCAGTTATTTCCTTAGGGAAATTCTATTCCTTCGGATACTTGTTCCTTTCTGTTTCCCATTCTATTGAGGCTAGGGTGCCTGATATTAACTTTTCAATTATGAACTTTATAGTTGATGTTAATTCTCTCCTATTTGCTTCAACTGGACTTTCTGTACAAGATGCATTATCTTCTGTATATCTAAAGCTGATCAAGGGATTCTTAACAGGAATCCTTTACAGTGGAATGAGTGAATGTGCAGGGAATAGTTCCAGTTATTTCCTTAGGGGAAATCCATTCCTTTGGATACTTGTTGCTCTCTATTTCGAATTCTATTGAATCTAGTTATCCCTTTGTTTCCTTTTCAATTAGGAACTTTATAGTTGATGTTAATTAAATCCCATTTGCTTCAACTGGACTTTCTGTACAAGATGCCTTATCTTCTGTATATCTAAAGCTGATCAAGGGATTCTTAACAGGAATCCTTTACAGTGGAATGAGTGAATGTGCAGGCAATAGTTCCAGTTATTTCCTTAGGGAAAATCCATTCCTTCGGATACTTGTTCCTCTCTATTTCCATTCTATTGAGGCTAGAGCGCCTGATGTTTCCTTTTCAATTAGAAACGTTATACTTGATGATAATTCTCTCCTATTTGCTTCAACTGTACTTTCTGTACAACATTCATTATCTTCTGTATATCTAAAACTGAACAAGGGATTCTTAACAGGAATCCTTTACAGTGGAATGAGTGAATGTGCAGGCAATTGTTCCAGTTATTTCCTTAGGGGAAATCCATTCCTTTGGATACTTGTTGCTCTCTATTTCGAATTCTATTGAATCTAGTTATCCCTTTGTTTCCTTTTCAATTAGGAACTTTATAATTGATGTTAATTAAATCCCATTTGCTTCAACTGGACTTTCTGTACAAGATGCCTTATCTTCTGTATATCTAAAGCTGATCAAGGGATTCTTAACAGGAATCCTTTACAGTGGAATGAGTGAATGTGCAGGCAATAGTTCCAGTTATTTCCTTTAGGAAAATCCATTCCTGTGGATACTTGTTCCTCTCTATTTCCCATTCTATTGAGTCTAGTTTTCCCTTTGTTTCCTTTTCAATTAGGAACTTTATAGTTGATGTTAATTAAATCCCATTTGCTTCAACTGGACTTTCTGTACAAGATGCATTTTCTTCTGTATATCTAAAGCTGATCAAGGGATTCTTAACAGGAATCCTTTACAGTGGAATGAGTGAATGTGCAGGCAATAGTTCCAGTTATTTCCTTAGGGAAAATCCATTCATTCGGATACTTGTTCCTCTCTATTTCCCATTCCATTGAGGCTAGTGTGCCTGATGTTTACTTTTAAATTAGGAACTTTATAGTTGATGATAATTCTCTCCTATTTGCTTCAACTGGACTTTCTGTACAAGATGCATTATCTTCTGTATATCTAAAGCTGATCAAGGGATTCTTAACAGGAATCCTTTACAATGGAATGAGTGAATGTGCAGGCAATAGTTCCAGTTATATCCTTTAGGAGAATCCATTCCTTCGGATATTTGTTCCTCTCTATTTCCTATTCTATTGAGGCTAGTGTGCCTGATGTTTCCTTTTCAATTAGGAACTTTATAGTTGATGATAATTCTCTCCTATTTGCTTCAACTGGACTTTCTGTACAAGATGCATTATCTTCGGTATATCTAAAGCTGATCAAGGGATTCTTAACAGGAATCCTTTAGAGTGGATTGAGTGAATGTGCAGGCAATAGTTCCAGTTATTTCCTTAGGGGAAATCCATTCCTTTGGATACTTGTTGCTCTCTATTTCGAATTCTATTGAATCTAGTTATCCCTTTGTTTCCTTTTCAATTAGGAACTTTATAGTTGATGTTAATTAAATCCTATTTGCTTCAACTGTACTTTCTGTACAACATTCATTATCTTCTGTATATCTAAAACTGAACAAGGGATTCTTAACAGGAATCCTTTACAGTGGAATGAGTGAATGTGCAGGCAATAGTTCCAGTTATTTCCTTAGGGGAAATCCATTCCTTTGGATACTTGTTGCTCTCTATTTCGAATTCTATTGAATCTAGTTATCCCTTTGTTTCCTTTTCAATTAGGAACTTTATAGTTGATGTTAATTAAATGCCATTTGCTTCAACTGGACTTTCTGTACAAGATGCATTATCTTCTGTATATCTAAAGTTGATCAAGGGATTCTTAACAGGAATCCTTTACAGTGGAATGAGTGAATGTGCAGGCAATAGTTCCAGTTATTTCCTTTAGGAAAATCCATTCCTGTGGATACTTGTTGCTCTCTATTTCCCATTCTATTGAGTCAAGTTTTCCCTTTGTTTCCTTTTCAATTAGGAACTTTATAGTTGATGTTAATTCTCTCCTATTTGCTTCAACTGGACTTTCTGTACAAGATGCATTATCTTCTGTATATCTAAAGCTGATCAAGGGATTCTTAACAGGAAACTTTTACGAGGAATGAGTGAATGTGCAGGGAATAGTTCCAGTTATTTCCTTAGGGAAAATCCATTCCTTCGGATACTTGTTCCTCTCTATTTCCCATTCTGTTGAGGCTAGAGCGCCTGATGTTTCCTTTTCAATTAGAAACGTTATAGTTGATGATAATTCTCTCCTATTTGCTTCAACTGTACTTTCTGTACAACATTCATTATCTTCTGTATATCTAAAACTGAACAAGGGATTCTTAACAGGAATACTTTACAGTGGAATGAGTGAATGTGCAGGCAATAGTTCCAGTTATTTCCTTAGGGGAAATCCATTCCTTTGGAAACTTGTTGCTCTCTATTTCGAATTCTATTGAATCTAGTTATCCCTTTGTTTCCTTTTCAATTAGGAACTTTATAGTTGATGTTAATTAAATCCCATTTGCTTCAACTGGACTTTCTGTACAAGATGCCTTATCTTCTGTATATCTAAAGCTGATCAAGGGATTCTTAACAGGAATCCTTTACAGTGGAATGAGTGAATGTGCAGGCAATAGTTCCAGTTATTTCCTTAGGGAAAATCCATTCCTTCGGATACTTGTTCCTCTCTATTTCCATTCTATTGAGGCTAGAGCGCCTGATGTTTCCTTTTCAATTAGAAACGTTATACTTGATGATAATTCTCTCCTATTTGCTTCAACTGTACTTTCTGTACAACATTCATTATCTTCTGTATATCTAAAACTGAACAAGGGATTCTTAACAGGAATCCTTTACAGTGGAATGAGTGAATGTGCAGGCAATTGTTCCAGTTATTTCCTTAGGGGAAATCCATTCCTTTGGATACTTGTTGCTCTCTATTTCGAATTCTATTGAATCTAGTTATCCCTTTGTTTCCTTTTCAATTAGGAACTTTATAATTGATGTTAATTAAATCCCATTTGCTTCAACTGGACTTTCTGTACAAGATGCCTTATCTTCTGTATATCTAAAGCTGATCAAGGGATTCTTAACAGGAATCCTTTACAGTGGAATGAGTGAATGTGCAGGCAATAGTTCCAGTTATTTCCTTTAGGAAAATCCATTCCTGTGGATACTTGTTCCTCTCTATTTCCCATTCTATTGAGTCTAGTTTTCCCTTTGTTTCCTTTTCAATTAGGAACTTTATAGTTGATGTTAATTAAATCCCATTTGCTTCAACTGGACTTTCTGTACAAGATGCATTTTCTTCTGTATATCTAAAGCTGATCAAGGGATTCTTAACAGGAATCCTTTACAGTGGAATGAGTGAATGTGCAGGCAATAGTTCCAGTTATTTCCTTAGGGAAAATCCATTCATTCGGATACTTGTTCCTCTCTATTTCCCATTCCATTGAGGCTAGTGTGCCTGATGTTTACTTTTAAATTAGGAACTTTATAGTTGATGATAATTCTCTCCTATTTGCTTCAACTGGACTTTCTGTACAAGATGCATTATCTTCTGTATATCTAAAGCTGATCAAGGGATTCTTAACAGGAATCCTTTACAATGGAATGAGTGAATGTGCAGGCAATAGTTCCAGTTATATCCTTTAGGAGAATCCATTCCTTCGGATATTTGTTCCTCTCTATTTCCTATTCTATTGAGGCTAGTGTGCCTGATGTTTCCTTTTCAATTAGGAACTTTATAGTTGATGATAATTCTCTCCTATTTGCTTCAACTGGACTTTCTGTACAAGATGCATTATCTTCGGTATATCTAAAGCTGATCAAGGGATTCTTAACAGGAATCCTTTAGAGTGGATTGAGTGAATGTGCAGGCAATAGTTCCAGTTATTTCCTTAGGGGAAATCCATTCCTTTGGATACTTGTTGCTCTCTATTTCGAATTCTATTGAATCTAGTTATCCCTTTGTTTCCTTTTCAATTAGGAACTTTATAGTTGATGTTAATTAAATCCTATTTGCTTCAACTGTACTTTCTGTACAACATTCATTATCTTCTGTATATCTAAAACTGAACAAGGGATTCTTAACAGGAATCCTTTACAGTGGAATGAGTGAATGTGCAGGCAATAGTTCCAGTTATTTCCTTAGGGGAAATCCATTCCTTTGGATACTTGTTGCTCTCTATTTCGAATTCTATTGAATCTAGTTATCCCTTTGTTTCCTTTTCAATTAGGAACTTTATAGTTGATGTTAATTAAATGCCATTTGCTTCAACTGGACTTTCTGTACAAGATGCATTATCTTCTGTATATCTAAAGTTGATCAAGGGATTCTTAACAGGAATCCTTTACAGTGGAATGAGTGAATGTGCAGGCAATAGTTCCAGTTATTTCCTTTAGGAAAATCCATTCCTGTGGATACTTGTTGCTCTCTATTTCCCATTCTATTGAGTCAAGTTTTCCCTTTGTTTCCTTTTCAATTAGGAACTTTATAGTTGATGTTAATTCTCTCCTATTTGCTTCAACTGGACTTTCTGTACAAGATGCATTATCTTCTGTATATCTAAAGCTGATCAAGGGATTCTTAACAGGAAACTTTTACGAGGAATGAGTGAATGTGCAGGGAATAGTTCCAGTTATTTCCTTAGGGAAAATCCATTCCTTCGGATACTTGTTCCTCTCTATTTCCCATTCTGTTGAGGCTAGAGCGCCTGATGTTTCCTTTTCAATTAGAAACGTTATAGTTGATGATAATTCTCTCCTATTTGCTTCAACTGTACTTTCTGTACAACATTCATTATCTTCTGTATATCTAAAACTGAACAAGGGATTCTTAACAGGAATACTTTACAGTGGAATGAGTGAATGTGCAGGCAATAGTTCCAGTTATTTCCTTAGGGGAAATCCATTCCTTTGGAAACTTGTTGCTCTCTATTTCGAATTCTATTGAATCTAGTTATCCCTTTGTTTCCTTTTCAATTAGGAACTTTATAGTTGATGTTAATTAAATCCCATTTGCTTCAACTGGACTTTCTGTACAAGATGCCTTATCTTCTGTATATCTAAAGCTGATCAAGGGATTCTTAACAGGAATCCTTTACAGTGGAATGAGTGAATGTGCAGGCAATAGTTCCAGTTATTTCCTTAGGGAAAATCCATTCCTTCGGATACTTGTTCCTCTCTATTTCCATTCTATTGAGGCTAGAGCGCCTGATGTTTCCTTTTCAATTAGAAACGTTATAGTTGATGATAATTCTCTCCTATTTGCTTCAACTGTACTTTCTGTACAACATTCATTATCTTCTGTATATCCAAAACTGAACAAGGGATTCTTAACAGGAATCCTTTACAGTGGAATGAGTGAATGTGCAGGCAATTGTTCCAGTTTTCCTTAGGGGAAATCCATTCCTTTGGATACTTGTTGCTCTCTATTTCGAATTCTATTGAATCTAGTTATCCCTTTGTTTCCTTTTCAATTAGGAACTTTATAGTTGATGTTAATTAAATCCCATTTGCTTCAACTGGACTTTCTGTACAAGATGCCTTATCTTCTGTATATCTAAAGCTGATCAAGGGATTCTTAACAGGAATCCTTTACAGTGGAATGAGTGAATGTGCAGGCAATAGTTCCAGTTATTTCCTTTAGGAAAATCCATTCCTGTGGATACTTGTTCCTCTCTATTTCCCATTCTATTGAGTCTAGTTTTCCCTTTGTTTCCTTTTCAATTAGGAACTTTATAGTTGATGTTAATTAAATCCCATTTGCTTCAACTGGACTTTCTGTACAAGATGCATTTTCTTCTGTATATCTAAAGCTGATCAAGGGATTCTTAACAGGAATCCTTTACAGTGGAATGAGTGAATGTGCAGGCAATAGTTCCAGTTATTTCCTTAGGGAAAATCCATTCCTTCGGATACTTGTTCCTCTCTATTTCCCATTCCATTGAGGCTAGTGTGCCTGATGTTTCCTTTTAAATTAGGAACTTTATAGTTGATGATAATTCTCTCCTATTTGCTTCAACTGGACTTTCTGTACAAGATGCATTATCTTCTGTATATCTAAAGCTGATCAAGGGATTCTTAACAGGAATCCTTTACAATGGAATGAGTGAATGTGCAGGCAATAGTTCCAGTTATATCCTTTAGGAAAATCCATTCCTTCGGATATTTGTTCCTCTCTATTTCCTATTCTATTGAGGCTAGTGTGCCTGATGTTTCCTTTTCAATTAGGAACTTTATAGTTGATGATAATTCTCTCCTATTTGCTTTAACTGGACTTTCTGTACAAGATGCATTATCTTCGGTATATCTAAAGCTGATCAAGGGATTCTTAACAGGAATCCTTTAGAGTGGATTGAGTGAATGTGCAGGCAATAGTTCCAGTTATTTCCTTAGGGGAAATCCATTCCTTTGGATACTTGTTGCTCTCTATTTCGAATTCTATTGAATCTAGTTATCCCTTTGTTTCCTTTTCAATTAGGAACTTTATAGTTGATGTTAATTAAATCCTATTTGCTTCAACTGGCCTTTCTGTACAAGATGCCTTATCTTCTGTATATCTAAAGCTGATCAAGGGATTCTTAACAGGAATCCTTTACAGTGGAATGAGTGAATGTGCAGGCAATAGTTCCAGTTATTTCCTTTAGGAAAATCAATTCCTGTGGATACTTGTTCCTCTCTATTTCCCATTCTATTGAGTCTAGTTTTCCCTTTGTTTCCTTTTCAATTAGGAACTTTATAGTTGATGTTAATTAAATCCCATTTGCTTCAACTGGATTTTCTGTACAAGATGCATTTTCTTCTGTATATCTAAAGCTGATCAAGGGATTCTTAACAGGAATCCTTTAGATTGGAATGAGTGAATGTGCAGGGAATAGTTCCAGTTATTTCCTTAGGGAAAATCCATTCCTTCGCATACTTGTTCCTCTCTATTTCCCAATCTATTGAGGCTAGTATTCCCTTTGTTTCCTTTTCAATTAGGAACTTTATAGTTGATGTTAATTAAATACTATTTGCTTGAACTGGACTTTCTGTACAAGATGCATTATCTTCTGTATATCTAAAGCTGATCAAGGGATTCTTAACAGGAATCCTTTACAGTGGAATGAGTGAATGTGCAGGCAATAGTTCCAGTTATTTCCTTACGGAAAATTGATTCCTTCGGATACTTGTTCCTCTCTATTTCCCATTCTATTGAGTCTAGTTTTCCCTTTGTTTCCTTTTCAATTAGGAACTTTATAGTTGATGTTAATTAAATGCCATTTGCTTCAACTGGACTTTCTGTACAAGATGCATTATCTTTTGTATATCTAAAGCTGATCAAGGGATTCTTAACAGGAATCCTTTAGAGTGGAATGAGTGAATGTGCAGGCAATAGTTCCAGGTATTTCCTTTAGGAAAATCCATTCCTGTGGATACTTGTTGCTCTCTATTTCCCATTCTATTGAGTCAAGTTTTCCCTTTGTTTCCTTTTCAATTAGGAACTTTATAATTGATGTTAATTCTCTCCTATTTGCTTCAACTGGACTTTCTGTACAAGATGCATTATCTTCTGTATATCTAAAGCTGATCAAGGGATTCTTAACAGGAAACTTTTACCGTGGAATGAGTGAATGTGCAGGGAATAGTTCCAGTTATTTCCTTAGGGAAAATCCATTCCTTCGGATACTTGTTCCTCTCTATTTCCCATTCTATTGAGGCTAGTGCGCCTGATGTTTCCTTTTCAATTAGAAACGTTATAGTTGATGATAATTCTCTCCTATTTGCTTCAACTGGACTTTCTGTACAAGATGCATTATCTTCTGTATATCTAAAGCTGATCAAGGGATTCTTAACAGGAATCCTTTACATTGGAATGAGTGAATGTGCAGGCAATAGTTCCAGTTATTTCCTTAGGGAAATTCTATTCCTTCCGATACTTGTTCCTTTCTGTTTCCCATTCTATTGAGGCTAGGGTGCCTGATATTAACTTTTCAATTATGAACTTTATAGTTGATGTTAATTCTCTCCTATTTGCTTCAACTGGACTTTCTGTACAAGATGCATTATCTTCTGTATATCTAAAGCTGATCAAGGGATTCTTAACAGGAATCCTTTACAGTGGAATGAGTGAATGTGCAGGGAATAGTTCCAGTTATTTCCTTAGGGGAAATCCATTCCTTTGGATACTTGTTGCTCTCTATTTCGAATTCTATTGAATCTAGTTATCCCTTTGTTTCCTTTTCAATTAGGAACTTTATAGTTGATGTTAATTAAATCCCATTTGCTTCAACTGGACTTTCTGTACAAGATGCCTTATCTTCTGTATATCTAAAGCTGATCAAGGGATTCTTAACAGGAATCCTTTACAGTGGAATGAGTGAATGTGCAGGCAATAGTTCCAGTTATTTCCTTAGGGAAAATCCATTCCTTCGGATACTTGTTCCTCTCTATTTCCATTCTATTGAGGCTAGAGCGCCTGATGTTTCCTTTTCAATTAGAAACGTTATAGTTGATGATAATTCTCTCCTATTTGCTTCAACTGTACTTTCTGTACAACATTCATTATCTTCTGTATATCTAAAACTGAACAAGGGATTCTTAACAGGAATCCTTTACAGTGGAATGAGTGAATGTGCAGGCAATTGTTCCAGTTATTTCCTTAGGGGAAATCCATTCCTTTGGATACTTGTTGCTCTCTATTTCGAATTCTATTGAATCTAGTTATCCCTTTGTTTCCTTTTCAATTAGGAACTTTATAATTGATGTTAATTAAATCCCATTTGCTTCAACTGGACTTTCTGTACAAGATGCCTTATCTTCTGTATATCTAAAGCTGATCAAGGGATTCTTAACAGGAATCCTTTACAGTGGAATGAGTGAATGTGCAGGCAATAGTTCCAGTTATTTCCTTTAGGAAAATCCATTCCTGTGGATACTTGTTCCTCTCTATTTCCCATTCTATTGAGTCTAGTTTTCCCTTTGTTTCCTTTTCAATTAGGAACTTTATAGTTGATGTTAATTAAATCCCATTTGCTTCAACTGGACTTTCTGTACAAGATGCATTTTCTTCTGTATATCTAAAGCTGATCAAGGGATTCTTAACAGGAATCCTTTACAGTGGAATGAGTGAATGTGCAGGCAATAGTTCCAGTTATTTCCTTAGGGAAAATCCATTCATTCGGATACTTGTTCCTCTCTATTTCCCATTCCATTGAGGCTAGTGTGCCTGATGTTTACTTTTAAATTAGGAACTTTATAGTTGATGATAATTCTCTCCTATTTGCTTCAACTGGACTTTCTGTACAAGATGCATTATCTTCTGTATATCTAAAGCTGATCAAGGGATTCTTAACAGGAATCCTTTACAATGGAATGAGTGAATGTGCAGGCAATAGTTCCAGTTATATCCTTTAGGAGAATCCATTCCTTCGGATATTTGTTCCTCTCTATTTCCTATTCTATTGAGGCTAGTGTGCCTGATGTTTCCTTTTCAATTAGGAACTTTATAGTTGATGATAATTCTCTCCTATTTGCTTCAACTGGACTTTCTGTACAAGATGCATTACCTTCGGTATATCTAAAGCTGATCAAGGGATTCTTAACAGGAATCCTTTAGAGTGGAATGAGTGAATGTGCAGGCAATAGTTCCAGTTATTTCCTTAGGGGAAATCCATTCCTTTGGATACTTGTTGCTCTCTATTTCGAATTCTATTGAATCTAGTTATCCCTTTGTTTCCTTTTCAATTAGGAACTTTATAGTTGATGTTAATTAAATCCTATTTGCTTCAACTGGCCTTTCTGTACAAGATGCCTTATCTTCTGTATATCTAAAGCTGATCAAGGGATTCTTAACAGGAATCCTTTACAGTGGAATGAGTGAATGTGCAGGCAATAGTTCCAGTTATTTCCTTTAGGAAAATCAATTCCTGTGGATACTTGTTCCTCTCTATTTCCCCTTCTATTGAGTCTAGTTTTCCCTTTGTTTCCTTTTCAATTAGGAACTTTATAGTTGATGTTAATTAAATCCCATTTGCTTCAACTGGATTTTCTGTACAAGATGCATTTTCTTCTGTATATCTAAAGCTGATCAAGGGATTCTTAACAGGAATCCTTTAGATTGGAATGAGTGAATGTGCAGGGAATAGTTCCAGTTATTTCCTTAGGGAAAATCCATTCCTTCGCATACTTGTTCCTCTCTATTTCCCAATCTATTGAGGCTAGTATTCCCTTTGTTTCCTTTTCAATTAGGAACTTTATAGTTGATGTTAATTAAATACTATTTGCTTGAACTGGACTTTCTGTACAAGATTCATTATCTTCTGTATATCTAAAGCTGATCAAGGGATTCTTAACAGGAATCCTTTACAGTGGAATGAGTGAATGTGCAGGCAATAGTTCCAGTTATTTCCTTACGGAAAATTGATTCCTTCGGATACTTGTTCCTCTCTATTTCCCATTCTATTGAGTCTAGTTTTCCCTTTGTTTCCTTTTCAATTAGGAACTTTATAGTTGATGTTAATTAAATGCCATTTGCTTCAACTGGACTTTCTGTATAAGATGCATTATCTTTTGTATATCTAAAGCTGATCAAGGGATTCTTAACAGGAATCCTTTAGAGTGGAATGAGTGAATGTGCAGGCAATAGTTCCAGGTATTTCCTTAGGGGAAATCCATTCCTTTGGATACTTGTTGCTCTCTATTTCCCATTCTATTGAGTCAAGTTTTCCCTTTGTTTCCTTTTCAATTAGGAACTTTATAATTGATGTTAATTCTCTCCTATTTGCTTCAACTGGACTTTCTGTACAAGATGCATTATCTTCTGTATATCTAAAGCTGATCAAGGGATTCTTAACAGGAAACTTTTACCATGGAATGAGTGAATGTGCAGGGAATAGTTCCAGTTATTTCCTTAGGGAAAATCCATTCCTTCGGATACTTGTTCCTCTCTATTTCCCATTCTATTGAGGCTAGTGCGCCTGATGTTTCCTTTTCAATTAGAAACGTTATAGTTGATGATAATTCTCTCCTATTTGCTTCAACTGGACTTTCTGTACAAGATGCATTATCTTCTGTATATCTAAAGCTGATCAAGGGATTCTTAACAGGAATCCTTTACATTGGAATGAGTGAATGTGCAGGCAATAGTTCCAGTTATTTCCTTAGGGAAATTCTATTCCTTCGGATACTTGTTCCTTTCTGTTTCCCATTCTATTGAGGCTAGGGTGCCTGATATTAACTTTTCAATTATGAACTTTATAGTTGATGTTAATTCTCTCCTATTTGCTTCAACTGGACTTTCTGTACAAGATGCATTATCTTCTGTATATCTAAAGCTGATCAAGGGATTCTTAACAGGAATCCTTTACAGTGGAATGAGTGAATGTGCAGGGAATAGTTCCAGTTATTTCCTTAGGGGAAATCCATTCCTTTGGATACTTGTTGCTCTCTATTTCGAATTCTATTGAATCTAGTTATCCCTTTGTTTCCTTTTCAATTAGGAACTTTATAGTTGATGTTAATTAAATCCCATTTGCTTCAACTGGACTTTCTGTACAAGATGCCTTATCTTCTGTATATCTAAAGCTGATCAAGGGATTCTTAACAGGAATCCTTTACAGTGGAATGAGTGAATGTGCAGGCAATAGTTCCAGTTATTTCCTTAGGGAAAATCCATTCCTTCGGATACTTGTTCCTCTCTATTTCCATTCTATTGAGGCTAGAGCGCCTGATGTTTCCTTTTCAATTAGAAACGTTATACTTGATGATAATTCTCTCCTATTTGCTTCAACTGTACTTTCTGTACAACATTCATTATCTTCTGTATATCTAAAACTGAACAAGGGATTCTTAACAGGAATCCTTTACAGTGGAATGAGTGAATGTGCAGGCAATTGTTCCAGTTATTTCCTTAGGGGAAATCCATTCCTTTGGATACTTGTTGCTCTCTATTTCGAATTCTATTGAATCTAGTTATCCCTTTGTTTCCTTTTCAATTAGGAACTTTATAATTGATGTTAATTAAATCCCATTTGCTTCAACTGGACTTTCTGTACAAGATGCCTTATCTTCTGTATATCTAAAGCTGATCAAGGGATTCTTAACAGGAATCCTTTACAGTGGAATGAGTGAATGTGCAGGCAATAGTTCCAGTTATTTCCTTTAGGAAAATCCATTCCTGTGGATACTTGTTCCTCTCTATTTCCCATTCTATTGAGTCTAGTTTTCCCTTTGTTTCCTTTTCAATTAGGAACTTTATAGTTGATGTTAATTAAATCCCATTTGCTTCAACTGGACTTTCTGTACAAGATGCATTTTCTTCTGTATATCTAAAGCTGATCAAGGGATTCTTAACAGGAATCCTTTACAGTGGAATGAGTGAATGTGCAGGCAATAGTTCCAGTTATTTCCTTAGGGAAAATCCATTCATTCGGATACTTGTTCCTCTCTATTTCCCATTCCATTGAGGCTAGTGTGCCTGATGTTTACTTTTAAATTAGGAACTTTATAGTTGATGATAATTCTCTCCTATTTGCTTCAACTGGACTTTCTGTACAAGATGCATTATCTTCTGTATATCTAAAGCTGATCAAGGGATTCTTAACAGGAATCCTTTACAATGGAATGAGTGAATGTGCAGGCAATAGTTCCAGTTATATCCTTTAGGAGAATCCATTCCTTCGGATATTTGTTCCTCTCTATTTCCTATTCTATTGAGGCTAGTGTGCCTGATGTTTCCTTTTCAATTAGGAACTTTATAGTTGATGATAATTCTCTCCTATTTGCTTCAACTGGACTTTCTGTACAAGATGCATTATCTTCGGTATATCTAAAGCTGATCAAGGGATTCTTAACAGGAATCCTTTAGAGTGGATTGAGTGAATGTGCAGGCAATAGTTCCAGTTATTTCCTTAGGGGAAATCCATTCCTTTGGATACTTGTTGCTCTCTATTTCGAATTCTATTGAATCTAGTTATCCCTTTGTTTCCTTTTCAATTAGGAACTTTATAGTTGATGTTAATTAAATCCTATTTGCTTCAACTGTACTTTCTGTACAACATTCATTATCTTCTGTATATCTAAAACTGAACAAGGGATTCTTAACAGGAATCCTTTACAGTGGAATGAGTGAATGTGCAGGCAATAGTTCCAGTTATTTCCTTAGGGGAAATCCATTCCTTTGGATACTTGTTGCTCTCTATTTCGAATTCTATTGAATCTAGTTATCCCTTTGTTTCCTTTTCAATTAGGAACTTTATAGTTGATGTTAATTAAATGCCATTTGCTTCAACTGGACTTTCTGTACAAGATGCATTATCTTCTGTATATCTAAAGTTGATCAAGGGATTCTTAACAGGAATCCTTTACAGTGGAATGAGTGAATGTGCAGGCAATAGTTCCAGTTATTTCCTTTAGGAAAATCCATTCCTGTGGATACTTGTTGCTCTCTATTTCCCATTCTATTGAGTCAAGTTTTCCCTTTGTTTCCTTTTCAATTAGGAACTTTATAGTTGATGTTAATTCTCTCCTATTTGCTTCAACTGGACTTTCTGTACAAGATGCATTATCTTCTGTATATCTAAAGCTGATCAAGGGATTCTTAACAGGAAACTTTTACGAGGAATGAGTGAATGTGCAGGGAATAGTTCCAGTTATTTCCTTAGGGAAAATCCATTCCTTCGGATACTTGTTCCTCTCTATTTCCCATTCTGTTGAGGCTAGAGCGCCTGATGTTTCCTTTTCAATTAGAAACGTTATAGTTGATGATAATTCTCTCCTATTTGCTTCAACTGTACTTTCTGTACAACATTCATTATCTTCTGTATATCTAAAACTGAACAAGGGATTCTTAACAGGAATACTTTACAGTGGAATGAGTGAATGTGCAGGCAATAGTTCCAGTTATTTCCTTAGGGGAAATCCATTCCTTTGGAAACTTGTTGCTCTCTATTTCGAATTCTATTGAATCTAGTTATCCCTTTGTTTCCTTTTCAATTAGGAACTTTATAGTTGATGTTAATTAAATCCCATTTGCTTCAACTGGACTTTCTGTACAAGATGCCTTATCTTCTGTATATCTAAAGCTGATCAAGGGATTCTTAACAGGAATCCTTTACAGTGGAATGAGTGAATGTGCAGGCAATAGTTCCAGTTATTTCCTTAGGGAAAATCCATTCCTTCGGATACTTGTTCCTCTCTATTTCCATTCTATTGAGGCTAGAGCGCCTGATGTTTCCTTTTCAATTAGAAACGTTATAGTTGATGATAATTCTCTCCTATTTGCTTCAACTGTACTTTCTGTACAACATTCATTATCTTCTGTATATCCAAAACTGAACAAGGGATTCTTAACAGGAATCCTTTACAGTGGAATGAGTGAATGTGCAGGCAATTGTTCCAGTTTTCCTTAGGGGAAATCCATTCCTTTGGATACTTGTTGCTCTCTATTTAGAATTCTATTGAATCTAGTTATCCCTTTGTTTCCTTTTCAATTAGGAACTTTATAGTTGATGTTAATTAAATCCCATTTGCTTCAACTGGACTTTCTGTACAAGATGCCTTATCTTCTGTATATCTAAAGCTGATCAAGGGATTCTTAACAGGAATCCTTTACAGTGGAATGAGTGAATGTGCAGGCAATAGTTCCAGTTATTTCCTTTAGGAAAATCCATTCCTGTGGATACTTGTTCCTCTCTATTTCCCATTCTATTGAGTCTAGTTTTCCCTTTGTTTCCTTTTCAATTAGGAACTTTATAGTTGATGTTAATTAAATCCCATTTGCTTCAACTGGACTTTCTGTACAAGATGCATTTTCTTCTGTATATCTAAAGCTGATCAAGGGATTCTTAACAGGAATCCTTTACAGTGGAATGAGTGAATGTGCAGGCAATAGTTCCAGTTATTTCCTTAGGGAAAATCCATTCCTTCGGATACTTGTTCCTCTCTATTTCCCATTCCATTGAGGCTAGTGTGCCTGATGTTTCCTTTTAAATTAGGAACTTTATAGTTGATGATAATTCTCTCCTATTTGCTTCAACTGGACTTTCTGTACAAGATGCATTATCTTCTGTATATCTAAAGCTGATCAAGGGATTCTTAACAGGAATCCTTTACAATGGAATGAGTGAATGTGCAGGCAATAGTTCCAGTTATATCCTTTAGGAAAATCCATTCCTTCGGATATTTGTTCCTCTCTATTTCCTATTCTATTGAGGCTAGTGTGCCTGATGTTTCCTTTTCAATTAGGAACTTTATAGTTGATGATAATTCTCTCCTATTTGCTTTAACTGGACTTTCTGTACAAGATGCATTATCTTCGGTATATCTAAAGCTGATCAAGGGATTCTTAACAGGAATCCTTTAGAGTGGATTGAGTGAATGTGCAGGCAATAGTTCCAGTTATTTCCTTAGGGGAAATCCATTCCTTTGGATACTTGTTGCTCTCTATTTCGAATTCTATTGAATCTAGTTATCCCTTTGTTTCCTTTTCAATTAGGAACTTTATAGTTGATGTTAATTAAATCCTATTTGCTTCAACTGGCCTTTCTGTACAAGATGCCTTATCTTCTGTATATCTAAAGCTGATCAAGGGATTCTTAACAGGAATCCTTTACAGTGGAATGAGTGAATGTGCAGGCAATAGTTCCAGTTATTTCCTTTAGGAAAATCAATTCCTGTGGATACTTGTTCCTCTCTATTTCCCATTCTATTGAGTCTAGTTTTCCCTTTGTTTCCTTTTCAATTAGGAACTTTATAGTTGATGTTAATTAAATCCCATTTGCTTCAACTGGATTTTCTGTACAAGATGCATTTTCTTCTGTATATCTAAAGCTGATCAAGGGATTCTTAACAGGAATCCTTTAGATTGGAATGAGTGAATGTGCAGGGAATAGTTCCAGTTATTTCCTTAGGGAAAATCCATTCCTTCGCATACTTGTTCCTCTCTATTTCCCAATCTATTGAGGCTAGTATTCCCTTTCTTTCCTTTTCAATTAGGAACTTTATAGTTGATGTTAATTAAATACTATTTGCTTGAACTGGACTTTCTGTACAAGATGCATTATCTTCTGTATATCTAAAGCTGATCAAGGGATTCTTAACAGGAATCCTTTACAGTGGAATGAGTGAATGTGCAGGCAATAGTTCCAGTTATTTCCTTACGGAAAATTGATTCCTTCGGATACTTGTTCCTCTCTATTTCCCATTCTATTGAGTCTAGTTTTCCCTTTGTTTCTTTTTCAATTAGGAACTTTATAGTTGATGTTAATTAAATGCCATTTGCTTCAACTGGACTTTCTGTACAAGATGCATTATCTTTTGTATATCTAAAGCTGATCAAGGGATTCTTAACAGGAATCCTTTAGAGTGGAATGAGTGAATGTGCAGGCAATAGTTCCAGGTATTTCCTTTAGGAAAATCCATTCCTGTGGATACTTGTTGCTCTCTATTTCCCATTCTATTGAGTCAAGTTTTCCCTTTGTTTCCTTTTCAATTAGGAACTTTATAATTGATGTTAATTCTCTCCTATTTGCTTCAACTGGACTTTCTGTACAAGATGCATTATCTTCTGTATATCTAAAGCTGATCAAGGGATTCTTAACAGGAAACTTTTACCGTGGAATGAGTGAATGTGCAGGGAATAGTTCCAGTTATTTCCTTAGGGAAAATCCATTCCTTCGGATACTTGTTCCTCTCTATTTCCCATTCTATTGAGGCTAGTGCGCCTGATGTTTCCTTTTCAATTAGAAACGTTATAGTTGATGATAATTCTCTCCTATTTGCTTCAACTGGACTTTCTGTACAAGATGCATTATCTTCTGTATATCTAAAGCTGATCAAGGGATTCTTAACAGGAATCCTTTACATTGGAATGAGTGAATGTGCAGGCAATAGTTCCAGTTATTTCCTTAGGGAAATTCTATTCCTTCCGATACTTGTTCCTTTCTGTTTCCCATTCTATTGAGGCTAGGGTGCCTGATATTAACTTTTCAATTATGAACTTTATAGTTGATGTTAATTCTCTCCTATTTGCTTCAACTGGACTTTCTGTACAAGATGCATTATCTTCTGTATATCTAAAGCTGATCAAGGGATTCTTAACAGGAATCCTTTACAGTGGAATGAGTGAATGTGCAGGGAATAGTTCCAGTTATTTCCTTAGGGGAAATCCATTCCTTTGGATACTTGTTGCTCTCTATTTCGAATTCTATTGAATCTAGTTATCCCTTTGTTTCCTTTTCAATTAGGAACTTTATAGTTGATGTTAATTAAATCCCATTTGCTTCAACTGGACTTTCTGTACAAGATGCCTTATCTTCTGTATATCTAAAGCTGATCAAGGGATTCTTAACAGGAATCCTTTACAGTGGAATGAGTGAATGTGCAGGCAATAGTTCCAGTTATTTCCTTAGGGAAAATCCATTCCTTCGGATACTTGTTCCTCTCTATTTCCATTCTATTGAGGCTAGAGCGCCTGATGTTTCCTTTTCAATTAGAAACGTTATAGTTGATGATAATTCTCTCCTATTTGCTTCAACTGTACTTTCTGTACAACATTCATTATCTTCTGTATATCTAAAACTGAACAAGGGATTCTTAACAGGAATCCTTTACAGTGGAATGAGTGAATGTGCAGGCAATTGTTCCAGTTATTTCCTTAGGGGAAATCCATTCCTTTGGATACTTGTTGCTCTCTATTTCGAATTCTATTGAATCTAGTTATCCCTTTGTTTCCTTTTCAATTAGGAACTTTATAATTGATGTTAATTAAATCCCATTTGCTTCAACTGGACTTTCTGTACAAGATGCCTTATCTTCTGTATATCTAAAGCTGATCAAGGGATTCTTAACAGGAATCCTTTACAGTGGAATGAGTGAATGTGCAGGCAATAGTTCCAGTTATTTCCTTTAGGAAAATCCATTCCTGTGGATACTTGTTCCTCTCTATTTCCCATTCTATTGAGTCTAGTTTTCCCTTTGTTTCCTTTTCAATTAGGAACTTTATAGTTGATGTTAATTAAATCCCATTTGCTTCAACTGGACTTTCTGTACAAGATGCATTTTCTTCTGTATATCTAAAGCTGATCAAGGGATTCTTAACAGGAATCCTTTACAGTGGAATGAGTGAATGTGCAGGCAATAGTTCCAGTTATTTCCTTAGGGAAAATCCATTCATTCGGATACTTGTTCCTCTCTATTTCCCATTCCATTGAGGCTAGTGTGCCTGATGTTTACTTTTAAATTAGGAACTTTATAGTTGATGATAATTCTCTCCTATTTGCTTCAACTGGACTTTCTGTACAAGATGCATTATCTTCTGTATATCTAAAGCTGATCAAGGGATTCTTAACAGGAATCCTTTACAATGGAATGAGTGAATGTGCAGGCAATAGTTCCAGTTATATCCTTTAGGAGAATCCATTCCTTCGGATATTTGTTCCTCTCTATTTCCTATTCTATTGAGGCTAGTGTGCCTGATGTTTCCTTTTCAATTAGGAACTTTATAGTTGATGATAATTCTCTCCTATTTGCTTCAACTGGACTTTCTGTACAAGATGCATTACCTTCGGTATATCTAAAGCTGATCAAGGGATTCTTAACAGGAATCCTTTAGAGTGGAATGAGTGAATGTGCAGGCAATAGTTCCAGTTATTTCCTTAGGGGAAATCCATTCCTTTGGATACTTGTTGCTCTCTATTTCGAATTCTATTGAATCTAGTTATCCCTTTGTTTCCTTTTCAATTAGGAACTTTATAGTTGATGTTAATTAAATCCTATTTGCTTCAACTGGCCTTTCTGTACAAGATGCCTTATCTTCTGTATATCTAAAGCTGATCAAGGGATTCTTAACAGGAATCCTTTACAGTGGAATGAGTGAATGTGCAGGCAATAGTTCCAGTTATTTCCTTTAGGAAAATCAATTCCTGTGGATACTTGTTCCTCTCTATTTCCCCTTCTATTGAGTCTAGTTTTCCCTTTGTTTCCTTTTCAATTAGGAACTTTATAGTTGATGTTAATTAAATCCCATTTGCTTCAACTGGATTTTCTGTACAAGATGCATTTTCTTCTGTATATCTAAAGCTGATCAAGGGATTCTTAACAGGAATCCTTTAGATTGGAATGAGTGAATGTGCAGGGAATAGTTCCAGTTATTTCCTTAGGGAAAATCCATTCCTTCGCATACTTGTTCCTCTCTATTTCCCAATCTATTGAGGCTAGTATTCCCTTTGTTTCCTTTTCAATTAGGAACTTTATAGTTGATGTTAATTAAATACTATTTGCTTGAACTGGACTTTCTGTACAAGATTCATTATCTTCTGTATATCTAAAGCTGATCAAGGGATTCTTAACAGGAATCCTTTACAGTGGAATGAGTGAATGTGCAGGCAATAGTTCCAGTTATTTCCTTACGGAAAATTGATTCCTTCGGATACTTGTTCCTCTCTATTTCCCATTCTATTGAGTCTAGTTTTCCCTTTGTTTCCTTTTCAATTAGGAACTTTATAGTTGATGTTAATTAAATGCCATTTGCTTCAACTGGACTTTCTGTATAAGATGCATTATCTTTTGTATATCTAAAGCTGATCAAGGGATTCTTAACAGGAATCCTTTAGAGTGGAATGAGTGAATGTGCAGGCAATAGTTCCAGGTATTTCCTTAGGGGAAATCCATTCCTTTGGATACTTGTTGCTCTCTATTTCCCATTCTATTGAGTCAAGTTTTCCCTTTGTTTCCTTTTCAATTAGGAACTTTATAATTGATGTTAATTCTCTCCTATTTGCTTCAACTGGACTTTCTGTACAAGATGCATTATCTTCTGTATATCTAAAGCTGATCAAGGGATTCTTAACAGGAAACTTTTACCATGGAATGAGTGAATGTGCAGGGAATAGTTCCAGTTATTTCCTTAGGGAAAATCCATTCCTTCGGATACTTGTTCCTCTCTATTTCCCATTCTATTGAGGCTAGTGCGCCTGATGTTTCCTTTTCAATTAGAAACGTTATAGTTGATGATAATTCTCTCCTATTTGCTTCAACTGGACTTTCTGTACAAGATGCATTATCTTCTGTATATCTAAAGCTGATCAAGGGATTCTTAACAGGAATCCTTTACATTGGAATGAGTGAATGTGCAGGCAATAGTTCCAGTTATTTCCTTAGGGAAATTCTATTCCTTCGGATACTTGTTCCTTTCTGTTTCCCATTCTATTGAGGCTAGGGTGCCTGATATTAACTTTTCAATTATGAACTTTATAGTTGATGTTAATTCTCTCCTATTTGCTTCAACTGGACTTTCTGTACAAGATGCATTATCTTCTGTATATCTAAAGCTGATCAAGGGATTCTTAACAGGAATCCTTTACAGTGGAATGAGTGAATGTGCAGGCAATAGTTCCAGTTATTTCCTTAGGGAAAATCCATTCCTTCGGATACTTGTTCCTCTCTATTTCCCATTCCATTGAGGCTAGTGTGCCTGATGTTTCCTTTTCAATTAGGAAATTTATAGTTGATGATAATTCTCTCCTATTTGCTTCAACTGGACTTTCTGTACAAGATGCATTATCTTCTGTATATCTAAAGCTGATCAAGGGATTCTTAACAGGAATCCTTTACAGTGGAATGAGTGAATGTGCAGGCAATAGTTCCAGTTATATCCTTTAGGAAAATCCATTCCTTCGGATACTTGTTCCTCTCTATTTCCTATTCTATTGAGGCTAGTGTGCCTGATGTTTCTTTTTCAATTAGGAACTTTATAGTTGATGATAATTCTCTCCTATTTGCTTCAACTGTACTTTCTGTACAACATTCATTATCTTCTGTATATCTAAAATTGAACAAGGGATTCTTAACAGGAATCCTTTACAGTGGAATGAGTGAATGTGCAGGCAATAGTTCCAGTTATTTCCTTAGGGGAAATCCATTCCTTTGGATACTTGTTGCTCTCTATTTCGAATTCTATTGAATCTAGTTATCCCTTTGTTTCCTTTTCAATTAGGAACTTTATAGTTGATGTTAATTAAATGCCATTTGCTTCAACTGGACTTTCTGTACAAGATGCATTATCTTCTGTATATCTAAAGTTGATCAAGGGATTCTTAACAGGAATCCTTTACAGTGGAATGAGTGAATGTGCAGGCAATAGTTCCAGTTATTTCCTTTAGGAAAATCAATTCCTGTGGATACTTGTTCCTCCTATTTCCCATTCAATTGAGTCTAGTTTTCCCTTTGTTTCCTTTTCAATTAGGAACTTTATAGTTGATGTTAATTAAATCCCATTTGCTTCAACTGGACTTTCTGTACAAGATGCATTTTCTTCTGTATATCTAAAGCTGATCAAGGGATTCTTAACAGGAATCCTTTAGATTGGAATGAGTGAATGTGCAGGGAATAGTTCCAGTTATTTCCTTAGGGAAAATCCATTCCTTCGCATACTTGTTCCTCTCTATTTCCCAATCTATTGAGGCTAGTATTCCCTTTGTTTCCTTTTCAATTAGAAACTTTATAGTTGATGTTAATTAAATCCCATTTGCTTCAACTGGACTTTCTGTACAAGATGCATTTTCTTCTGTATATCTAAAGCTGATCAAGGGATTCTTAACAGGAATCCTTTACAGTGGAATGAGTGAATGTGCAGGCAATAGTTCCAGTTATTTCCTTACGGAAAATTGATTCCTTCGGATACTTGTTCCTCTCTATTTCCCATTCTATTGAGTCTAGTTTTCCCTTTGTTTCCTTTTCAATTAGGAACTTTATAGTTGATGTTAATTAAATGCCATTTGCTTCAACTGGACTTTCTGTACAAGATGCATTATCTTTTGTATATCTAAAGCTGATCAAGGGATTCTTAACAGGAATCCTTTAGAGTGGAATGAGTGAATGTGCAGGCAATAGTTCCAGGTATTTCCTTTAGGAAAATCCATTCCTGTGGATACTTATTGCTCTCTATTTCCCATTCTATTGAGTCAAGTTTTCCCTTTGTTTCCTTTTCAATTAGGAACTTTATAATTGATGTTAATTCTCTCCTATTTGCTTCAACTGGACTTTCTGTACAAGATGCATTATCTTCTGTATATCTAAAGCTGATCAAGGGATTCTTAACAGGAAACTTTTACCATGGAATGAGTGAATGTGCAGGGAATAGTTCCAGTTATTTCCTTAGGGAAAATCCATTCCTTCGGATACTTGTTCCTCTCTATTTCCCATTCTATTGAGGCTAGTGCGCCTGATGTTTCCTTTTCAATTAGAAACGTTATGGTTGATGATAATTCTCTCCTATTTGCTTCAACTGGACTTTCTGTACAAGATGCATTATCTTCTGTATATCTAAAGCTGATCAAGGGATTCTTAACAGGAATCCTTTACATTGGAATGAGTGAATGTGCAGGCAATAGTTCCAGTTATTTCCTTAGGGAAATTCTATTCCTTCTGATACTTGTTCCTTTCTGTTTCCCATTCTATTGAGGCTAGGGTGCCTGATATTAACTTTTCAATTATGAACTTTATAGTTGATGTTAATTCTCTCCTATTTGCTTCAACTGGACTTTCTGTACAAGATGCATTATCTTCTGTATATCTAAAGCTGATCAAGGGATTCTTAACAGGAATCCTTTACAGTGGAATGAGTGAATGTGCAGGCAATAGTTCCAGTTATTTCCTTAGGGAAAATCCATTCCTTCGGATACTTGTTCCTCTCTATTTCCCATTCCATTGAGGCTAGTGTGCCTGATGTTTCCTTTTCAATTAGGAAATTTATAGTTGATGATAATTCTCTCCTATTTGCTTCAACTGGACTTTCTGTACAAGATGCATTATCTTCTGTATATCTAAAGCTGATCAAGGGATTCTTAACAGGAATCCTTTACAGTGGAATGAGTGAATGTGCAGGCAATAGTTCCAGTTATATCCTTTAGGAAAATCCATTCCTTCGGATACTTGTTCCTCTCTATTTCCTATTCTATTGAGGCTAGTGTGCCTGATGTTTCTTTTTCAATTAGGAACTTTATAGTTGATGATAATTCTCTCCTATTTGCTTCAACTGTACTTTCTGTACAACATTCATTATCTTCTGTATATCTAAAACTGAACAAGGGATTCTTAACAGGAATCCTTTACAGTGGAATGAGTGAATGTGCAGGCAATAGTTCCAGTTATTTCCTTAGGGGAAATCCATTCCTTTGGATACTTGTTGCTCTCTATTTCGAATTCTATTGAATCTAGTTATCCCTTTGTTTCCTTTTCAATTAGGAACTTTATAGTTGATGTTAATTAAATGCCATTTGCTTCAACTGGACTTTCTGTACAAGATGCATTATCTTCTGTATATCTAAAGTTGATCAAGGGATTCTTAACAGGAATCCTTTACAGTGGAATGAGTGAATGTGCAGGCAATAGTTCCAGTTATTTCCTTTAGGAAAATCAATTCCTGTGGATACTTGTTCCTCCTATTTCCCATTCAATTGAGTCTAGTTTTCCCTTTGTTTCCTTTTCAATTAGGAACTTTATAGTTGATGTTAATTAAATCCCATTTGCTTCAACTGGACTTTCTGTACAAGATGCATTTTCTTCTGTATATCTAAAGCTGATCAAGGGATTCTTAACAGGAATCCTTTAGATTGGAATGAGTGAATGTGCAGGCAATAGTTCCAGGTATTTCCTTTAGGAAAATCCATTCCTGTGGATACTTGTTGCTCTCTATTTCCCATTCTATTGAGTCAAGTTTTCCCTTTGTTTCCTTTTCAATTAGGAACTTTATAATTGATGTTAATTCTCTCCTATTTGCTTCAACTGGACTTTCTGTACAAGATGCATTATCTTCTGTATATCTAAAGCTGATCAAGGGATTCTTAACAGGAAACTTTTACCGTGGAATGAGTGAATGTGCAGGGAATAGTTCCAGTTATTTCCTTAGGGAAAATCCTTTCCTTCGGATACTTGTTCCTCTCTATTTCCCATTCTATTGAGGCTAGTGCGCCTGATGTTTCCTTTTCAATTAGAAACGTTATAGTTGATGATAATTCTCTCCTATTTGCTTCAACTGGACTTTCTGTACAAGATGCATTATCTTCTGTATATCTAAAGCTGATCAAGGGATTCTTAACAGGAATCCTTTACATTGGAATGAGTGAATGTGCAGGCAATAGTTCCAGTTATTTCCTTAGGGAAATTCTATTCCTTCGGATACTTGTTCCTCTCTATTTCCCATTCCATTGAGACTAGTGTTCCTGATGTTTCCTTTTCAATTAGGAACTTTATAGTTGATGATAATTCTCTCCTATTTGCTTCAACTGGACTTTCTGTACAAGATGCATTATCTTCTGTATATCTAAAGCTGATCAAGGGATTCTTAACAGGAATCCTTTACAGTGGAATGAGTGAATGTGCAGGCAATAGTTCCAGTTATATCCTTTAGGAAAATCCATTCCTTCGGATACTTGTTCCTCTCTATTTCCTATTCTATTGAGGCTAGTGTGCCTGATGTTTCTTTTTCAATTAGGAACTTTATAGTTGATGATAATTCTCTCCTATTTGCTTCAACTGTACTTTCTGTACAACATTCATTATCTTCTGTATATCTAAAACTGAACAAGGGATTCTTAACAGGAATCCTTTACAGTGGAATGAGTGAATGTGCAGGCAATAGTTCCAGTTATTTCCTTAGGGGAAATCCATTCCTTTGGATACTTGTTGCTCTCTATTTCGAATTCTATTGAATCTAGTTATCCCTTTGTTTCCTTTTCAATTAGGAACTTTATAGTTGATGTTAATTAAATGCCATTTGCTTCAACTGGACTTTCTGTACAAGATGCATTATCTTCTGTATATCTAAAGTTGATCAAGGGATTCTTAACAGGAATCCTTTACAGTGGAATGAGTGAATGTGCAGGCAATAGTTCCAGTTATTTCCTTTAGGAAAATCAATTCCTGTGGATACTTGTTCCTCCTATTTCCCATTCAATTGAGTCTATTTTTCCCTTTGTTTCCTTTTCAATTAGGAACTTTATAGTTGATGTTAATTAAATCCCATTTGCTTCAACTGGACTTTCTGTACAAGATGCATTTTCTTCTGTATATCTAAAGCTGATCAAGGGATTCTTAACAGGAATCCTTTAGATTGGAATGAGTGAATTTGCAGGCAATAGTTCCAGGTATTTCCTTTAGGAAAATCCATTCCTGTGGATACTTGTTGCTCTCTATTTCCCATTCTATTGAGTCAAGTTTTCCCTTTGTTTCCTTTTCAATTAGGAACTTTATAATTGATGTTAATTCTCTCCTATTTGCTTCAACTGGACTTTCTGTACAAGATGCATTATCTTCTGTATATCTAAAGCTGATCAAGGGATTCTTAACAGGAAACTTTTACCGTGGAATGAGTGAATGTGCAGGGAATAGTTCCAGTTATTTCCTTAGGGAAAATCCATTCCTTCGGATACTTGTTCCTCTCTATTTCCCATTCTATTGAGGCTAGTGCGCCTGATGTTTCCTTTTCAATTAGAAACGTTATAGTTGATGATAATTCTCTCCTATTTGCTTCAACTGGACTTTCTGTACAAGATGCATTATCTTCTGTATATCTAAAGCTGATCAAGGGATTCTTAACAGGAATCCTTTACATTGGAATGAGTGAATGTGCAGGCAATAGTTCCAGTTATTTCCTTAGGGAAATTCTATTCCTTCGGATACTTGTTCCTTTCTGTTTCCCATTCTATTGAGGCTAGGGTGCCTGATATTAACTTTTCAATTATGAACTTTATAGTTGATGTTAATTCTCTCCTATTTGCTTCAACTGGACTTTCTGTACAAGATGCATTATCTTCTGTATATCTAAAGCTGATCAAGGGATTCTTAACAGGAATCCTTTATAGTGGAATGAGTGAATGTGCAGGCAATAGTTCCAGTTATATCCTTTAGGAAAATCCATTCCTTTGGATACTTGTTCCTCTCTATTTCCTATTCTATTGAGGCTAGTGTGCCTGATGTTTCTTTTTCAATTAGGAACTTTATAGTTGATGATAATTCTCTCCTATTTGCTTCAACTGTACTTTCTGTACAACATTCATTATCTTCTGTATATCTAAAACTGAACAAGGGATTCTTAACAGGAATCCTTTACAGTGGAATGAGTGAATGTGCAGGCAATAGTTCCAGTTATTTCCTTAGGGGAAATCCATTCCTTTGGATACTTGTTGCTCTCTATTTCGAATTCTATTGAATCTAGTTATCCCTTTGTTTCCTTTTCAATTAGGAACTTTATAGTTGATGTTAATTAAATGCCATTTGCTTCAACTGGACTTTCTGTACAAGATGCATTATCTTCTGTATATCTAAAGTTGATCAAGGGATTCTTAACAGGAATCCTTTACAGTGGAATGAGTGAATGTGCAGGCAATAGTTCCAGTTATTTCCTTTAGGAAAATCAATTCCTGTGGATACTTGTTCCTCCTATTTCCCATTCTATTGAGTCTAGTTTTCCCTTTGTTTCCTTTTCAATTAGGAACTTTATAGTTGATGATAATTCTCTCCTATTTGCTTCAACTGGACTTTCTGTACAAGATGCATTATCTTCTGTATATCTAAAGCTGATCAAGGGATTCTTAACAGGAATCCTTTACATTGGAATGAGTGAATGTGCAGGCAATAGTTCCAGTTATTTCCTTAGGGAAATTCTATTCCTTCGGATACTTGTTCCTTTCTGTTTCCTATTCTATTGAGGCTAGTGTGCCTGATGTTTTCTTTTCAATTAGGAAATTTATAGTTGATGATAATTCTCTCCTATTTGCTTCAACTGGACTTTCTGTACAAGATGCATTATCTTCTGTATATCTAAAGCTGATCAAGGGATTCTTAACAGGAATCCTTTACAATGGAATGAGTGAATGTGCAGGCAATAGTTCCAGTTATATCCTTTAGGAAAATCCATTCCTTCGGATACTTGTTCCTCTCTATTTCCTATTCTATTGAGGCTAGTGTGCCTGATGTTTCCTTTTCAATTAGGAACTTTATAGTTGATGATAATTCTCTCCAATTTGCTTCAACTGGACTTTCTGTACAAGATGCATTATCTTCGGTATATCTAAAGCTGATCAAGGGATTCTTAACAGGAATCCTTTAGAGTGGAATGAGTGAATGTGCAGGCAATAGTTCCAGTTATTTCCTTAGGGAAATTCTATTCCTTCGGATACTTGTTCCTTTCTGTTTCCCATTCTATTGAGGATAGGGTGACTGATATTTCCTTTACAATTATGAACTTTATAGTTGATGTTAATTCTCTCCTATTTGCTTCAACTGGACTTTCTGTACAAGATGCATTATCTTTTGTATATCTAAAGCTGATCAAGGGATTCTTAACAGGAATCCTTTACAGTGGAATGAGTGAATGTGCAGGCAATAGTTCCAGTTATTTCCTTAGGGGAAATCCATTCCTTTGGATACTTGTTGCTCTCTATTTCGAATTCTATTGAATCTAGTTATCCCTTTGTTTCCTTTTCAATTAGGAACTTTATAGTTGATGTTAATTAAATCCCATTTGCTTCAACTGGACTTTCTGTACAAGATGCCTTATCTTCTGTATATCTACAGCTGATCAAGGGATTCTTAACAGGAATCCTTTACAGTGGAATGAGTGAATGTGCAGGCAATAGTTCCAGTTATTTCCTTAGGGAAAATCCATTCCTTCGGATACTTGTTCCTCTCTATTTCCCATTCCATTGAGGCTAGTGTGCCTGATGTTTCCTTTTAAATTAGGAACTTTATAGTTGATGATAATTCTCTCCTATTTGCTTCAACTGGACTTTCTGTACAAGATTCATTATATTCTGTATATCTAAAGCTGATCAAGGGATTCTTAACAGGAATCCTTTACAGTGGAATGAGTGAATGTGCCGGCAATAGTTCCAGTTATATCCTTTAGGAAAATCCATTCCTTCGGATACTTGTTCCTCTCTATTTTCCATTCCATTGAGGCTAGTGTGCCTGATGTTTCCTTTTCAATTAGGAACTTTATAGTTGATGATAATTCTCTCCTATTTGCTTCAACTGGACTTTCTGTACAAGATGCATTATCTTCTGTATATCTAAAGCTGATCAAGGGATTCTTAACAGGAATCCTTTACAGTGGAATGAGTGAATGTGCCGGCAATAGTTCCAGTTATATCCTTTAGGAAAATCCATTCCTTCGGATACTTGTTCCTCTCTATTTCCTATTCTATTAAGGCTAGTGTGCCTGATGTTTCTTTTTCAATTAGGAACTTTATAGTTGATGATAATTCTCTCCTATTTGCTTCAACTGTACTTTCTGTACAACATTCATTATCTTCTGTATATCTAAAACTGAACAAGGGATTCTTAACAGGAATCCTTTACAGTGGAATGAGTGAATGTGCAGGTAATAGTTCCAGTTATTTCCTTACGGAAAATTGATTCCTTCGGAAACTTATTCCTCTCTATTTCCCATTCTATTGAGTCTAGTTTTCCCTTTGTTTCCTCTTCAATTAGGAACTTTATAGTTGATGTTAATTAAATGCCATTTGCTTCAACTGGACTTTCTGTACAAGATGCATTATCTTCTGTATATCTAAAGCTGATCAAGGGATTCTTAACAGGAATCCTTTACAGTGGAATGAGTGAATGTGCAGGCAATAGTTCCAGTTATTTCCTTAGGGAAATTCTATTCCTTCGGATACTTGTTCCTTTCTGTTTCCCATTCTATTGAGGCTAGGGTGCCTGATATTAACTTTTCAATTATGAACTTTATAGTTGATGTTAATTCTCTCCTATTTGCTTCAACTGGACTTTCTGTACAAGATGCATTATCTTCTGTATATCTAAAGCTGATCAAGGGATTCTTAACAGGAATCCTTTACAGTGGAATGAGTGAATGTGCAGGCAATAGTTCCAGTTATTTCCTTAGGGAAAATCCATTCCTTCGGATACTTGTTCCTCTCTATTTCCCATTCCATTGAGGCTAGTGTGCCTGATGTTTCCTTTTCAATTAGGAAATTTATAGTTGATGATAATTCTGTCCTATTTGCTTCAACTGGACTTTCTGTACAAGATGCATTATCTTCTGTATATCTAAAGCTGATCAAGGGATTCTTAACAGGAATCCTTTACAGTGGAATGAGTGAATGTGCAGGCAATAGTTCCAGTTATATCCTTTAGGAAAATCCATTCCTTCGGATACTTGTTCCTCTCTATTTCCTATTCTATTGAGGCTAGTGTGCCTGATGTTTCTTTTTCAATTAGGAACTTTATAGTTGATGATAATTCTCTCCTATTTGCTTCAACTGTACTTTCTGTACAACATTATTTATCTTCTGTATATCTAAAACTGAACAAGGGATTCTTAACAGGAATCCTTTACAGTGGAATGAGTGAATGTGCAGGCAATAGTTCCAGTTATTTCCTTAGGGGAAATCCATTTCTTTGGATACTTGTTGCTCTCTATTTCGAATTCTATTGAATCTAGTTATCCCTTTGTTTCCTTTTCAATTAGGAACTTTATAGTTGATGTTAATTAAATGCCATTTGCTTCAACTGGACTTTCTGTACAAGATGCATTATCTTCTGTATATCTAAAGTTGATCAAGGGATTCTTAACAGGAATCCTTTACAGTGGAATGAGTGAATGTGCAGGCAATAGTTCCAGTTATTTCCTTTAGGAAAATCCATTCCTGTGGATACTTGTTGCTCTCTATTTCCCATTCTATTGAGTCAAGTTTTCCCTTTGTTTCCTTTTCAATTAGGAACTTTATAGTTGATGTTAATTCTCTCCTATTTGCTTCAACTGGACTTTCTGTACAAGATGCATTATCTTCTGTATATTTAAAGCTGATCAAGGGATTCTTAACAGGAAACTTTTACGTGGAATGAGTGAATGTGCAGGGAATAGTTCCAGTTATTTCCTTAGGGAAAATCCATTCCTTCGGATACTTGTTCCTCTCTATTTCCCATTCTATTGAAGCTAGAGCGCCTGATGTTTCCTTTTCAATTAGAAACGTTATAGTTGATGATAATTCTCTCCTATTTGCTTCAACTGTACTTTCTGTACAACATTCATTATCTTCTGTATATCTAAAACTAAACAAGGGATTCTTAACAGGAATCCTTTACAGTGGAATGAGTGAATGTGCAGGCAATAGTTCCAGTTATTTCCTTAGGGCAAATCCATTCCTTTGGATACTTGTTGCTCTCTATTTCGAATTCTATTGAATCTAGTTATCCCTTTGTTTCCTTTTCAATTAGGAACTTTATAGTTGATGTTAATTAAATCCCATTTGCTTCAACTGGACTTTCTGTACAAGATGCCTTATCTTCTGTATATCTAAAGCTGATCAAGGGATTCTTAACAGGAATCCTTTACAGTGGAATGAGTGAATGTGCAGGCAATAGTTCCAGTTATTTCCTTAGGGAAAATCCATTCCTTCGGATACTTGTTCCTCTCTATTTCCATTCTATTGAGGCTAGAGCGCCTGATGTTTCCTTTTCAATTAGAAACGTTATAGTTGATGATGATTCTCTCCTATTTGCTTCAACTGTACTTTCTGTACAACATTCATTATCTTCTGTATATCTAAAGCTGATCAAGGGATTCTTAACAGGAATCCTTTACAGTGGAATGAGTGAATGTGCAGGCAATTGTTCCAGTTATTTCCTTAGGGGAAATCCATTCCTTTGGATACTTGTTGCTCTCTATTTCGAATTCTATTGAATCTAGTTATCCCTTTGTTTCCTTTTCAATTAGGAACTTTATAGTTGATGTTAATTAAATCCCATTTGCTTCAACTGGACTTTCTGTACAAGATGCCTTATCTTCTGTATATCTAAAGCTGATCAAGGGATTCTTAACAGGAATCCTTTACAGTGGAATGAGTGAATGTGCAGGCAATAGTTCCAGTTATTTCCTTTAGGAAAATCCATTCCTGTGGATACTTGTTCCTCTCTATTTCCCATTCTATTGAGTCTAGTTTTCCCTTTGTTTCCTTTTCAATTAGGAACTTTATAGTTGATGTTAATTAAATCCCATTTGCTTCAACTGGACTTTCTGTACAAGATGCATTTTCTTCTGTATATCTAAAGCTGATCAAGGGATTCTTAACAGGAATCCTTTACAGTGGAATGAGTGAATGTTCAGGCAATAGTTCCAGTTATTTCCTTAGGGAAAATCCATTCCTTCGGATACTTGTTCCTCTCTATTTCCCATTCCATTGAGGCTAGTGGGCCTGATGTTTCCTTTTAAATTAGGAACTTTATAGTTGATGATAATTCTCTCCTATTTGCTTCAACTGGACTTTCTGTACAAGATGCATTATCTTCTGTATATCTAAAGCTGATCAAGGGATTCTTAACAGGAATCCTTTACAGTGGAATGAGTGAATGTGCAGGCAATAGTTCCAGTTATTTCCTTAGGGAAAATCCATTCCTTCGGATACTTGTTCCTCTCTATTTCCATTCTATTGAGGCTAGAGCGCCTGATGTTTCCTTTTCAATTAGAAACGTTATAGTTGATGATGATTCTCTCCTATTTGCTTCAACTGTACTTTCTGTACAACATTCATTATCTTCTGTATATCTAAAGCTGATCAAGGGATTCTTAACAGGAATCCTTTACAGTGGAATGAGTGAATGTGCAGGCAATTGTTCCAGTTATTTCCTTAGGGGAAATCCATTCCTTTGGATACTTGTTGCTCTCTATTTCGAATTCTATTGAATCTAGTTATCCCTTTGTTTCCTTTTCAATTAGGAACTTTATAGTTGATGTTAATTAAATCCCATTTGCTTCAACTGGACTTTCTGTACAAGATGCCTTATCTTCTGTATATCTAAAGCTGATCAAGGGATTCTTAACAGGAATCCTTTACAGTGGAATGAGTGAATGTGCAGGCAATAGTTCCAGTTATTTCCTTTAGGAAAATCCATTCCTGTGGATACTTGTTCCTCTCTATTTCCCATTCTATTGAGTCTAGTTTTCCCTTTGTTTCCTTTTCAATTAGGAACTTTATAGTTGATGTTAATTAAATCCCATTTGCTTCAACTGGACTTTCTGTACAAGATGCATTTTCTTCTGTATATCTAAAGCTGATCAAGGGATTCTTAACAGGAATCCTTTACAGTGGAATGAGTGAATGTTCAGGCAATAGTTCCAGTTATTTCCTTAGGGAAAATCCATTCCTTCGGATACTTGTTCCTCTCTATTTCCCATTCCATTGAGGCTAGTGGGCCTGATGTTTCCTTTTAAATTAGGAACTTTATAGTTGATGATAATTCTCTCCTATTTGCTTCAACTGGACTTTCTGTACAAGATGCATTATCTTCTGTATATCTAAAGCTGATCAAGGGATTCTTAACAGGAATCCTTTACAATGGAATGAGTGAATGTGCAGGCAATAGTTCCAGTTATATCCTTTAGGAAAATCCATTCCTTCGGATACTTGTTCCTCTCTATTTCCTATTCTATTGAGGCTAGTGTGCCTGATGTTTCCTTTTCAATTAGGAACTTTATAGTTGATGATAATTCTCTCCAATTTGCTTCAACTGGACTTTCTGTACAAGATGCATTATCTTCGGTATATCTAAAGCTGATCAAGGGATTCTTAACAGGAATCCTTTAGAGTGGAATGAGTGAATGTGCAGGCAATAGTTCCAGTTATTTCCTTAGGGAAATTCTATTCCTTCGGATACTTGTTCCTTTCTGTTTCCCATTCTATTGAGGATAGGGTGACTGATATTTCCTTTACAATTATGAACTTTATAGTTGATGTTAATTCTCTCCTATTTGCTTCAACTGGACTTTCTGTACAAGATGCATTTTCTTCTGTATATCTAAAGCTGATCAAGGGATTCTTAACAGGAATCCTTTACAGTGGAATGAGGGAATGTGCAGGCAATAGTTCCAGTTATTTCCTTAGGGAACTTCTATTCCTTCGGATACTTGTTCCTTTTTATTTCCCATTCTATTGAGGCTAGGGTGCCTGATATTTCCTTTTCAATTATGAACTTTATAGTTGATGTTAATTATCTCCTATTTGCTTCAACTGGACTTTCTGTACAAGATGCATTATCTTCTGTATATCTAAAACTGAACAAGGGATTCTTAACAGGAATCCTTTACAGTGGAATGAGTGAATGTGCAGGCAATAGTTCCAGTTATTTCCTTAGGGAAAATCCATTCCTTCTGATACTTGTTCCTCTCTATTTCCATTCTATTGAGGCTAGAGCGCCTGATGTTTCCTTTTCAATTAGAAACGTTATAGTTGATGATAATTCTCTCCTATTTGCTTCAACTGTACTTTCTGTACAACATTCATTATCTTCTGTATATCTAAAGCTGATCAAGGGATTCTTAACAGGAATCCTTTACAGTGGAATGAGTGAATGTGCAGGCAATTGTTCCAGTTATTTCCTTAGGGGAAATCCATTCCTTTGGATACTTGTTGCTCTCTATTTCGAATTCTATTGAATCTAGTTATCCCTTTGTTTCCTTTTCAATTAGGAACTTTATAGTTGATGTTAATTAAATCCCATTTGCTTAGACTGGACTTTCTGTACAAGATGCCTTATCTTCTGTATATCTAAAGCTGATCAAGGGATTCTTAACAGGAATCCTTTACAGTGGAATGAGTGAATGTGCAGGCAATAGTTCCAGTTATTTCCTTTAGGAAAATCCATTCCTGTGGATACTTGTTCCTCTCTATTTCCCATTCTATTGAGTCTAGTTTTCCCTTTGTTTCCTTTTCAATTAGGAACTTTATAGTTGATGTTAATTAAATCCCATTTGCTTCAACTGGACTTTCTGTACAAGATGCATTTTCTTCTGTATATCTAAAGCTGATCAAGGGATTCTTAACAGGAATCCTTTACAGTGGAATGAGTGAATGTGCAGGCAATAGTTCCAGTTATTTCCTTAGGGAAAATCCATTCCTTCGGATACTTGTTCCTCTCTATTTCCCATTCCATTGAGGCTAGTGTGCCTGATGTTTCCTTTTAAATTAGGAACTTTATACTTGATGATAATTCTCTCCTATTTGCTTCAACTGGACTTTCTGTACAAGATGCATTATCTTCTGTATATCTAAAGCTGATCAAGGGATTCTTAACAGGAATCCTTTACAATGGAATGAGTGAATGTGCAGGCAATAGTTCCAGTTATATCCTTTAGGAAACTCCATTCCTTCGGATACTTGTTCCTCTCTATTTCCTATTCTATTGAGGCTAGTGTGCCTGATGTTTCCTTTTCAGTTAGGAACTTTATAGTTGATGATAATTCTCTCCAATTTGCTTCAACTGGACTTTCTGTACAAGATGCATTATCTTCGGTATATCTAAAGCTGATCAAGGGATTCTTAACAGGAATCCTTTAGAGTGGAATGAGTGAATGTGCAGGCAATAGTTCCAGTTATTTCCTTAGGGAAATTCTATTCCTTCGGATACTTGTTCCTTTCTGTTTCCCATTCTATTGAGGATAGGGTGACTGATATTTCCTTTACAATTATGAACTTTATAGTTGATGTTAATTCTCTCCTATTTGCTTCAACTGGACTTTCTGTACAAGATGCATTATCTTTTGTATATCTAAAGCTGATCAAGGGATTCTTAACAGGAATCCTTTACAGTGGAATGAGTGAATGTGCAGGCAATAGTTCCAGTTATTTCCTTAGGGAACTTCTATTCCTTCGGATACTTGTTCCTTTTTGTTTCCCATTCTATTGAGGCTAGGGTGCCTGATATTTCCTTTTCAATTATGAACTTTATAGTTGATGTTAATTATCTCCTATTTGCTTCAACTGGACTTTCTGTACAAGATGCATTATCTTCTGTATATCTAAAACTGAACAAGGGATTCTTAACAGGAATCCTTTACAGTGGAATGAGTGAATGTGCAGGCAATAGTTCCAGTTATTTCCTTAGGGGAAATCCATTCCTTTGGATACTTGTTGCTCTCTATTTCGAATTCTATTGAATCTAGTTATCCCTTTGTTTCCTTTTCAATTAGGAACTTTATAGTTGATGTTAATTAAATCCCATTTGCTTCAACTGGACTTTCTGTACAAGATGCCTTATCTTCTGTATATATACAGCTGATCAAGGGATTCTTAACAGGAATCCTTTACAGTGGAATGAGTGAATGTGCAGGCAATAGTTCCAGTTATTTCCTTAGGGAAAATCCATTCCTTCGGATACTTGTTCCTCTCTATTTCCCATTCTATTGAGTCTAGTTTTCCCTTTGTTTCCTTTTCAATTAGGAACTTTATAGTTGATGTTAATTAAATCCCATTTGCTTCAACTGGACTTTCTGTACAAGATGCATTTCTTCTGTATATCTACAGCTGATCAAGGGATATTTAACAGGAATCCTTTACAGTGCAATGAGTGAATGTGCAGGCAATAGTTCCAGTTATTTCCTTAGGGAAAATCCATTCCTTCGGATACTTGTTCCTCTCTATTTCCCATTCCATTGAGGCTAGTGTGCCTGATGTTTCCTTTTAAATTAGGAACTTTATAGTTGATGATAATTCTCTCCTATTTGCTTCAACTGGACTTTCTGTACAAGATGCATTATATTCTGTGTATCTAAAGCTGATCAAGGGATTCTTAACAGGAATCCTTTACAGTGGAATGAGTGAATGTGCCGGCAATAGTTCCAGTTATATCCTTTAGGAAAATCGATTCCTTCGGATACTTGTTCCTCTCTATTTTCCATTCCATTGAGGCTAGTGTGCCTGATGTTTCCTTTTCAATTAGGAACTTTATAGTTGATGATAATTCTCTCCTATTTGCTTCAACTGGACTTTCTGTACAAGATGCATTATCTTCTGTATATCTAAAGCTGATCAAGGGATTCTTAACAGGAATCCTTTACAGTGGAATGAGTGAATGTGCCGGCAATAGTTCCAGTTATATCCTTTAGGAAAATCCATTCCTTCGGATACTTGTTCCTCTCTATTTCCTATTCTATTAAGGCTAGTGTGCCTGATGTTTCTTTTTCAATTAGGAACTTTATAGTTGATGATAATTCTCTCCTATTTGCTTCAACTGGACTTTCTGTACAAGATGCATTATCTTCTGTATATCTAAAACTGAACAAGGGATTCTTAACAGGAATCCTTTACAGTGGAATGAGTGAATGTGCAGGTAATAGTTCCAGTTATTTCCTTACGGAAAATTGATTCCTTCGGAAACTTATTCCTCTCTATTTCCCATTCTATTGAGTCTAGTTTTCCCTTTGTTTCCTTTTCAATTAGGAACTTTATAGTTGATGTTAATTAAATGCCATTTGCTTCAACTGGACTTTCTGTACAAGATGCATTATCTTCTGTATATCTAAAGCTGATCAAGGGATTCTTAACAGGAATCCTTTACAGTGGAATGAGTGAATGTGCAGGCAATAGTTCCAGTTATTTCCTTAGGGAAATTCTATTCCTTCGGATACTTGTTCCTTTCTGTTTCCCATTCTATTGAGGCTAGGGTGCCTGATGTTTCCTTTTCAATTAGGAAATTTATAGTTGATGATAATTCTCTCCTATTTGCTTCAACTGGACTTTCTGTACAAGATGCATTATCTTCTGTATATCTAACGCTGATCAAGGGATTCTTAACAGGAATCCTTTACAGTGGAATGAGTGAATGTGCAGGCAATAGTTCCAGTTATTTCCTTTAGGAAAATCCATTCCTGTGGATACTTGTTGCTCTCTATTTCCCATTCTATTGAGTCAAGTTTTCCCTTTGTTTCCTTTTCAATTAGGAACTTTATAGTTGATGTTAATTCTCTCCTATTTGCTTCAACTGGACTTTCTGTACAAGATGCATTATCTTCTGTATATCTAAAGCTGATCAAGGGATTCTTAACAGGAAACTTTTACGTGGAATGAGTGAATGTGCAGGGAATAGTTCCAGTTATTTCCTTAGGGAAAATCCATTCCTTCGGATACTTGTTCCTCTCTATTTCCATTCTATTGAGGCTAGAGCGCCTGATGTTTCCTTTTCAATTAGAAACGTTATAGTTGATGATAATTCTCTCCTATTTGCTTCAACTGTACTTTCTGTACAACATTCATTATCTTCTGTATATCTAAAACTAAACAAGGGATTCTTAACAGGAATCCTTTACAGTGGAATGAGTGAATGTGCAGGCAATAGTTCCAGTTATTTCCTTAGGGCAAATCCATTCCTTTGGATACTTGTTGCTCTCTATTTCGAATTCTATTGAATCTAGTTATCCCTTTGTTTCCTTTTCAATTAGGAACTTTATAGTTGATGTTAATTAAATCCCATTTGCTTCAACTGGACTTTCTGTACAAGATGCCTTATCTTCTGTATATCTAAAGCTGATCAAGGGATTCTTAACAGGAATCCTTTACAGTGGAATGAGTGAATGTGCAGGCAATAGTTCCAGTTATTTCCTTAGGGAAAATCCATTCCTTCGGATACTTGTTCCTCTCTATTTCCATTCTATTGAGGCTAGAGCGCCTGATGTTTCCTTTTCAATTAGAAACGTTATAGTTGATGATGATTCTCTCCTATTTGCTTCAACTGTACTTTCTGTACAACATTCATTATCTTCTGTATATCTAAAGCTGATCAAGGGATTCTTAACAGGAATCCTTTACAGTGGAATGAGTGAATGTGCAGGCAATTGTTCCAGTTATTTCCTTAGGGGAAATCCATTCCTTTGGATACTTGTTGCTCTCTATTTCGAATTCTATTGAATCTAGTTATCCCTTTGTTTCCTTTTCAATTAGGAACTTTATAGTTGATGTTAATTAAATCCCATTTGCTTCAACTGGACTTTCTGTACAAGATGCCTTATCTTCTGTATATCTAAAGCTGATCAAGGGATTCTTAACAGGAATCCTTTACAGTGGAATGAGTGAATGTGCAGGCAATAGTTCCAGTTATTTCCTTTAGGAAAATCCATTCCTGTGGATACTTGTTCCTCTCTATTTCCCATTCTATTGAGTCTAGTTTTCCCTTTGTTTCCTTTTCAATTAGGAACTTTATAGTTGATGTTAATTAAATCCCATTTGCTTCAACTGGACTTTCTGTACAAGATGCATTTTCTTCTGTATATCTAAAGCTGATCAAGGGATTCTTAACAGGAATCCTTTACAGTGGAATGAGTGAATGTTCAGGCAATAGTTCCAGTTATTTCCTTAGGGAAAATCCATTCCTTCGGATACTTGTTCCTCTCTATTTCCCATTCCATTGAGGCTAGTGGGCCTGATGTTTCCTTTTAAATTAGGAACTTTATAGTTGATGATAATTCTCTCCTATTTGCTTCAACTGGACTTTCTGTACAAGATGCATTATCTTCTGTATATCTAAAGCTGATCAAGGGATTCTTAACAGGAATCCTTTACAGTGGAATGAGTGAATGTGCAGGCAATAGTTCCAGTTATTTCCTTAGGGAAAATCCATTCCTTCGGATACTTGTTCCTCTCTATTTCCATTCTATTGAGGCTAGAGCGCCTGATGTTTCCTTTTCAATTAGAAACGTTATAGTTGATGATGATTCTCTCCTATTTGCTTCAACTGTACTTTCTGTACAACATTCATTATCTTCTGTATATCTAAAGCTGATCAAGGGATTCTTAACAGGAATCCTTTACAGTGGAATGAGTGAATGTGCAGGCAATTGTTCCAGTTATTTCCTTAGGGGAAATCCATTCCTTTGGATACTTGTTGCTCTCTATTTCGAATTCTATTGAATCTAGTTATCCCTTTGTTTCCTTTTCAATTAGGAACTTTATAGTTGATGTTAATTAAATCCCATTTGCTTCAACTGGACTTTCTGTACAAGATGCCTTATCTTCTGTATATCTAAAGCTGATCAAGGGATTCTTAACAGGAATCCTTTACAGTGGAATGAGTGAATGTGCAGGCAATAGTTCCAGTTATTTCCTTTAGGAAAATCCATTCCTGTGGATACTTGTTCCTCTCTATTTCCCATTCTATTGAGTCTAGTTTTCCCTTTGTTTCCTTTTCAATTAGGAACTTTATAGTTGATGTTAATTAAATCCCATTTGCTTCAACTGGACTTTCTGTACAAGATGCATTTTCTTCTGTATATCTAAAGCTGATCAAGGGATTCTTAACAGGAATCCTTTACAGTGGAATGAGTGAATGTTCAGGCAATAGTTCCAGTTATTTCCTTAGGGAAAATCCATTCCTTCGGATACTTGTTCCTCTCTATTTCCCATTCCATTGAGGCTAGTGGGCCTGATGTTTCCTTTTAAATTAGGAACTTTATAGTTGATGATAATTCTCTCCTATTTGCTTCAACTGGACTTTCTGTACAAGATGCATTATCTTCTGTATATCTAAAGCTGATCAAGGGATTCTTAACAGGAATCCTTTACAATGGAATGAGTGAATGTGCAGGCAATAGTTCCAGTTATATCCTTTAGGAAAATCCATTCCTTCGGATACTTGTTCCTCTCTATTTCCTATTCTATTGAGGCTAGTGTGCCTGATGTTTCCTTTTCAATTAGGAACTTTATAGTTGATGATAATTCTCTCCAATTTGCTTCAACTGGACTTTCTGTACAAGATGCATTATCTTCGGTATATCTAAAGCTGATCAAGGGATTCTTAACAGGAATCCTTTAGAGTGGAATGAGTGAATGTGCAGGCAATAGTTCCAGTTATTTCCTTAGGGAAATTCTATTCCTTCGGATACTTGTTCCTTTCTGTTTCCCATTCTATTGAGGATAGGGTGACTGATATTTCCTTTACAATTATGAACTTTATAGTTGATGTTAATTCTCTCCTATTTGCTTCAACTGGACTTTCTGTACAAGATGCATTTTCTTCTGTATATCTAAAGCTGATCAAGGGATTCTTAACAGGAATCCTTTACAGTGGAATGAGGGAATGTGCAGGCAATAGTTCCAGTTATTTCCTTAGGGAACTTCTATTCCTTCGGATACTTGTTCCTTTTTGTTTCCCATTCTATTGAGGCTAGGGTGCCTGATATTTCCTTTTCAATTATGAACTTTATAGTTGATGTTAATTATCTCCTATTTGCTTCAACTGGACTTTCTGTACAAGATGCATTATCTTCTGTATATCTAAAACTGAACAAGGGATTCTTAACAGGAATCCTTTACAGTGGAATGAGTGAATGTGCAGGCAATAGTTCCAGTTATTTCCTTAGGGAAAATCCATTCCTTCTGATACTTGTTCCTCTCTATTTCCATTCTATTGAGGCTAGAGCGCCTGATGTTTCCTTTTCAATTAGAAACGTTATAGTTGATGATAATTCTCTCCTATTTGCTTCAACTGTACTTTCTGTACAACATTCATTATCTTCTGTATATCTAAAGCTGATCAAGGGATTCTTAACAGGAATCCTTTACAGTGGAATGAGTGAATGTGCAGGCAATTGTTCCAGTTATTTCCTTAGGGGAAATCCATTCCTTTGGATACTTGTTGCTCTCTATTTCGAATTCTATTGAATCTAGTTATCCCTTTGTTTCCTTTTCAATTAGGAACTTTATAGTTGATGTTAATTAAATCCCATTTGCTTAGACTGGACTTTCTGTACAAGATGCCTTATCTTCTGTATATCTAAAGCTGATCAAGGGATTCTTAACAGGAATCCTTTACAGTGGAATGAGTGAATGTGCAGGCAATAGTTCCAGTTATTTCCTTTAGGAAAATCCATTCCTGTGGATACTTGTTCCTCTCTATTTCCCATTCTATTGAGTCTAGTTTTCCCTTTGTTTCCTTTTCAATTAGGAACTTTATAGTTGATGTTAATTAAATCCCATTTGCTTCAACTGGACTTTCTGTACAAGATGCATTTTCTTCTGTATATCTAAAGCTGATCAAGGGATTCTTAACAGGAATCCTTTACAGTGGAATGAGTGAATGTGCAGGCAATAGTTCCAGTTATTTCCTTAGGGAAAATCCATTCCTTCGGATACTTGTTCCTCTCTATTTCCCATTCCATTGAGGCTAGTGTGCCTGATGTTTCCTTTTAAATTAGGAACTTTATACTTGATGATAATTCTCTCCTATTTGCTTCAACTGGACTTTCTGTACAAGATGCATTATCTTCTGTATATCTAAAGCTGATCAAGGGATTCTTAACAGGAATCCTTTACAATGGAATGAGTGAATGTGCAGGCAATAGTTCCAGTTATATCCTTTAGGAAACTCCATTCCTTCGGATACTTGTTCCTCTCTATTTCCTATTCTATTGAGGCTAGTGTGCCTGATGTTTCCTTTTCAGTTAGGAACTTTATAGTTGATGATAATTCTCTCCAATTTGCTTCAACTGGACTTTCTGTACAAGATGCATTATCTTCGGTATATCTAAAGCTGATCAAGGGATTCTTAACAGGAATCCTTTAGAGTGGAATGAGTGAATGTGCAGGCAATAGTTCCAGTTATTTCCTTAGGGAAATTCTATTCCTTCGGATACTTGTTCCTTTCTGTTTCCCATTCTATTGAGGATAGGGTGACTGATATTTCCTTTACAATTATGAACTTTATAGTTGATGTTAATTCTCTCCTATTTGCTTCAACTGGACTTTCTGTACAAGATGCATTATCTTTTGTATATCTAAAGCTGATCAAGGGATTCTTAACAGGAATCCTTTACAGTGGAATGAGTGAATGTGCAGGCAATAGTTCCAGTTATTTCCTTAGGGAACTTCTATTCCTTCGGATACTTGTTCCTTTTTGTTTCCCATTCTATTGAGGCTAGGGTGCCTGATATTTCCTTTTCAATTATGAACTTTATAGTTGATGTTAATTATCTCCTATTTGCTTCAACTGGACTTTCTGTACAAGATGCATTATCTTCTGTATATCTAAAACTGAACAAGGGATTCTTAACAGGAATCCTTTACAGTGGAATGAGTGAATGTGCAGGCAATAGTTCCAGTTATTTCCTTAGGGGAAATCCATTCCTTTGGATACTTGTTGCTCTCTATTTCGAATTCTATTGAATCTAGTTATCCCTTTGTTTCCTTTTCAATTAGGAACTTTATAGTTGATGTTAATTAAATCCCATTTGCTTCAACTGGACTTTCTGTACAAGATGCCTTATCTTCTGTATATCTACAGCTGATCAAGGGATTCTTAACAGGAATCCTTTACAGTGGAATGAGTGAATGTGCAGGCAATAGTTCCAGTTATTTCCTTAGGGAAAATCCATTCCTTCGGATACTTGTTCCTCTCTATTTCCCATTCTATTGAGTCTAGTTTTCCCTTTGTTTCCTTTTCAATTAGGAACTTTATAGTTGATGTTAATTAAATCCCATTTGCTTCAACTGGACTTTCTGTACAAGATGCATTTCTTCTGTATATCTACAGCTGATCAAGGGATATTTAACAGGAATCCTTTACAGTGCAATGAGTGAATGTGCAGGCAATAGTTCCAGTTATTTCCTTAGGGAAAATCCATTCCTTCGGATACTTGTTCCTCTCTATTTCCCATTCCATTGAGGCTAGTGTGCCTGATGTTTCCTTTTAAATTAGGAACTTTATAGTTGATGATAATTCTCTCCTATTTGCTTCAACTGGACTTTCTGTACAAGATGCATTATATTCTGTGTATCTAAAGCTGATCAAGGGATTCTTAACAGGAATCCTTTACAGTGGAATGAGTGAATGTGCCGGCAATAGTTCCAGTTATATCCTTTAGGAAAATCGATTCCTTAGGATACTTGTTCCTCTCTATTTTCCATTCCATTGAGGCTAGTGTGCCTGATGTTTCCTTTTCAATTAGGAACTTTATAGTTGATGATAATTCTCTCCTATTTGCTTCAACTGGACTTTCTGTACAAGATGCATTATCTTCTGTATATCTAAAGCTGATCAAGGGATTCTTAACAGGAATCCTTTACAGTGGAATGAGTGAATGTGCCGGCAATAGTTCCAGTTATATCCTTTAGGAAAATCCATTCCTTCGGATACTTGTTCCTCTCTATTTCCTATTCTATTAAGGCTAGTGTGCCTGATGTTTCTTTTTCAATTAGGAACTTTATAGTTGATGATAATTCTCTCCTATTTGCTTCAACTGGACTTTCTGTACAAGATGCATTATCTTCTGTATATCTAAAACTGAACAAGGGATTCTTAACAGGAATCCTTTACAGTGGAATGAGTGAATGTGCAGGTAATAGTTCCAGTTATTTCCTTACGGAAAATTGATTCCTTCGGAAACTTATTCCTCTCTATTTCCCATTCTATTGAGTCTAGTTTTCCCTTTGTTTCCTTTTCAATTAGGAACTTTATAGTTGATGTTAATTAAATGCCATTTGCTTCAACTGGACTTTCTGTACAAGATGCATTATCTTCTGTATATCTAAAGCTGATCAAGGGATTCTTAACAGGAATCCTTTACAGTGGAATGAGTGAATGTGCAGGCAATAGTTCCAGTTATTTCCTTAGGGAAATTCTATTCCTTCGGATACTTGTTCCTTTCTGTTTCCCATTCTATTGAGGCTAGGGTGCCTGATGTTTCCTTTTCAATTAGGAAATTTATAGTTGATGATAATTCTCTCCTATTTGCTTCAACTGGACTTTCTGTACAAGATGCATTATCTTCTGTATATCTAACGCTGATCAAGGGATTCTTAACAGGAATCCTTTACAGTGGAATGAGTGAATGTGCAGGCAATAGTTCCAGTTATTTCCTTTAGGAAAATCCATTCCTGTGGATACTTGTTGCTCTCTATTTCCCATTCTATTGAGTCAAGTTTTCCCTTTGTTTCCTTTTCAATTAGGAACTTTATAGTTGATGTTAATTCTCTCCTATTTGCTTCAACTGGACTTTCTGTACAAGATGCATTATCTTCTGTATATCTAAAGCTGATCAAGGGATTCTTAACAGGAAACTTTTACGTGGAATGAGTGAATGTGCAGGGAATAGTTCCAGTTATTTCCTTAGGGAAAATCCATTCCTTCGGATACTTGTTCCTCTCTATTTCCATTCTATTGAGGCTAGAGCGCCTGATGTTTCCTTTTCAATTAGAAACGTTATAGTTGATGATGATTCTCTCCTATTTGCTTCAACTGTACTTTCTGTACAACATTCATTATCTTCTGTATATCTAAAGCTGATCAAGGGATTCTTAACAGGAATCCTTTACAGTGGAATGAGTGAATGTGCAGGCAATTGTTCCAGTTATTTCCTTAGGGGAAATCCATTCCTTTGGATACTTGTTGCTCTCTATTTCGAATTCTATTGAATCTAGTTATCCCTTTGTTTCCTTTTCAATTAGGAACTTTATAGTTGATGTTAATTAAATCCCATTTGCTTCAACTGGACTTTCTGTACAAGATGCCTTATCTTCTGTATATCTAAAGCTGATCAAGGGATTCTTAACAGGAATCCTTTACAGTGGAATGAGTGAATGTGCAGGCAATAGTTCCAGTTATTTCCTTTAGGAAAATCCATTCCTGTGGATACTTGTTCCTCTCTATTTCCCATTCTATTGAGTCTAGTTTTCCCTTTGTTTCCTTTTCAATTAGGAACTTTATAGTTGATGTTAATTAAATCCCATTTGCTTCAACTGGACTTTCTGTACAAGATGCATTTTCTTCTGTATATCTAAAGCTGATCAAGGGATTCTTAACAGGAATCCTTTACAGTGGAATGAGTGAATGTGCAGGCAATAGTTCCAGTTATTTCCTTAGGGAAAATCCATTCCTTCGGATACTTGTTCCTCTCTATTTCCCATTCCATTGAGGCTAGTGTGCCTGATGTTTCCTTTTAAATTAGGAACTTTATAGTTGATGATAATTCTCTCCTATTTGCTTCAACTGGACTTTCTGTACAAGATGCATTATCTTCTGTATATCTAAAGCTGATCAAGGGATTCTTAACAGGAATCCTTTACAATGGAATGAGTGAATGTGCAGGCAATAGTTCCAGTTATATCCTTTAGGAAAATCCATTCCTTCGGATACTTGTTCCTCTCTATTTCCTATTCTATTGAGGCTAGTGTGCCTGATGTTTCCTTTTCAATTAGGAACTTTATAGTTGATGATAATTCTCTCCAATTTGCTTCAACTGGACTTTCTGTACAAGATGCATTATCTTCGGTATATCTAAAGCTGATCAAGGGATTCTTAACGGGAATCCTTTAGAGTGGAATGAGTGAATGTGCAGGCAATAGTTCCAGTTATTTCCTTAGGGAAATTCTATTCCTTCGGATACTTGTTCCTTTCTGTTTCCCATTCTATTGAGGATAGGGTGACTGATATTTCCTTTACAATTATGAACTTTATAGTTGATGTTAATTCTCTCCTATTTGCTTCAACTGGACTTTCTGTACAAGATGCATTATCTTTTGTATATCTAAAGCTGATCAAGGGATTCTTAACAGGAATCCTTTACAGTGGAATGAGTGAATGTGCAGGCAATAGTTCCAGTTATTTCCTTAGGGAACTTCTATTCCTTCGGATACTTGTTCCTTTTTGTTTCCCATTCTATTGAGGCTAGGGTGCCTGATATTTCCTTTTCAATTATGAACTTTATAGTTGATGTTAATTATCTCCTATTTGCTTCAACTGGACTTTCTGTACAAGATGCATTATCTTCTGTATATCTAAAGCTGATCAAGGGATTCTTAACAGGAATCCTTTACAGTGGAATGAGTGAATGTGCCGGCAATAGTTCCAGTTATATCCTTTAGGAAAATCCATTCCTTCGGATACTTGTTCCTCTCTATTTCCTATTCTATTAAGGCTAGTGTGCCTGATGTTTCTTTTTCAATTAGGAACTTTATAGTTGATGATAATTCCTATTTGCTTCAACTGTACTTTCTGTACAACATTCATTATCTTCTGTATATCTAAAGCTGATCAAGGGATTCTTAACAGGAATCCTTTACATTGGAATGAGTGAATGTGCAGGTAATAGTTCCAGTTATTTCCTTACGGAAAATTGATTCCTTCGGAAACTTATTCCTCTCTATTTCCCATTCTATTGAGTCTAGTTTTCCCTTTGTTTCCTTTTCAATTAGGAACTTTATAGTTGATGTTAATTAAATGCCATTTGCTTCAACTGGACTTTCTGTACAAGCCTTATCTTCTGTATATCTAAAGCTGATCAAGGGATTCTTAACAGGAATCCTTTACAGTGGAATGAGTGAATGTGCAGGCAATAGTTCCAGTTATTTCCTTAGGGAAAATCCATTACTTCGGATACTTGTTCCTCTCTATTTCCCATTCCATTGAGACTAGTGTTCCTGATGTTTCCTTTTCAATTAGGAACTTTATAATTGATGATAATTCTCTCCTATTTGCTTCAACTGGACTTTCTGTACAACATTCATTATCTTCTGTATATCTAAAACTGAACAAGGGATTCTTAACAGGAATCCTTTACAGTGGAATGAGTGAATGTGCAGGCAATAGTTCCAGTTATTTCCTTAGGGGAAATCCATTCCTTTGGATACTTGTTGCTCTCTATTTCGAATTCTATTGAATCTAGTTATCCCTTTGTTTCCTTTTCAATTAGGAACTTTATAGTTGATGTTAATTAAATCCCATTTGCTTCAACTGGACTTTCTGTACAAGATGCCTTATCTTCTGTATATCTACAGCTGATCAAGGGATTCTTAACAGGAATCCTTTACAGTGGAATGAGTGAATGTGCAGGCAATAGTTCCAGTTATTTCCTTAGGGAAAATCCATTCCTTCGGATACTTGTTCCTCTCTATTTCCCATTCCATTGAGTATAGTTTTCCCTTTGTTTCCTTTTCAATTAGGAACTTTATAGTTGATGTTAATTAAATCCCATTTGCTTCAACTGGACTTTCTGTACAAGATGCATTTCTTCTGTATATCTACAGCTGATCAAGGGATTCTTAACAGGAATCCTTTACAGTGGAATGAGTGAATGTGCAGGCAATAGTTCCAGTTATTTCCTTAGGGAAAATCCATTCCTTCGGATACTTGTTCCTCTCTATTTCCCATTCCATTGAGGCTAGTGTGCCTGATGTTTCCTTTTAAATTAGGAACTTTATAGTTGATGATAATTCTCTCCTATTTGCTTCAACTGGACTTTCTGTACAAGATGCATTATCTTCTGTATATCTAAAGCTGATCAAGGGATTCTTAACAGGAATCCTTTACAGTGGAATGAGTGAATGTGCAGGCAATAGTTCCAGTTATTTCCTTAGGGAAAATCCATTCCTTCGGATACTTGTTCCTCTCTATTTCCCATTCCATTGAGGCTAGTGTGCCTGATGTTTCCTTTTCAATTAGGAACTTTATAGTTGATGATAATTCTCTCCTATTTGCTTCAACTGGACTTTCTGTACAAGATGCATTATCTTCTGTATATCTAAAGCTGATCAAGGGATTCTTAACAGGAATCCTTTACAGTGGAATGAGTGAATGTGCCGGCAATAGTTCCAGTTATATCCTTTAGGAAAATCCATTCCTTCGGATACTTGTTCCTCTCTATTTCCTATTCTATTAAGGCTAGTGTGCCTGATGTTTCTTTTTCAATTAGGAACTTTATAGTTGATGATAATTCTCTCCTATTTGCTTCAACTGTACTTTCTGTACAACATTCATTATCTTCTGTATATCTAAAACTGAACAAGGGATTCTTAACAGGAATCCTTTACAGTGGAATGAGTGAATGTGCAGGTAATAGTTCCAGTTATTTCCTTACGGAAAATTGATTCCTTCGGAAACTTATTCCTCTCTATTTCCCATTCTATTGAATCTAGTTATCCCTTTGTTTCTTTTTCATTTAGGAACTTTATAGTTGATGTTAATTCTCTCCTATTTGCTTCAACTGGACTTTCTGTACAAGATGCATTATCTTCTGTATATCTAATGCTGATCAAGGGATTCTTAACAGGAAACTTTTACCGTGGAATGAGTGAATGTGCAGGGAATAGTTCCAGTTATTCCCTTAGGGAAAATCCATTCCTTCGGATACTTGTTCCTCTCTATTTCCCATTCTATTGAGGCTAGAGCGCCTGATGTTTCCTTTTCAATTAGAAACGTTATAGTTGATGATAATTCTCTCCTATTTGCTTCAACTGTACTTTCTGTACAACATTCATTATCTTCTGTATATCTAAAACTGAACAAGGGATTCTTAACAGGAATCCTTTACAGTGGAATGAGTGAATGTGCAGGCAATAGTTCCAGTTATTTCCTTAGGGGAAATCCATTCCTTTGGATACTTGTTGCTCTCTATTTCGAATTCTATTGAATCTAGTTATCCCTTTGTTTCCTTTTCAATTAGGAACTTTATAGTTGATGTTAATTAAATCCCATTTGCTTCAACTGGACTTTCTGTACAAGCCTTATCTTCTGTATATCTAAAGCTGATCAAGGGATTCTTAACAGGAATCCTTTACAGTGGAATGAGTGAATGTGCAGGCAATAGTTCCAGTTATTTCCTTAGGGAAAATCCATTACTTCGGATACTTGTTCCTCTCTATTTCCCATTCCATTGAGACTAGTGTTCCTGATGTTTCCTTTTCAATTAGGAACTTTATAATTGATGATAATTCTCTCCTATTTGCTTCAACTGGACTTTCTGTACAAGATGCATTATCTTCTGTATATCTAAAGCTGATCAAGGGATTCTTAACAGGAATCCTTTACAGTGGAATGAGTGAATGTGCAGGCAATAGTTCCAGTTATTTCCTTAGGGAAAATCCATTCCTTCGGATACTTGTTCCTCTCTATTTCCCATTCCGTTGAGGCTAGTGTGCCTGATGTTTCCTTTTCAATTAGGAACTTTATAGTTGATGATAATTCTCTCCTGTTTGCTTCAACTGGACTTTCTGTACAAGATGCATTATCTTCTGTATATCTAAAGTTGATCAAGGGATTCTTAACAGGAATCCTTTACAGTGGAATGAGTGAATGTGCAGGCAATAGTTCCAGTTATATCCTTTAGGAAAATCCATTCCTTCGGATACTTGTTGCTCTCTATTTCCGATTCTATTGAGGCTACTGTGCCTGATGTTTCCTTTTAAATTAGGAACTTTATAGTTGATGTTAATTCTCTCCTACTTGCTTCAACTGGACTTATTGTACAAGATGCATTATCTTCTGTATATCTAAAGCTGATCAAGGGATTCTTAACAGGAATACTTTACAATGGAATGAGTGAATGTGCAGCAATAGTTCCAGTTATTTCCTTAGGGAAAATCCATTCCTTCGGATACTTGTTCCTCTCTATTTCCCATTCCATTGAGACTAGTGTTCCTGATGTTTCCTTTTCAATTAGGAACTTTATAGTTGATGATAATTCTCTCCTATTTGCTTCAACTGGACCCTCTGTACAAGATGCATTATCTTCTGTATATCTAAAGCTGATCAAGGGATTCTTAACAGGAATCCTTTACAGTGGAATGAGTGAATGTGCAGGCAATTGTTCCAGTTATTTCCTTTAGGAAAATCCATTCCTGTGGATACTTGTTGCTCTCTATTTCCTATTCTATTGACTCTAGTTTTCCCTTTGTTTCCTTTTCAATTAGTAACTTTATAGTTGATGTTAATTCTCTCCTATTTGCTTCAACTGGACTTTCTATACAAGATGCATTATCTTCTGTATATCTAAAGCTGATCAAGGGATTCTTAACAGGAAACTTTTACCGTGGAATTAGTGAATGTGAAGGCAATAATTTCAGTTATTTCCTTACGGAAAATTGATTCCTTCGGATACTTGTTCCTCTCTATTTCCCATTCTATTGAGTCTAGTTTTCCCTTTGTTTCCTTTTCAATTAGGAACTTTATAGTTGATGTTAATTAAATCCCATTTGCTTCAACTGGACTTTCTGTACAAGATGCATTATCTTCTGTATATCTAAAGCTGATCAAGGGATTCTTAACAGGAATCCTTTAGAGTATAATGAGTGAATGTGCAGGCAATAGTTCCAGTTATTTCCTTTAGGAAAATCCATTCCTGTGGATACTTGTTGCTCTCTATTTCCCATTCTATTGAGTCAAGTTTTCCCTTTGTTTCCTTTTCAATTAGGAACTTTATAGTTGATGTTAATTAAATCCCATTTGCTTCAACTGGACTTTCTGTACAAGATGCATTATCTTCTGTATATCTAAAGCTGATCAAGGGATTCTTAATAGGAATCCTTTAGAGTATAATGAGTGAATGTGCAGGCAATAGTTCCAGTTATTTCCTTTAGGAAAATCCATTCCTGTGGATACTTGTTGCTCTCTATTTCCCATTCTATTGAGTCAAGTTTTCCCTTTGTTTCCTTTTCAATTAGGAACTTTATAGTTGATGATAATTCTCTCCTATTTGCTTCAACTGGACTTTCTGTACAAGATGCATTATCTTCTGTATATCTAAAGCTGATCAAGGGATTCTTAACAGGAATCCTTTACAGTGGAATGAGTGAATGTGCAGGCAATAGTTCCAGTTATTTCCTTAGGAAAATTCTATTCCTTCGGATACTTGTTCCTTTCTGTTTCCCATTCTATTGAGGCTAGGGTGCCTGATATTTCCTTTTCAATTATGAACTTTATAATTGATGTTAATTATCTCCTATTTGCTTCAACTGGACTTTCTGTACAAGATGCATTATCTTCTGTATATCTAAAGCTGATCAAGGGATTCTTAACAGGAATCCTTTACAGTGGAATGAGTGAATGTGCAGGCAATAGTTCCAGTTATTTCCTTTAGGAAAAATCATTCCTGTGGATCCTTGTTGGTCTCTATTTCCCATTCTATTGAGGCTACTGTGCCTGATGTTTCCTTTTAAATTAGGAACTTTATAGTTGATGTTAATTCTCTCCTATTTGCTTCAACTGGACTTTCTGTACAAGATGCATTATCTTCTGTATATCTAAAGCTGTTCAAGGGATTCTTAACAGGAATCCTTTACAGTGGAATGAGTGAATGTCCAGGCAATAGTTCCAGTTATTTCCTTTAGGAAAATCCATTCCTTCGGATACTTGTTCCTCTCTATTTCCCTTTCTATTGAGGCTAGTGTTCCTGATGTTTCCTTTTCAATTAGGAACTTTATAGTTGATGATAATTCTCTCCTATTTGCTTCAACTGGACTTTCTGTACAAGATGCATTATCTTCTGTATATCTAAAGCTGATCAAGGGATTCTTAACAAGAATCCTTTACAGTGGAATGAGTGAATGTGCAGGCAATAGTTCCAGTTATTTCCTTAGGGAAATTCTATTCCTTCGGATACTTGTTCCTTTATCTTTCCCATTCTATTGAGGCTAGGGTGCCTGATATTTCCTTTTCAATTATGAACTTTATAGTTGATGTTAATTCTCTCCAATTTGCTTCAACTGGACTTTCTGTACAAGATGTATTATCTTCTGTATATCTGAAGCTGTTCAAGGGATTCTTAACAGGAATTCTTTACAGTGGAATGAGAGAATGTGCAGGCAATTGTTCCAGTTATTTCCTTAGGGAAAATCCATGCCTTCGGATACTTGTTCCTCTCTATTTCCCATTCCATTGAGGCTAGTGTGCCTGATGTTTCCTTTTCAATTAGGAACTTTATAGTTGATGATAATTCTCTCCTATTTGCTTCAACTGGACTTTCTGTACAAGATCCATTATCTTCTGTATATCTAAAGCTGATCAAGGGATTCTTAACAGGAATCCTTTACAGTGGAATGAGTGAATGTGAAGGCAATAGTTCCAGTTATTTCCTTACGGAAAATTGATTCCTTCGGATACTTGTTCCTCTCTATTTCCCATTCTATTGAGTCTAGTTTTCCCTTTGTTTCCTTTTCAATTAGGAACTTTATAGTTGATGTTAATTAAATCCCATTTGCTTCAACTGGACTTTCTGTACAAGATGCATTATCTTCTGTATATCTAAAGCTGATCAAGGGATTCTTAACAGGAATCCTTTACAGTGGAATGAGTGAATGTGCAGGCAATAGTTCCAGTTATTTCCTTCGGGAAATTCTATTCCTTCGGATACTTGTTCCTTTCTGTTTCCCATTCTATTGAGGCTAGGGTGCCTGATATTTCCTTTTCAATTATGAACTTTATAGTTGATGTTAATTATCTCCTATTTGCTTCAACTGGACTTTCGGTACAAGATGCATTATCTTCTGTATATCTAAAGCTGATCAAGGGATTCTTAACAGGAATCCTTTAGAGTATAATGAGTGAATGTGCAGGCAATAGTTCCAGTTATTTCCTTTAGGAAAATCCATTCCTGTGGATACTTGTTGCTCTCTATTTCCCATTCTATTGAGTCAAGTTTTCCCTTTGTTTCCTTTTCAATTAGGAACTTTATAGTTGATGTTAATTAAATCCCATTTGCTTCAACTGGACTTTCTGTACAAGATGCATTATCTTCTGTATATCTAAAGCTGATCAAGGGATTCTTAATAGGAATCCTTTAGAGTATAATGAGTGAATGTGCAGGCAATAGTTCCAGTTATTTCCTTTAGGAAAATCCATTCCTGTGGATACTTGTTGCTCTCTATTTCCCATTCTATTGAGTCAAGTTTTCCCTTTGTTTCCTTTTCAATTAGGAACTTTATAGTTGATGATAATTCTCTCCTATTTGCTTCAACTGGACTTTCTGTACAAGATGCATTATCTTCTGTATATCTAAAGCTGATCAAGGGATTCTTAACAGGAATCCTTTACAGTGGAATGAGTGAATGTGCAGGCAATAGTTCCAGTTATTTCCTTAGGAAAATTCTATTCCTTCGGATACTTGTTCCTTTCTGTTTCCCATTCTATTGAGGCTAGGGTGCCTGATATTTCCTTTTCAATTATGAACTTTATAATTGATGTTAATTATCTCCTATTTGCTTCAACTGGACTTTCTGTACAAGATGCATTATCTTCTGTATATCTAAAGCTGATCAAGGGATTCTTAACAGGAATCCTTTACAGTGGAATGAGTGAATGTGCAGGCAATAGTTCCAGTTATTTCCTTTAGGAAAAATCATTCCTGTGGATCCTTGTTGGTCTCTATTTCCCATTCTATTGAGGCTACTGTGCCTGATGTTTCCTTTTAAATTAGGAACTTTATAGTTGATGTTAATTCTCTCCTATTTGCTTCAACTGGACTTTCTGTACAAGATGCATTATCTTCTGTATATCTAAAGCTGTTCAAGGGATTCTTAACAGGAATCCTTTACAGTGGAATGAGTGAATGTCCAGGCAATAGTTCCAGTTATTTCCTTTAGGAAAATCCATTCCTTCGGATACTTGTTCCTCTCTATTTCCCTTTCTATTGAGGCTAGTGTTCCTGATGTTTCCTTTTCAATTAGGAACTTTATAGTTGATGATAATTCTCTCCTATTTGCTTCAACTGGACTTTCTGTACAAGATGCATTATCTTCTGTATATCTAAAGCTGATCAAGGGATTCTTAACAAGAATCCTTTACAGTGGAATGAGTGAATGTGCAGGCAATAGTTCCAGTTATTTCCTTAGGGAAATTCTATTCCTTCGGATACTTGTTCCTTTATCTTTCCCATTCTATTGAGGCTAGGGTGCCTGATATTTCCTTTTCAATTATGAACTTTATAGTTGATGTTAATTCTCTCCAATTTGCTTCAACTGGACTTTCTGTACAAGATGTATTATCTTCTGTATATCTGAAGCTGTTCAAGGGATTCTTAACAGGAATTCTTTACAGTGGAATGAGAGAATGTGCAGGCAATTGTTCCAGTTATTTCCTTAGGGAAAATCCATGCCTTCGGATACTTGTTCCTCTCTATTTCCCATTCCATTGAGGCTAGTGTGCCTGATGTTTCCTTTTCAATTAGGAACTTTATAGTTGATGATAATTCTCTCCTATTTGCTTCAACTGGACTTTCTGTACAAGATCCATTATCTTCTGTATATCTAAAGCTGATCAAGGGATTCTTAACAGGAATCCTTTACAGTGGAATGAGTGAATGTGAAGGCAATAGTTCCAGTTATTTCCTTACGGAAAATTGATTCCTTCGGATACTTGTTCCTCTCTATTTCCCATTCTATTGAGTCTAGTTTTCCCTTTGTTTCCTTTTCAATTAGGAACTTTATAGTTGATGTTAATTAAATCCCATTTGCTTCAACTGGACTTTCTGTACAAGATGCATTATCTTCTGTATATCTAAAGCTGATCAAGGGATTCTTAACAGGAATCCTTTACAGTGGAATGAGTGAATGTGCAGGCAATAGTTCCAGTTATTTCCTTCGGGAAATTCTATTCCTTCGGATACTTGTTCCTTTCTGTTTCCCATTCTATTGAGGCTAGGGTGCCTGATATTTCCTTTTCAATTATGAACTTTATAGTTGATGTTAATTATCTCCTATTTGCTTCAACTGGACTTTCTGTACAAGATGCATTATCTTCTGTATATCTAAAGCTGATCAAGGGATTCTTAACAGGAATCCTTTACAGTGGAATGAGTGAATGTGCAGGCAATAGTTCCAGTTATTTCCTTAGGGGAAATCCATTCCTTTGGATACTTGTTGCTCTCTATTTCGAATTCTATTGAATCTAGTTATCCCTTTGTTTCCTTTTCAATTAGGAACTTTATAGTTGATGTTAATTAAATCCCATTTGCTTCAACTGGACTTTCTGTACAAGATGCCTTATCTTCTGTATATCTACAGCTGATCAAGGGATTCTTAACAGGAATCCTTTACAGTGGAATGAGTGAATGTGCAGGCAATAGTTCCAGTTATTTCCTTAGGGAAAATCCATTCCTTCGGATACTTGTTCCTCTCTATTTCCCATTCCATTGAGTATAGTTTTCCCTTTGTTTCCTTTTCAATTAGGAACTTTATAGTTGATGTTAATTAAATCCCATTTGCTTCAACTGGACTTTCTGTACAAGATGCATTTCTTCTGTATATCTACAGCTGATCAAGGGATTCTTAACAGGAATCCTTTACAGTGGAATGAGTGAATGTGCAGGCAATAGTTCCAGTTATTTCCTTAGGGAAATTCTATTCCTTCGGATACTTGTTCCTTTATCTTTCCCATTCTATTGAGGCTAGGGTGCCTGATATTTCCTTTTCAATTATGAACTTTATAGTTGATGTTAATTCTCTCCAATTTGCTTCAACTGGACTTTCTGTACAAGATGTATTATCTTCTGTATATCTGAAGCTGTTCAAGGGATTCTTAACAGGAATTCTTTACAGTGGAATGAGAGAATGTGCAGGCAATTGTTCCAGTTATTTCCTTAGGGAAAATCCATGCCTTCGGATACTTGTTCCTCTCTATTTCCCATTCCATTGAGGCTAGTGTGCCTGATGTTTCCTTTTCAATTAGGAACTTTATAGTTGATGATAATTCTCTCCTATTTGCTTCAACTGGACTTTCTGTACAAGATCCATTATCTTCTGTATATCTAAAGCTGATCAAGGGATTCTTAACAGGAATCCTTTACAGTGGAATGAGTGAATGTGAAGGCAATAGTTCCAGTTATTTCCTTACGGAAAATTGATTCCTTCGGATACTTGTTCCTCTCTATTTCCCATTCTATTGAGTCTAGTTTTCCCTTTGTTTCCTTTTCAATTAGGAACTTTATAGTTGATGTTAATTAAATCCCATTTGCTTCAACTGGACTTTCTGTACAAGATGCATTATCTTCTGTATATCTAAAGCTGATCAAGGGATTCTTAACAGGAATCCTTTACAGTGGAATGAGTGAATGTGCAGGCAATAGTTCCAGTTATTTCCTTCGGGAAATTCTATTCCTTCGGATACTTGTTCCTTTCTGTTTCCCATTCTATTGAGGCTAGGGTGCCTGATATTTCCTTTTCAATTATGAACTTTATAGTTGATGTTAATTATCTCCTATTTGCTTCAACTGGACTTTCTGTACAAGATGCATTATCTTCTGTATATCTAAAGCTGATCAAGGGATTCTTAACAGGAATCCTTTACAGTGGAATGAGTGAATGTGCAGGCAATAGTTCCAGTTATTTCCTTAGGGGAAATCCATTCCTTTGGATACTTGTTGCTCTCTATTTCGAATTCTATTGAATCTAGTTATCCCTTTGTTTCCTTTTCAATTAGGAACTTTATAGTTGATGTTAATTAAATCCCATTTGCTTCAACTGGACTTTCTGTACAAGATGCCTTATCTTCTGTATATCTACAGCTGATCAAGGGATTCTTAACAGGAATCCTTTACAGTGGAATGAGTGAATGTGCAGGCAATAGTTCCAGTTATTTCCTTAGGGAAAATCCATTCCTTCGGATACTTGTTCCTCTCTATTTCCCATTCCATTGAGTATAGTTTTCCCTTTGTTTCCTTTTCAATTAGGAACTTTATAGTTGATGTTAATTAAATCCCATTTGCTTCAACTGGACTTTCTGTACAAGATGCATTTCTTCTGTATATCTACAGCTGATCAAGGGATTCTTAACAGGAATCCTTTACAGTGGAATGAGTGAATGTGCAGGCAATAGTTCCAGTTATTTCCTTAGGGAAAATCCATTCCTTCGGATACTTGTTCCTCTCTATTTCCCATTCCATTGAGGCTAGTGTGCCTGATGTTTCCTTTTAAATTAGGAACTTTATAGTTGATGATAATTCTCTCCTATTTGCTTCAACTGGACTTTCTGTACAAGATGCATTATCTTCTGTATATCTAAAGCTGATCAAGGGATTCTTAACAAGAATCCTTTACAGTGGAATGAGTGAATGTGCAGGCAATAGTTCCAGTTATTTCCTTAGGGAAATTCTATTCCTTCGGATACTTGTTCCTTTATCTTTCCCATTCTATTGAGGCTAGGGTGCCTGATATTTCCTTTTCAATTATGAACTTTATAGTTGATGTTAATTCTCTCCAATTTGCTTCAACTGGACTTTCTGTACAAGATGTATTATCTTCTGTATATCTGAAGCTGTTCAAGGGATTCTTAACAGGAATTCTTTACAGTGGAATGAGAGAATGTGCAGGCAATTGTTCCAGTTATTTCCTTAGGGAAAATCCATGCCTTCGGATACTTGTTCCTCTCTATTTCCCATTCCATTGAGGCTAGTGTGCCTGATGTTTCCTTTTCAATTAGGAACTTTATAGTTGATGATAATTCTCTCCTATTTGCTTCAACTGGACTTTCTGTACAAGATCCATTATCTTCTGTATATCTAAAGCTGATCAAGGGATTCTTAACAGGAATCCTTTACAGTGGAATGAGTGAATGTGAAGGCAATAGTTCCAGTTATTTCCTTACGGAAAATTGATTCCTTCGGATACTTGTTCCTCTCTATTTCCCATTCTATTGAGTCTAGTTTTCCCTTTGTTTCCTTTTCAATTAGGAACTTTATAGTTGATGTTAATTAAATCCCATTTGCTTCAACTGGACTTTCTGTACAAGATGCATTATCTTCTGTATATCTAAAGCTGATCAAGGGATTCTTAACAGGAATCCTTTACAGTGGAATGAGTGAATGTGCAGGCAATAGTTCCAGTTATTTCCTTCGGGAAATTCTATTCCTTCGGATACTTGTTCCTTTCTGTTTCCCATTCTATTGAGGCTAGGGTGCCTGATATTTCCTTTTCAATTATGAACTTTATAGTTGATGTTAATTATCTCCTATTTGCTTCAACTGGACTTTCTGTACAAGATGCATTATCTTCTGTATATCTAAAGCTGATCAAGGGATTCTTAACAGGAATCCTTTACAGTGGAATGAGTGAATGTGCAGGCAATAGTTCCAGTTATTTCCTTAGGGGAAATCCATTCCTTTGGATACTTGTTGCTCTCTATTTCGAATTCTATTGAATCTAGTTATCCCTTTGTTTCCTTTTCAATTAGGAACTTTATAGTTGATGTTAATTAAATCCCATTTGCTTCAACTGGACTTTCTGTACAAGATGCCTTATCTTCTGTATATCTACAGCTGATCAAGGGATTCTTAACAGGAATCCTTTACAGTGGAATGAGTGAATGTGCAGGCAATAGTTCCAGTTATTTCCTTAGGGAAAATCCATTCCTTCGGATACTTGTTCCTCTCTATTTCCCATTCCATTGAGTATAGTTTTCCCTTTGTTTCCTTTTCAATTAGGAACTTTATAGTTGATGTTAATTAAATCCCATTTGCTTCAACTGGACTTTCTGTACAAGATGCATTTCTTCTGTATATCTACAGCTGATCAAGGGATTCTTAACAGGAATCCTTTACAGTGGAATGAGTGAATGTGCAGGCAATAGTTCCAGTTATTTCCTTAGGGAAATTCTATTCCTTCGGATACTTGTTCCTTTATCTTTCCCATTCTATTGAGGCTAGGGTGCCTGATATTTCCTTTTCAATTATGAACTTTATAGTTGATGTTAATTCTCTCCAATTTGCTTCAACTGGACTTTCTGTACAAGATGTATTATCTTCTGTATATCTGAAGCTGTTCAAGGGATTCTTAACAGGAATTCTTTACAGTGGAATGAGAGAATGTGCAGGCAATTGTTCCAGTTATTTCCTTAGGGAAAATCCATGCCTTCGGATACTTGTTCCTCTCTATTTCCCATTCCATTGAGGCTAGTGTGCCTGATGTTTCCTTTTCAATTAGGAACTTTATAGTTGATGATAATTCTCTCCTATTTGCTTCAACTGGACTTTCTGTACAAGATCCATTATCTTCTGTATATCTAAAGCTGATCAAGGGATTCTTAACAGGAATCCTTTACAGTGGAATGAGTGAATGTGAAGGCAATAGTTCCAGTTATTTCCTTACGGAAAATTGATTCCTTCGGATACTTGTTCCTCTCTATTTCCCATTCTATTGAGTCTAGTTTTCCCTTTGTTTCCTTTTCAATTAGGAACTTTATAGTTGATGTTAATTAAATCCCATTTGCTTCAACTGGACTTTCTGTACAAGATGCATTATCTTCTGTATATCTAAAGCTGATCAAGGGATTCTTAACAGGAATCCTTTACAGTGGAATGAGTGAATGTGCAGGCAATAGTTCCAGTTATTTCCTTCGGGAAATTCTATTCCTTCGGATACTTGTTCCTTTCTGTTTCCCATTCTATTGAGGCTAGGGTGCCTGATATTTCCTTTTCAATTATGAACTTTATAGTTGATGTTAATTATCTCCTATTTGCTTCAACTGGACTTTCTGTACAAGATGCATTATCTTCTGTATATCTAAAGCTGATCAAGGGATTCTTAACAGGAATCCTTTACAGTGGAATGAGTGAATGTGCAGGCAATAGTTCCAGTTATTTCCTTAGGGGAAATCCATTCCTTTGGATACTTGTTGCTCTCTATTTCGAATTCTATTGAATCTAGTTATCCCTTTGTTTCCTTTTCAATTAGGAACTTTATAGTTGATGTTAATTAAATCCCATTTGCTTCAACTGGACTTTCTGTACAAGATGCCTTATCTTCTGTATATCTACAGCTGATCAAGGGATTCTTAACAGGAATCCTTTACAGTGGAATGAGTGAATGTGCAGGCAATAGTTCCAGTTATTTCCTTAGGGAAAATCCATTCCTTCGGATACTTGTTCCTCTCTATTTCCCATTCCATTGAGTATAGTTTTCCCTTTGTTTCCTTTTCAATTAGGAACTTTATAGTTGATGTTAATTAAATCCCATTTGCTTCAACTGGACTTTCTGTACAAGATGCATTTCTTCTGTATATCTACAGCTGATCAAGGGATTCTTAACAGGAATCCTTTACAGTGGAATGAGTGAATGTGCAGGCAATAGTTCCAGTTATTTCCTTAGGGAAAATCCATTCCTTCGGATACTTGTTCCTCTCTATTTCCCATTCCATTGAGGCTAGTGTGCCTGATGTTTCCTTTTAAATTAGGAACTTTATAGTTGATGATAATTCTCTCCTATTTGCTTCAACTGGACTTTCTGTACAAGATGCATTATCTTCTGTATATCTAAAGCTGATCAAGGGATTCTTAACAGGAATCCTTTACAGTGGAATGAGTGAATGTGCAGGCAATAGTTCCAGTTATTTCCTTAGGGAAAATCCATTCCTTCGGATACTTGTTCCTCTCTATTTCCCATTCCATTGAGTATAGTTTTCCCTTTGTTTCCTTTTCAATTAGGAACTTTATAGTTGATGTTAATTAAATCCCATTTGCTTCAACTGGACTTTCTGTACAAGATGCATTTCTTCTGTATATCTACAGCTGATCAAGGGATTCTTAACAGGAATCCTTTACAGTGGAATGAGTGAATGTGCAGGCAATAGTTCCAGTTATTTCCTTAGGGAAAATCCATTCCTTCGGATACTTGTTCCTCTCTATTTCCCATTCCATTGAGGCTAGTGTGCCTGATGTTTCCTTTTAAATTAGGAACTTTATAGTTGATGATAATTCTCTCCTATTTGCTTCAACTGGACTTTCTGTACAAGATGCATTATCTTCTGTATATCTAAAGCTGATCAAGGGATTCTTAACAGGAATCCTTTACAGTGGAATGAGTGAATGTGCAGGCAATAGTTCCAGTTATTTCCTTAGGGAAAATCCATTCCTTCGGATACTTGTTCCTCTCTATTTCCCATTCCATTGAGGCTAGTGTGCCTGATGTTTCCTTTTCAATTAGGAACTTTATAGTTGATGATAATTCTCTCCTATTTGCTTCAACTGGACTTTCTGTACAAGATGCATTATCTTCTGTATATCTAAAGCTGATCAAGGGATTCTTAACAGGAATCCTTTACAGTGGAATGAGTGAATGTGCCGGCAATAGTTCCAGTTATATCCTTTAGGAAAATCCATTCCTTCGGATACTTGTTCCTCTCTATTTCCTATTCTATTAAGGCTAGTGTGCCTGATGTTTCTTTTTCAATTAGGAACTTTATAGTTGATGATAATTCTCTCCTATTTGCTTCAACTGTACTTTCTGTACAACATTCATTATCTTCTGTATATCTAAAACTGAACAAGGGATTCTTAACAGGAATCCTTTACAGTGGAATGAGTGAATGTGCAGGTAATAGTTCCAGTTATTTCCTTACGGAAAATTGATTCCTTCGGAAACTTATTCCTCTCTATTTCCCATTCTATTGAATCTAGTTATCCCTTTGTTTCCTTTTCATTTAGGAACTTTATAGTTGATGTTAATTCTCTCCTATTTGCTTCAACTGGACTTTCTGTACAAGATGCATTATCTTCTGTATATCTAATGCTGATCAAGGGATTCTTAACAGGAAACTTTTACCGTGGAATGAGTGAATGTGCAGGGAATAGTTCCAGTTATTCCCTTAGGGAAAATCCATTCCTTCGGATACTTGTTCCTCTCTATTTCCCATTCTATTGAGGCTAGAGCGCCTGATGTTTCCTTTTCAATTAGAAACGTTATAGTTGATGATAATTCTCTCCTATTTGCTTCAACTGTACTTTCTGTACAACATTCATTATCTTCTGTATATCTAAAACTGAACAAGGGATTCTTAACAGGAATCCTTTACAGTGGAATGAGTGAATGTGCAGGCAATAGTTCCAGTTATTTCCTTAGGGGAAATCCATTCCTTTGGATACTTGTTGCTCTCTATTTCGAATTCTATTGAATCTAGTTATCCCTTTGTTTCCTTTTCAATTAGGAACTTTATAGTTGATGTTAATTAAATCCCATTTGCTTCAACTGGACTTTCTGTACAAGAGCATTATCTTCTGTATATCTAAAGCTGATCAAGGGATTCTTAACAGGAATCCTTTACAGTGGAATGAGTGAATGTGCAGGCAATAGTTCCAGTTATTTCCTTAGGGAAAATCCATTACTTCGGATACTTGTTCCTCTCTATTTCCCATTCCATTGAGACTAGTGTTCCTGATGTTTCCTTTTCAATTAGGAACTTTATAATTGATGATAATTCTCTCCTATTTGCTTCAACTGGACTTTCTGTACAAGATGCATTATCTTCTGTATATCTAAAGCTGATCAAGGGATTCTTAACAGGAATCCTTTACAGTGGAATGAGTGAATGTGCAGGCAATAGTTCCAGTTATTTCCTTAGGGAAAATCCATTCCTTCGGATACTTGTTCCTCTCTATTTCCCATTCCGTTGAGGCTAGTGTGCCTGATGTTTCCTTTTCAATTAGGAACTTTATAGTTGATGATAATTCTCTCCTGTTTGCTTCAACTGGACTTTCTGTACAAGATGCATTATCTTCTGTATATCTAAAGTTGATCAAGGGATTCTTAACAGGAATCCTTTACAGTGGAATGAGTGAATGTGCAGGCAATAGTTCCAGTTATATCCTTTAGGAAAATCCATTCCTTCGGATACTTGTTGCTCTCTATTTCCGATTCTATTGAGGCTACTGTGCCTGATGTTTCCTTTTAAATTAGGAACTTTATAGTTGATGTTAATTCTCTCCTACTTGCTTCAACTGGACTTATTGTACAAGATGCATTATCTTCTGTATATCTAAAGCTGATCAAGGGATTCTTAACAGGAATACTTTACAATGGAATGAGTGAATGTGCAGCAATAGTTCCAGTTATTTCCTTAGGGAAAATCCATTCCTTCGGATACTTGTTCCTCTCTATTTCCCATTCCATTGAGACTAGTGTTCCTGATGTTTCCTTTTCAATTAGGAACTTTATAGTTGATGATAATTCTCTCCTATTTGCTTCAACTGGACCCTCTGTACAAGATGCATTATCTTCTGTATATCTAAAGCTGATCAAGGGATTCTTAACAGGAATCCTTTACAGTGGAATGAGTGAATGTGCAGGCAATAGTTCCAGTTATTTCCTTTAGGAAAATCCATTCCTGTGGATACTTGTTGCTCTCTATTTCCTATTCTATTGACTCTAGTTTTCCCTTTGTTTCCTTTTCAATTAGTAACTTTATAGTTGATGTTAATTCTCTCCTATTTGCTTCAACTGGACTTTCTATACAAGATGCATTATCTTCTGTATATCTAAAGCTGATCAAGGGATTCTTAACAGGAAACTTTTACCGTGGAATTAGTGAATGTGAAGGCAATAATTTCAGTTATTTCCTTACGGAAAATTGATTCCTTCGGATACTTGTTCCTCTCTATTTCCCATTCTATTGAGTCTAGTTTTCCCTTTGTTTCCTTTTCAATTAGGAACTTTATAGTTGATGTTAATTCTCCCTATTTGCTTCAACTGGACTTTCTGTACAAGATGCATTATCTTCTGTATATCTAAAGCTGATCAAGGGATTCTTAACAGGAATCCTTTAGAGTATAATGAGTGAATGTGCAGGCAATAGTTCCAGTTATTTCCTTTAGGAAAATCCATTCCTGTGGATACTTGTTGCTCTCTATTTCCCATTCTATTGAGTCAAGTTTTCCCTTTGTTTCCTTTTCGATTAGGAACTTTATAGTTGATGTTAATTAAATCCCATTTGCTTCAACTGGACTTTCTGTACAAGATGCATTATCTTCTGTATATCTAAAGCTGATCAAGGGATTCTTAACAGGAATCCTTTAGAGTATAATGAGTGAATGTGCAGGCAATAGTTCCAGTTATTTCCTTTAGGAAAATCCATTCCTGTGGATACTTGTTGCTCTCTATTTCCCATTCTATTGAGTCAAGTTTTCCCTTTGTTTCCTTTTCAATTAGGAACTTTATAGTTGATGATAATTCTCTCCTATTTGCTTCAACTGGACTTTCTGTACAAGATGCATTATCTTCTGTATATCTAAAGCTGATCAAGGGATTCTTAACAGGAATCCTTTACAGTGGAATGAGTGAATGTGCAGGCAATAGTTCCAGTTATTTCCTTAGGAAAATCTATTCCTTCGGATACTTGTTCCTTTCTGTTTCCCATTCTATTGAGGCTAGGGTGCCTGATATTTCCTTTTCAATTATGAACTTTATAATTGATGTTAATTATCTCCTATTTGCTTCAACTGGACTTTCTGTACAAGATGCATTATCTTCTGTATATCTAAAGCTGATCAAGGGATTCTTAACAGGAATCCTTTACAGTGGAATGAGTGAATGTGCAGGCAATAGTTCCAGTTATTTCCTTTAGGAAAATCATTCCTGTGGATCCTTGTTGGTCTCTATTTCCCATTCTATTGAGGCTACTGTGCCTGATGTTTCCTTTTAAATTAGGAACTTTATAGTTGATGTTAATTCTCTCCTATTTGCTTCAACTGGACTTTCTGTACAAGATGCATTATCTTCTGTATATCTAAAGCTGTTCAAGGGATTCTTAACAGGAATCCTTTACAGTGGAATGAGTGAATGTCCAGGCAATAGTTCCAGTTATTTCCTTTAGGAAAATCCATTCCTTCGGATACTTGTTCCTCTCTATTTCCCTTTCTATTGAGGCTAGTGTTCCTGATGTTTCCTTTTCAATTAGGAACTTTATAGTTGATGATAATTCTCTCCTATTTGCTTCAACTGGACTTTCTGTACAAGATGCATTATCTTCTGTATATCTAAAGCTGATCAAGGGATTCTTAACAAGAATCCTTTACAGTGGAATGAGTGAATGTGCAGGCAATAGTTCCAGTTATTTCCTTACGGAAAATTGATTCCTTCGGATACTTGTTCCTCTCTATTTCCCATTCTATTGAGTCTAGTTTTCCCTTTGTTTCCTTTTCAATTAGGAACTTTATAGTTGATGTTAATTAAATCCCATTTGCTTCAACTGGACTTTCTGTACAAGATGCATTATCTTCTGTATATCTAAAGCTGATCAAGGGATTCTTAACAGGAATCCTTTACAGTGGAATGAGTGAATGTGCAGGCAATAGTTCCAGTTATTTCCTTCGGGAAATTCTATTCCTTCGGATACTTGTTCCTTTCTGTTTCCCATTCTATTGAGGCTAGGGTGCCTGATATTTCCTTTTCAATTATGAACTTTATAGTTGATGATAATTCTCTCCTATTTGCTTCAACTGGACTTTCTGTACAAGATGCATTATCTTCTGTATATCTAAAGCTGATCAAGGGATTCTTAACAGGAATCCTTTACAGTGGAATGAGTGAATGTGCAGGCAATAGTTCCAGTTATTTCCTTAGGGGAAATCCATTCCTTTGGATACTTGTTGCTCTCTATTTCGAATTCTATTGAATCTAGTTATCCCTTTGTTTCCTTTTCAATTAGGAACTTTATAGTTGATGTTAATTAAATCCCATTTGCTTCAACTGGACTTTCTGTACAAGATGCCTTATCTTCTGTATATCTACAGCTGATCAAGGGATTCTTAACAGGAATCCTTTACAGTGGAATGAGTGAATGTGCAGGCAATAGTTCCAGTTATTTCCTTAGGGAAAATCCATTCCTTCGGATACTTGTTCCTCTCTATTTCCCATGCCATTGAGTATAGTTTTCCCTTTGTTTCCTTTTCAATTAGGAACTTTATAGTTGATGTTAATTAAATCCCTATTTGCTTCAACTGGACTTTCTGTACAAGATGCATTTCTTCTGTATATCTACAGCTGATCAAGGGATTCTTAACAGGAATCCTTTACAGTGGAATGAGTGAATGTGCAGGCAATAGTTCCAGTTATTTCCTTAGGGAAAATCCATTCCTTCGGATACTTGTTCCTCTCTATTTCCCATTCCATTGAGGCTAGTGTGCCTGATGTTTCCTTTTAAATTAGGAACTTTATAGTTGATGATAATTCTCTCCTATTTGCTTCAACTGGACTTTCTGTACAAGATGCATTATCTTCTGTATATCTAAAGCTGATCAAGGGATTCTTAACAGGAATCCTTTACAGTGGAATGAGTGAATGTGCAGGCAATAGTTCCAGTTATTTCCTTAGGGAAAATCCATTCCTTCGGATACTTGTTCCTCTCTATTTCCCATTCCATTGAGGCTAGTGTGCCTGATGTTTCCTTTTCAATTAGGAACTTTATAGTTGATGATAATTCTCTCCTATTTGCTTCAACTGGACTTTCTGTACAAGATGCATTATCTTCTGTATATCTAAAGCTGATCAAGGGATTCTTAACAGGAATCCTTTACAGTGGAATGAGTGAATGTGCCGGCAATAGTTCCAGTTATATCCTTTAGGAAAATCCATTCCTTCGGATACTTGTTCCTCTCTATTTCCTATTCTATTAAGGCTAGTGTGCCTGATGTTTCTTTTTCAATTAGGAACTTTATAGTTGATGATAATTCTCTCCTATTTGCTTCAACTGTACTTTCTGTACAACATTCATTATCTTCTGTATATCTAAAACTGAACAAGGGATTCTTAACAGGAATCCTTTACAGTGGAATGAGTGAATGTGCAGGTAATAGTTCCAGTTATTTCCTTACGGAAAATTGATTCCTTCGGAAACTTATTCCTCTCTATTTCCCATTCTATTGAGTCTAGTTTTCCCTTTGTTTCCTTTTCAATTAGGAACTTTATAGTTGATGTTAATTAAATGCCATTTGCTTCAACTGGACTTTCTGTACAAGATGCATTATCTTCTGTATATCTAAAGCTGATCAAGGGATTCTTAACAGGAATCCTTTACAGTGGAATGAGTGAATGTGCAGGCAATAGTTCCAGTTATTTCCTTTAGGAAAATCCATTCCTGTGGATACTTGTTGCTCTCTATTTCGAATTCTATTGAATCTAGTTATCCCTTTGTTTCCTTTTCATTTAGGAACTTTATAGTTGATGTTAATTCTCTCCTATTTGCTTCAACTGGACTTTCTGTAAAAGATGCATTATCTTCTGTATATCTAATGCTGATCAAGGGATTCTTAACAGGAAACTTTTACCGTGGAATGAGTGAATGTGCAGGGAATAGTTCCAGTTATTCCCTTAGGGAAAATCCATTCCTTCGGATACTTGTTCCTCTCTATTTCCCATTCTATTGAGGCTAGAGCGCCTGATGTTTCCTTTTCAATTAGAAACGTTATAGTTGATGATAATTCTCTCCTATTTGCTTCAACTGTACTTTCTGTACAACATTCATTATCTTCTGTATATCTAAAACTGAACAAGGGATTCTTAACAGGAATCCTTTACAGTGGAATGAGTGAATGTGCAGGCAATAGTTCCAGTTATTTCCTTAGGGGAAATCCATTCCTTTGGATACTTGTTGCTCTCTATTTCGAATTCTATTGAATCTAGTTATCCCTTTGTTTCCTTTTCAATTAGGAACTTTATAGTTGATGTTAATTAAATCCCATTTGCTTCAACTGGACTTTCTGTACAAGAGCCTTATCTTCTGTATATCTAAAGCTGATCAAGGGATTCTTAACAGGAATCCTTTACAGTGGAATGAGTGAATGTGCAGGCAATAGTTCCAGTTATTTCCTTAGGGAAAATCCATTACTTCGGATACTTGTTCCTCTCTATTTCCCATTCCATTGAGACTAGTGTTCCTGATGTTTCCTTTTCAATTAGGAACTTTATAATTGATGATAATTCTCTCCTATTTGCTTCAACTGGACTTTCTGTACAAGATGCATTATCTTCTGTATATCTAAAGCTGATCAAGGGATTCTTAACAGGAATCCTTTACAGTGGAATGAGTGAATGTGCAGGCAATAGTTCCAGTTATTTCCTTAGGGAAAATCCATTCCTTCGGATACTTGTTCCTCTCTATTTCCCATTCCGTTGAGGCTAGTGTGCCTGATGTTTCCTTTTCAATTAGGAACTTTATAGTTGATGATAATTCTCTCCTGTTTGCTTCAACTGGACTTTCTGTACAAGATGCATTATCTTCTGTATATCTAAAGTTGATCAAGGGATTCTTAACAGGAATCCTTTACAGTGGAATGAGTGAATGTGCAGGCAATAGTTCCAGTTATATCCTTTAGGAAAATCCATTCCTTCGGATACTTGTTGCTCTCTATTTCCCATTCTATTGAGGCTACTGTGCCTGATGTTTCCTTTTAAATTAGGAACTTTATAGTTGATGTTAATTCTCTCCTACTTGCTTCAACTGGACTTATTGTACAAGATGCATTATCTTCTGTATATCTAAAGCTGATCAAGGGATTCTTAACAGGAATACTTTACAATGGAATGAGTGAATGTGCAGCAATAGTTCCAGTTATTTCCTTAGGGAAAATCCATTCCTTCGGATACTTGTTCCTCTCTATTTCCCATTCCATTGAGACTAGTGTTCCTGATGTTTCCTTTTCAATTAGGAACTTTATAGTTGATGATAATTCTCTCCTATTTGCTTCAACTGGACCCTCTGTACAAGATGCATTATCTTCTGTATATCTAAAGCTGATCAAGGGATTCTTAACAGGAATCCTTTACAGTGGAATGAGTGAATGTGCAGGCAATAGTTCCAGTTATTTCCTTTAGGAAAATCCATTCCTGTGGATACTTGTTGCTCTCTATTTCCTATTCTATTGACTCTAGTTTTCCCTTTGTTTCCTTTTCAATTAGTAACTTTATAGTTGATGTTAATTCTCTCCTATTTGCTTCAACTGGACTTTCTATACAAGATGCATTATCTTCTGTATATCTAAAGCTGATCAAGGGATTCTTAACAGGAAACTTTTACCGTGGAATTAGTGAATGTGAAGGCAATAATTTCAGTTATTTCCTTACGGAAAATTGATTCCTTCGGATACTTGTTCCTCTCTATTTCCCATTCTATTGAGTCTAGTTTTCCCTTTGTTTCCTTTTCAATTAGGAACTTTATAGTTGATGTTAATTAAATCCCATTTGCTTCAACTGGACTTTCTGTACAAGATGCATTATCTTCTGTATATCTAAAGCTGATCAAGGGATTCTTAACAGGAATCCTTTAGAGTATAATGAGTGAATGTGCAGGCAATAGTTCCAGTTATTTCCTTTAGGAAAATCCATTCCTGTGGATACTTGTTGCTCTCTATTTCCCATTCTATTGAGTCTAAGTTTTCCCTTTGTTTCCTTTTCGATTAGGAACTTTATAGTTGATGTTAATTAAATCCCATTTGCTTCAACTGGACTTTCTGTACAAGATGCATTATCTTCTGTATATCTAAAGCTGATCAAGGGATTCTTAACAGGAATCCTTTAGAGTATAATGAGTGAATGTGCAGGCAATAGTTCCAGTTATTTCCTTTAGGAAAATCCATTCCTGTGGATACTTGTTGCTCTCTATTTCCCATTCTATTGAGTCAAGTTTTCCCTTTGTTTCCTTTTCAATTAGGAACTTTATAGTTGATGATAATTCTCTCCTATTTGCTTCAACTGGACTTTCTGTACAAGATGCATTATCTTCTGTATATCTAAAGCTGATCAAGGGATTCTTAACAGGAATCCTTTACAGTGGAATGAGTGAATGTGCAGGCAATAGTTCCAGTTATTTCCTTAGGAAAATTCTATTCCTTCGGATACTTGTTCCTTTCTGTTTCCCATTCTATTGAGGCTAGGGTGCCTGATATTTCCTTTTCAATTATGAACTTTATAATTGATGTTAATTATCTCCTATTTGCTTCAACTGGACTTTCTGTACAAGATGCATTATCTTCTGTATATCTAAAGCTGATCAAGGGATTCTTAACAAGAATCCTTTACAGTGGAATGAGTGAATGTGCAGGCAATAGTTCCAGTTATTTCCTTTAGGAAAAATCCATTCCTGTGGATCCTTGTTGGTCTCTATTTCCCATTCTATTGAGGCTACTGTGCCTGATGTTTCCTTTTAAATTAGGAACTTTATAGTTGATGTTAATTCTCTCCTATTTGCTTCAACTGGACTTTCTGTACAAGATGCATTATCTTCTGTATATCTAAAGCTGTTCAAGGGATTCTTAACAGGAATCCTTTACAGTGGAATGAGTGAATGTCCAGGCAATAGTTCCAGTTATTTCCTTTAGGAAAATCCATTCCTTCGGATACTTGTTCCTCTCTATTTCCCTTTCTATTGAGGCTAGTGTTCCTGATGTTTCCTTTTCAATTAGGAACTTTATAGTTGATGATAATTCTCTCCTATTTGCTTCAACTGGACTTTCTGTACAAGATGCATTATCTTCTGTATATCTAAAGCTGATCAAGGGATTCTTAACAAGAATCCTTTACAGTGGAATGAGTGAATGTGCAGGCAATAGTTCCAGTTATTTCCTTAGGGAAATTCTATTCCTTCGGATACTTGTTCCTTTATCTTTCCCATTCTATTGAGGCTAGGGTGCCTGATATTTCCTTTTCAATTATGAACTTTATAGTTGATGTTAATTCTCTCCAATTTGCTTCAACTGGACTTTCTGTACAAGATGTATTATCTTCTGTATATCTGAAGCTGTTCAAGGGATTCTTAACAGGAATTCTTTACAGTGGAATGAGAGAATGTGCAGGCAATTGTTCCAGTTATTTCCTTAGGGAAAATCCATGCCTTCGGATACTTGTTCCTCTCTATTTCCCATTCCATTGAGGCTAGTGTGCCTGATGTTTCCTTTTCAATTAGGAACTTTATAGTTGATGATAATTCTCTCCTATTTGCTTCAACTGGACTTTCTGTACAAGATCCATTATCTTCTGTATATCTAAAGCTGATCAAGGGATTCTTAACAGGAATCCTTTACAGTGGAATGAGTGAATGTGAAGGCAATAGTTCCAGTTATTTCCTTACGGAAAATTGATTCCTTCGGATACTTGTTCCTCTCTATTTCCCATTCTATTGAGTCTAGTTTTCCCTTTGTTTCCTTTTCAATTAGGAACTTTATAGTTGATGTTAATTAAATCCCATTTGCTTCAACTGGACTTTCTGTACAAGATGCATTATCTTCTGTATATCTAAAGCTGATCAAGGGATTCTTAACAGGAATCCTTTACAGTGGAATGAGTGAATGTGCAGGCAATAGTTCCAGTTATTTCCTTCGGGAAATTCTATTCCTTCGGATACTTGTTCCTTTCTGTTTCCCATTCTATTGAGGCTAGGGTGCCTGATATTTCCTTTTCAATTATGAACTTTATAGTTGATGTTAATTATCTCCTATTTGCTTCAACTGGACTTTCTGTACAAGATGCATTATCTTCTGTATATCTAAAGCTGATCAAGGGATTCTTAACAGGAATCCTTTACAGTGGAATGAGTGAATGTGCAGGCAATAGTTCCAGTTATTTCCTTTAGGAAAAATCATTCCTGTGGATTCTTGTTGGTCTCTATTTCCCATTCTATTGAGGCTACTGTGCCTGATGTTTCCTTTTAAATTAGGAACTTTATAGTTGATGTTAATTCTCTCCTATTTGCTTCAACTGGACTTATTGTACAAGATGCATTATCTTCTGTATATCTAAAGCTGATCAAGGGATTCTTAACAGGAATCCTTTACAATGGAATGAGTGAATGTGCAGCAATAGTTCCAGTTATTTCCTTAGGGAAAATCCATTCCTTCGGATACTTGTTCCTCTCTATTTCCCATTCCATTGAGACTAGTGTTCCTGATGTTTCCTTTTCAATTAGGAACTTTATAGTTGATGATAATTCTCTCCTATTTGCTTCAACTGGACTCTCTGTACAAGATGCATTATCTTCTGTATATCTAAAGCTGATCAAGGGATTCTTAACAGGAAACTTTTACCGTGGAATGAGTGAATGTGCAGGAAATAGTTCCAGTTATTTCCTTAGGGAAAATCCATTCCTTCGGATACTTGTTCCTCTCTATTTCCCATTCTATTGAGGCTAGTGCGCCTGATGTTTCCTTTTTAATTAGGAACTTTATAGTTGATGATAATTCTCTCCTATTTGCTTCAACTGGACTTTCTGTACAAGATGCATTATCTTCTGTATATCTAAAGCTGATCAAGGGATTCTTAACAGGAATCCTTTACAGTGGAATGAGTGAATGTGCAGGCAATTTCCTTAGGGAAATTCTATTCCTTCGGATACTTGTTCCTTTCAGTTTCCAATTCTATTGAGGCTAGGGTGCCTGATATTTCCTTTTCAATTATGAACTTTATAGTTGATGTTAATTATCTCCTATTTGCTTCAACTGGACTTTCTGTACAAGATGCATTATCTTCTGTATATCTAAAGCTGATCAAGGGATTCTTAACAGGAATCCTTTACAGTGGAATGATTGAATGTGCAGGCATTAGTTCCAGTTATTTCCTTAGGGAAATTCTATTCCTTCGGATACTTGTTCCTTTCTGTTTCCCATTCTATTGAGGCTAGTGTGCCTGATATTTCCTTTACAATTATGAACTTTATAGTTGATGTTAATTCTCTCCTATTTGCTTCAACTGGACTTTCTGTACAAGATGCATTATCTTTTGTATATCTAAAGCAGATCAAGGGATTCTTAACAGGAATCCTTTACAGTGGAATGAATGAATGTGCAGGCAATAGTTCCAGTTATTTCCTTAGGGAACTTCTATTCCTTCGGATACTTGTTCCTTTCTGTTTCCCATTCTATTGAGGCTAGGGTGCCTGATATTTCCTTTTCAATTATGAACTTTATAGTTGATGTTAATTATCTCCTATTTGCTTCAACTGGACTTTCTGTACAAGATGCATTATCTTCTGTATATCTAAAGCTGATCAAGGGATTCTTAATAGGAAACTTTTACGTGGAATGAGTGAATGTGCAGGGAATATTTCCAGTTATTTCCTTAGGGAAAATCCATTCCTTCGGATACTTGTTCCTCTCTATTTCCCATTCTATTGAGGCTAGAGCGCCTGATGTTTCCTTTTCAATTAGAAACGTTATAGTTGATGATAATTCTCTCCTATTTGCTTCAACTGTACTTTCTGTACAACATTCATTATCTTCTGTATATCTAAAACTGAACAAGGGATTCTTAACAGGAATCCTTTACAGTGGAATGAGTGAATGTGCAGGCAATAGTTCCAGTTATTTCCTTAGGGCAAATCCATTCCTTTGGATACTTGTTGCTCTCTATTTCGAATTCTATTGAATCTAGTTATCCCTTTGTTTCCTTTTCAATTAGGAACTTTATAGTTGATGTTAATTAAATCCCATTTGCTTCAACTGGACTTTCTGTCCAAGATGCCTTATCTTCTGTATATCTAAAGCTGATCAAGGGATTCTTAACAGGAATCCTTTACAGTGGAATGAGTGAATGTGCAGGCAATAGTTCCAGTTATTTCCTTAGGGAAAATCCATTCCTTCGGATACTTGTTCCTCTCTATTTCCATTCTATTGAGGCTAGAGCGCCTGATGTTTCCTTTTCAATTAGAAACGTTATAGTTGATGATGATTCTCTCCTATTTGCTTCAACTGTACTTTCTGTACAACATTCATTATCTTCTGTATATCTAAAGCTGATCAAGGGATTCTTAACAGGAATCCTTTACAGTGGAATGAGTGAATGTGCAGGCAATTGTTCCAGTTATTTCCTTAGGGGAAATCCATTCCTTTGGATACTTGTTGCTCTCTATTTCGAATTCTATTGAATCTAGTTATCCCTTTGTTTCCTTTTCAATTAGGAACTTTATAGTTGATGTTAATTAAATCCCATTTGCTTCAACTGGACTTTCTGTACAAGATGCCTTATCTTCTGTATATCTAAAGCTGATCAAGGGATTCTTAACAGGAATCCTTTACAGTGGAATGAGTGAATGTGCAGGCAATAGTTCCAGTTATTTCCTTTAGGAAAATCCATTCCTGTGGATACTTGTTCCTCTCTATTTCCCATTCTATTGAGTCTAGTTTTCCCTTTGTTTCCTTTTCAATTAGGAACTTTATAGTTGATGTTAATTAAATCCCATTTGCTTCAACTGGACTTTCTGTACAAGATGCATTTTCTTCTGTATATCTAAAGCTGATCAAGGGATTCTTAACAGGAATCCTTTACAGTGGAATGAGTGAATGTGCAGGCAATAGTTCCAGTTATTTCCTTAGGGAAAATCCATTCCTTCGGATACTTGTTCCTCTCTATTTCCCATTCCATTGAGGCTAGTGTGCCTGATGTTTCCTTTTAAATTAGGAACTTTATAGTTGATGATAATTCTCTCCTATTTGCTTCAACTGGACTTTCTGTACAAGATGCATTATCTTCTGTATATCTAAAGCTGATCAAGGGATTCTTAACAGGAATCCTTTACAATGGAATGAGTGAATGTGCAGGCAATAGTTCCAGTTATATCCTTTAGGAAACTCCATTCCTTCGGATACTTGTTCCTCTCTATTTCCTATTCTATTGAGGCTAGTGTGCCTGATGTTTCCTTTTCAATTAGGAACTTTATAGTTGATGATAATTCTCTCCAATTTGCTTCAACTGGACTTTCTGTACAAGATGCATTATCTTCGGTATATCTAAAGCTGATCAAGGGATTCTTAACAGGAATCCTTTAGAGTGGAATGAGTGAATGTGCAGGCAATAGTTCCAGTTATTTCCTTAGGGAAATTCTATTCCTTCGGATACTTGTTCCTTTCTGTTTCCCATTCTATTGAGGATAGGGTGACTGATATTTCCTTTACAATTATGAACTTTATAGTTGATGTTAATTCTCTCCTATTTGCTTCAACTGGACTTTCTGTACAAGATGCATTATCTTTTGTATATCTAAAGCTGATCAAGGGATTCTTAACAGGAATCCTTTACAGTGGAATGAGTGAATGTGCAGGCAATAGTTCCAGTTATTTCCTTAGGGAACTTCTATTCCTTCGGATACTTGTTCCTTTTTGTTTCCCATTCTATTGAGGCTAGGGTGCCTGATATTTCCTTTTCAATTATGAACTTTATAGTTGATGTTAATTATCTCCTATTTGCTTCAACTGGACTTTCTGTACAAGATGCATTATCTTCTGTATATCTAAAACTGAACAAGGGATTCTTAACAGGAATCCTTTACAGTGGAATGAGTGAATGTGCAGGCAATAGTTCCAGTTATTTCCTTAGGGAACTTCTATTCCTTCGGATACTTGTTCCTTTCTGTTTCCCATTCTATTGAGGCTAGGGTGCCTGATATTTCCTTTTCAATTATGAACTTTATAGTTGATGTTAATTATCTCCTATTTGCTTCAACTGGACTTTCTGTACAAGATGCATTATCTTCTGTATATCTAAAGCTGATCAAGGGATTCTTAATAGGAAACTTTTACGTGGAATGAGTGAATGTGCAGGGAATATTTCCAGTTATTTCCTTAGGGAAAATCCATTCCTTCGGATACTTGTTCCTCTCTATTTCCCATTCTATTGAGGCTAGAGCGCCTGATGTTTCCTTTTCAATTAGAAACGTTATAGTTGATGATAATTCTCTCCTATTTGCTTCAACTGTACTTTCTGTACAACATTCATTATCTTCTGTATATCTAAAACTGAACAAGGGATTCTTAACAGGAATCCTTTACAGTGGAATGAGTGAATGTGCAGGCAATAGTTCCAGTTATTTCCTTAGGGCAAATCCATTCCTTTGGATACTTGTTGCTCTCTATTTCGAATTCTATTGAATCTAGTTATCCCTTTGTTTCCTTTTCAATTAGGAACTTTATAGTTGATGTTAATTAAATCCCATTTGCTTCAACTGGACTTTCTGTCCAAGATGCCTTATCTTCTGTATATCTAAAGCTGATCAAGGGATTCTTAACAGGAATCCTTTACAGTGGAATGAGTGAATGTGCAGGCAATAGTTCCAGTTATTTCCTTAGGGAAAATCCATTCCTTCAGATACTTGTTCCTCTCTATTTCCATTCTATTGAGGCTAGAGCGCCTGATGTTTCCTTTTCAATTAGAAACGTTATAGTTGATGATGATTCTCTCCTATTTGCTTCAACTCTACTTTCTGTACAACATTCATTATCTTCTGTATATCTAAAGCTGATCAAGGGATTCTTAACAGGAATCCTTTACAGTGGAATGAGTGAATGTGCAGGCAATTGTTCCAGTTATTTCCTTAGGGGAAATCCATTCCTTTGGATACTTGTTGCTCTCTATTTCGAATTCTATTGAATCTAGTTATCCCTTTGTTTCCTTTTCAATTAGGAACTTTATAGTTGATGTTAATTAAATCCCATTTGCTTCAACTGGACTTTCTGTACAAGATGCCTTATCTTCTGTATATCTAAAGCTGATCAAGGGATTCTTAACAGGAATCCTTTACAGTGGAATGAGTGAATGTGCAGGCAATAGTTCCAGTTATTTCCTTTAGGAAAATCCATTCCTGTGGATACTTGTTCCTCTCTATTTCCCATTCTATTGAGTCTAGTTTTCCCTTTGTTTCCTTTTCAATTAGGAACTTTATAGTTGATGTTAATTAAATCCCATTTGCTTCAACTGGACTTTCTGTACAAGATGCATTTTCTTCTGTATATCTAAAGCTGATCAAGGGATTCTTAACAGGAATCCTTTACAGTGGAATGAGTGAATGTGCAGGCAATAGTTCCAGTTATTTCCTTAGGGAAAATCCATTCCTTCGGATACTTGTTCCTCTCTATTTCCCATTCCATTGAGGCTAGTGTGCCTGATGTTTCCTTTTAAATTAGGAACTTTATAGTTGATGATAATTCTCTCCTATTTGCTTCAACTGGACTTTCTGTACAAGATGCATTATCTTCTGTATATCTAAAGCTGATCAAGGGATTCTTAACAGGAATCCTTTACAATGGAATGAGTGAATGTGCAGGCAATAGTTCCAGTTATATCCTTTAGGAAACTCCATTCCTTCGGATACTTGTTCCTCTCTATTTCCTATTCTATTGAGGCTAGTGTGCCTGATGTTTCCTTTTCAATTAGGAACTTTATAGTTGATGATAATTCTCTCCAATTTGCTTCAACTGGACTTTCTGTACAAGATGCATTATCTTCGGTATATCTAAAGCTGATCAAGGGATTCTTAACAGGAATCCTTTAGAGTGGAATGAGTGAATGTGCAGGCAATAGTTCCAGTTATTTCCTTAGGGAAATTCTATTCCTTCGGATACTTGTTCCTTTCTGTTTCCCATTCTATTGAGGATAGGGTGACTGATATTTCCTTTACAATTATGAACTTTATAGTTGATGTTAATTCTCTCCTATTTGCTTCAACTGGACTTTCTGTACAAGATGCATTATCTTTTGTATATCTAAAGCTGATCAAGGGATTCTTAACAGGAATCCTTTACAGTGGAATGAGTGAATGTGCAGGCAATAGTTCCAGTTATTTCCTTAGGGAACTTCTATTCCTTCGGATACTTGTTCCTTTTTGTTTCCCATTCTATTGAGGCTAGGGTGCCTGATATTTCCTTTTCAATTATGAACTTTATAGTTGATGTTAATTATCTCCTATTTGCTTCAACTGGACTTTCTGTACAAGATGCATTATCTTCTGTATATCTAAAACTGAACAAGGGATTCTTAACAGGAATCCTTTACAGTGGAATGAGTGAATGTGCAGGCAATAGTTCCAGTTATTTCCTTAGGGGAAATCCATTCCTTTGGATACTTGTTGCTCTCTATTTCGAATTCTATTGAATCTAGTTATCCCTTTGTTTCCTTTTCAATTAGGAACTTTATAGTTGATGTTAATTAAATCCCATTTGCTTCAACTGGACTTTCTGTACAAGATGCCTTATCTTCTGTATATCTACAGCTGATCAAGGGATTCTTAACAGGAATCCTTTACAGTGGAATGAGTGAATGTGCAGGCAATAGTTCCAGTTATTTCCTTAGGGAAAATCCATTCCTTCGGATACTTGTTCCTCTCTATTTCCCATTCTATTGAGTCTAGTTTTCCCTTTGTTTCCTTTTCAATTAGGAACTTTATAGTTGATGTTAATTAAATCCCATTTGCTTCAACTGGACTTTCTGTACAAGATGCATTTCTTCTGTATATCTACAGCTGATCAAGGGATATTTAACAGGAATCCTTTACAGTGGAATGAGTGAATGTGCAGGCAATAGTTCCAGTTATTTCCTTAGGGAAAATCCATTCCTTCGGATACTTGTTCCTCTCTATTTCCCATTCCATTGAGGCTAGTGTGCCTGATGTTTCCTTTTAAATTAGGAACTTTATAGTTGATGATAATTCTCTCCTATTTGCTTCAACTGGACTTTCTGTACAAGATGCATTATCTTCTGTATATCTAAAGCTGATCAAGGGATTCTTAACAGGAATCCTTTACAGTGGAATGAGTGAATGTGCCGGCAATAGTTCCAGTTATATCCTTTAGGAAAATCCATTCCTTCGGATACTTGTTCCTCTCTATTTTCCATTCCATTGAGGCTAGTGTGCCTGATGTTTCCTTTTCAATTAGGAACTTTATAGTTGATGATAATTCTCTCCTATTTGCTTCAACTGGACTTTCTGTACAAGATGCATTATCTTCTGTATATCTAAAGCTGATCAAGGGATTCTTAACAGGAATCCTTTACAGTGGAATGAGTGAATGTGCCGGCAATAGTTCCAGTTATATCCTTTAGGAAAATCCATTCCTTCGGATACTTGTTCCTCTCTATTTCCTATTCTATTAAGGCTAGTGTGCCTGATGTTTCTTTTTCAATTAGGAACTTTATAGTTGATGATAATTCTCTCCTATTTGCTTCAACTGTACTTTCTGTACAACATTCATTATCTTCTGTATATCTAAAGCTGATCAAGGGATTCTTAACAGGAATCCTTTACATTGGAATGAGTGAATGTGCAGGTAATAGTTCCAGTTATTTCCTTACGGAAAATTGATTCCTTCGGAAACTTATTCCTCTCTATTTCCCATTCTATTGAGTCTAGTTTTCCCTTTGTTTCCTTTTCAATTAGGAACTTTATAGTTGATGTTAATTAAATGCCATTTGCTTCAACTGGACTTTCTGTACAAGATGCATTATCTTCTGTATATCTAAAGCTGATCAAGGGATTCTTAACAGGAATCCTTTACAGTGGAATGAGTGAATGTGCAGGCAATAGTTCCAGTTATTTCCTTAGGGAAAATCCATTCCTTCGGATACTTGTTCCTCTCTATTTCCCATTCCGTTGAGGCTAGTGTGCCTGATGTTTCCTTTTCAATTAGGAACTTTATAGTTGATGATAATTCTCTCCTGTTTGCTTCAACTGGACTTTCTGTACAAGATGCATTATCTTCTGTATATCTAAAGTTGATCAAGGGATTCTTAACAGGAATCCTTTACAGTGGAATGAGTGAATGTGCAGGCAATAGTTCCAGTTATATCCTTTAGGAAAATCCATTCCTTCGGATACTTGTTGCTCTCTATTTCCCATTCTATTGAGGCTACTGTGCCTGATGTTTCCTTTTAAATTAGGAACTTTATAGTTGATGTTAATTCTCTCCTACTTGCTTCAACTGGACTTATTGTACAAGATGCATTATCTTCTGTATATCTAAAGCTGATCAAGGGATTCTTAACAGGAATACTTTACAATGGAATGAGTGAATGTGCAGCAATAGTTCCAGTTATTTCCTTAGGGAAAATCCATTCCTTCGGATACTTGTTCCTCTCTATTTCCCATTCCATTGAGACTAGTGTTCCTGATGTTTCCTTTTCAATTAGGAACTTTATAGTTGATGATAATTCTCTCCTATTTGCTTCAACTGGACCCTCTGTACAAGATGCATTATCTTCTGTATATCTAAAGCTGATCAAGGGATTCTTAACAGGAATCCTTTACAGTGGAATGAGTGAATGTGCAGGCAATAGTTCCAGTTATTTCCTTTAGGAAAATCCATTCCTGTGGATACTTGTTGCTCTCTATTTCCTATTCTATTGACTCTAGTTTTCCCTTTGTTTCCTTTTCAATTAGTAACTTTATAGTTGATGTTAATTCTCTCCTATTTGCTTCAACTGGACTTTCTATACAAGATGCATTATCTTCTGTATATCTAAAGCTGATCAAGGGATTCTTAACAGGAATCCTTTACAGTGGAATTAGTGAATGTGAAGGCAATAATTTCAGTTATTTCCTTACGGAAAATTGATTCCTTCGGATACTTGTTCCTCTCTATTTCCCATTCTATTGAGTCTAGTTTTCCCTTTGTTTCCTTTTCAATTAGGAACTTTATAGTTGATGATAATTCTCTCCTATTTGCTTCAACTGGACCCTCTGTACAAGATGCATTATCTTCTGTATATCTAAAGCTGATCAAGGGATTCTTAACAGGAATCCTTTACAGTGGAATTAGTGAATGTGAAGGCAATAATTTCAGTTATTTCCTTACGGAAAATTGATTCCTTCGGATACTTGTTCCTCTCTATTTCCCATTCTATTGAGTCTAGTTTTCCCTTTGTTTCCTTTTCAATTAGGAACTTTATAGTTGATGTTAATTAAATCCCATTTGCTTCAACTGGACTTTCTGTACAAGATGCATTATCTTCTGTATATCTAAAGCTGATCAAGGGATTCTTAACAGGAATCCTTTAGAGTATAATGAGTGAATGTGCAGGCAATAGTTCCAGTTATTTCCTTTAGGAAAATCCATTCCTGTGGATACTTGTTGCTCTCTATTTCCCATTCTATTGAGTCAAGTTTTCCCTTTGTTTCCTTTTCAATTAGGAACTTTATAGTTGATGTTAATTAAATCCCATTTGCTTCAACTGGACTTTCTGTACAAGATGCATTATCTTCTGTATATCTAAAGCTGATCAAGGGATTCTTAACAGGAATCCTTTAGAGTATAATGAGTGAATGTTCAGGCAATAGTTCCAGTTATTTCCTTTAGGAAAATCCATTCCTGTGGATACTTGTTGCTCTCTATTTCCCATTCTATTGAGTCAAGTTTTCCCTTTGTTTCCTTTTCAATTAGGAACTTTATAGTTGATGATAATTCTCTCCTATTTGCTTCAACTGGACTTTCTGTACAACATGCATTATCTTCTGTATATCTAAAGCTGATCAAGGGATTCTTAACAGGAATCCTTTACAGTGGAATGAGTGAATGTGCAGGCAATAGTTCCAGTTATTTCCTTAGGAAAATTCTATTCCTTCGGATACTTGTTCCTTTCTGTTTCCCATTCTATTGAGGCTAGGGTGCCTGATATTTCCTTTTCAATTATGAACTTTATAATTGATGTTAATTATCTCCTATTTGCTTCAACTGGACTTTCTGTACAAGATGCATTATCTTCTGTATATCTAAAGCTGATCAAGGGATTCTTAACAGGAATCCTTTACAGTGGAATGAGTGAATGTGCAGGCAATAGTTCCAGTTATTTCCTTTAGGAAAAATCATTCCTGTGGATCCTTGTTGGTCTCTATTTCCCATTCTATTGAGGCTACTGTGCCTGATGTTTCCTTTTAAATTAGGAACTTTATAGTTGATGTTAATTCTCTCCTATTTGCTTCAACTGGACTTTCTGTACAAGATGCATTATCTTCTGTATATCTAAAGCTGTTCAAGGGATTCTTAACAGGAATCCTTTACAGTGGAATGAGTGAATGTCCAGGCAATAGTTCCAGTTATTTCCTTTAGGAAAATCCATTCCTTCGGATACTTGTTCCTCTCTATTTCCCTTTCTATTGAGGCTAGTGTTCCTGATGTTTCCTTTTCAATTAGGAACTTTATAGTTGATGATAATTCTCTCCTATTTGCTTCAACTGGACTTTCTGTACAAGATGCATTATCTTCTGTATATCTAAAGCTGATCAAGGGATTCTTAACAAGAATCCTTTACAGTGGAATGAGTGAATGTGCAGGCAATAGTTCCAGTTATTTCCTTAGGGAAATTCTATTCCTTCGGATACTTGTTCCTTTATCTTTCCCATTCTATTGAGGCTAGGGTGCCTGATATTTCCTTTTCAATTATGAACTTTATAGTTGATGTTAATTCTCTCCAATTTGCTTCAACTGGACTTTCTGTACAAGATGTATTATCTTCTGTATATCTGAAGCTGTTCAAGGGATTCTTAACAGGAATTCTTTACAGTGGAATGAGAGAATGTGCAGGCAATTGTTCCAGTTATTTCCTTAGGGAAAATCCATGCCTTCGGATACTTGTTCCTCTCTATTTCCCATTCCATTGAGGCTAGTGTGCCTGATGTTTCCTTTTCAATTAGGAACTTTATAGTTGATGATAATTCTCTCCTATTTGCTTCAACTGGACTTTCTGTACAAGATCCATTATCTTCTGTATATCTAAAGCTGATCAAGGGATTCTTAACAGGAATCCTTTACAGTGGAATGAGTGAATGTGAAGGCAATAGTTCCAGTTATTTCCTTACGGAAAATTGATTCCTTCGGATACTTGTTCCTCTCTATTTCCCATTCTATTGAGTCTAGTTTTCCCTTTGTTTCCTTTTCAATTAGGAACTTTATAGTTGATGTTAATTAAATCCCATTTGCTTCAACTGGACTTTCTGTACAAGATGCATTATCTTCTGTATATCTAAAGCTGATCAAGGGATTCTTAACAGGAATCCTTTACAGTGGAATGAGTGAATGTGCAGGCAATAGTTCCAGTTATTTCCTTCGGGAAATTCTATTCCTTCGGATACTTGTTCCTTTCTGTTTCCCATTCTATTGAGGCTAGGGTGCCTGATATTTCCTTTTCAATTATGAACTTTATAGTTGATGTTAATTATCTCCTATTTGCTTCAACTGGACTTTCTGTACAAGATGCATTATCTTCTGTATATCTAAAGCTGATCAAGGGATTCTTAACAGGAATCCTTTACAGTGGAATGAGTGAATGTGCAGGCAATAGTTCCAGTTATTTCCTTTAGGAAAAATCATTCCTGTGGATTCTTGTTGGTCTCTATTTCCCATTCTATTGAGGCTACTGTGCCTGATGTTTCCTTTTAAATTAGGAACTTTATAGTTGATGTTAATTCTCTCCTATTTGCTTCAACTGGACTTATTGTACAAGATGCATTATCTTCTGTATATCTAAAGCTGATCAAGGGATTCTTAACAGGAATCCTTTACAATGGAATGAGTGAATGTGCAGCAATAGTTCCAGTTATTTCCTTAGGGAAAATCCATTCCTTCGGATACTTGTTCCTCTCTATTTCCCATTCCATTGAGACTAGTGTTCCTGATGTTTCCTTTTCAATTAGGAACTTTATAGTTGATGATAATTCTCTCCTATTTGCTTCAACTGGACTCTCTGTACAAGATGCATTATCTTCTGTATATCTAAAGCTGATCAAGGGATTCTTAACAGGAAACTTTTACCGTGGAATGAGTGAATGTGCAGGAAATAGTTCCAGTTATTTCCTTAGGGAAAATCCATTCCTTCGGATACTTGTTCCTCTCTATTTCCCATTCTATTGAGGCTAGTGCGCCTGATGTTTCCTTTTCAATTAGGAACTTTATAGTTGATGATAATTCTCTCCTATTTGCTTCAACTGGACTTTCTGTACAAGATGCATTATCTTCTGTATATCTAAAGCTGATCAAGGGATTCTTAACAGGAATCCTTTACAGTGGAATGAGTGAATGTGCAGGCAATTTCCTTAGGGAAATTCTATTCCTTCGGATACTTGTTCCTTTCAGTTTCCAATTCTATTGAGGCTAGGGTGCCTGATATTTCCTTTTCAATTATGAACTTTATAGTTGATGTTAATTATCTCCTATTTGCTTCAACTGGACTTTCTGTACAAGATGCATTATCTTCTGTATATCTAAAGCTGATCAAGGGATTCTTAACAGGAATCCTTTACAGTGGAATGATTGAATGTGCAGGCATTAGTTCCAGTTATTTCCTTAGGGAAATTCTATTCCTTCGGATACTTGTTCCTTTCTGTTTCCCATTCTATTGAGGCTAGTGTGCCTGATATTTCCTTTACAATTATGAACTTTATAGTTGATGTTAATTCTCTCCTATTTGCTTCAACTGGACTTTCTGTACAAGATGCATTATCTTTTGTATATCTAAAGCAGATCAAGGGATTCTTAACAGGAATCCTTTACAGTGGAATGAGTGAATGTGCAGGCAATAGTTCCAGTTATTTCCTTAGGGAACTTCTATTCCTTCGGATACTTGTTCCTTTCTGTTTCCCATTCTATTGAGGCTAGGGTGCCTGATATTTCTTTTTCAATTATGAACTTTATAGTTGATGTTAATTATCTCCTATTTGCTTCAACTGGACTTTCTGTACAAGATGCATTATCTTCTGTATATCTAAAGCTGATCAAGGGATTCTTAATAGGAAACTTTTACGTGGAATGAGTGAATGTGCAGGGAATATTTCCAGTTATTTCCTTAGGGAAAATCCATTCCTTCGGATACTTGTTCCTCTCTATTTCCCATTCTATTGAGGCTAGAGCGCCTGATGTTTCCTTTTCAATTAGAAACGTTATAGTTGATGATAATTCTCTCCTATTTGCTTCAACTGTACTTTCTGTACAACATTCATTATCTTCTGTATATCTAAAACTGAACAAGGGATTCTTAACAGGAATCCTTTACAGTGGAATGAGTGAATGTGCAGGCAATAGTTCCAGTTATTTCCTTAGGGCAAATCCATTCCTTTGGATACTTGTTGCTCTCTATTTCGAATTCTATTGAATCTAGTTATCCCTTTGTTTCCTTTTCAATTAGGAACTTTATAGTTGATGTTAATTAAATCCCATTTGCTTCAACTGGACTTTCTGTACAAGATGCCTTATCTTCTGTATATCTAAAGCTGATCAAGGGATTCTTAACAGGAATCCTTTACAGTGGAATGAGTGAATGTGCAGGCAATAGTTCCAGTTATTTCCTTAGGGAAAATCCATTCCTTCGGATACTTGTTCCTCTCTATTTCCATTCTATTGAGGCTAGAGCGCCTGATGTTTCCTTTTCAATTAGAAACGTTATAGTTGATGATGATTCTCTCCTATTTGCTTCAACTGTACTTTCTGTACAACATTCATTATCTTCTGTATATCTAAAGCTGATCAAGGGATTCTTAACAGGAATC